>NW_024870882.1:4462500-4972500 GCF_019054845.1 Dipodomys spectabilis | reverse complement strand
CCTTATTTTATTAAGTTTCGGCCCAGCACAGGCCTTGAACTCAGGTCCTCAGCAATTTTGGAGTCCTAGGACCCAAGTACAAATATCAGAGTTGGCAAAAAATAAATAAATAAAAAGGAGGAGGATAAAATTAAGTAGTTCAAGAAGGTGGTTTTACACTGTTTTCCCCTTTGCATTGTGACCATACTGGTCTAAATGACAAGGCCCAGAAAGTGGACATGACCATGCATTGCTGATGTTTGGCTGGCCATTAGGGAAGCCATAGACAAAACCTCAACTTAGGCCTGAAGGTCGAATCCCTGGACTGCCACTAATGACAGGCGGGAGATTCTAAGAAATACATTCCAATATACATCCATACACATGTTAAAAAAATAACAATTAAATTAGTAGTTAGTGTATGAGTGTACTATATAATTATACACAACAATTACACTACATTGACTAATTTTCAATTAATACTTTATTATGTATTCCACCATGATACTTAAAAATGGAAGGAATAATTTAATTGTCAATAAGTGATAGTAATATAATATATGTAATTTCATAATATACAGACATCTTTCTCTTATTTTATATATGTATATATATATATATATATATATATATATATATATATATATGTATGCCAATGTACACATTTATCTTTTTATACACTTCTCACTCCTGGGGCTCAGTGGTATAGTGATAGTTAGTACATACAAAGCCCTGGATTCAATTCCTCATGCACATAAAAATCCGGAAGTTGTGTCTAGACTCTTACTCAAGACCCAGGATGGGCACCAAAAAAAGATTGAATGTTGTGACTGCAACTCTATAAAGATAGGACTTCGAATACCTCATCACAGAGCAAGCCGTGTGTCTGGTGGTGACAGCTGCCATCTAATCTGGCTTAGCCAGAGGTATACCACTACAACCAAGCTCCAATCCTTCTACAATCCTTGTACAAGAGAAACTAGGTACAGTGCTCAGGTCCTGAGTTCAAGCTCCAGAACTAGTGTATGCACACACACACACACACTCACACACAGAGAGAAAGCAGAAGTGAAGCTGTGACACAAAATGGTAAAGCATTAGACTTCTGCCCTGAGCACCCAGGCCCTGTGTTCAACCCCAAAACCTAGCCACCCAGGGCCCAACTAGGAGAGGTCAAATGTTTCAACACCTGATGAGCTTCACCAGCCCTAGATGACAGGAAGTTTGTGATATCCAACAGGTGCTTGGATTTCACAAGCTTCCAGAAACCTAGGAGCGGCATCATAGGCCCATCATCACCCTCAATGAAACATTTCATTAGATTCAGTGCCCTAATTGTCTGCCAGAAGGACTCTTGAATTATATTGAGCACTGTATCTGAACACCGGAATATAGTCTCACAAAGGCAGGATGAGTCCATAGAACTTGGACTGCCATGGGACATGACACAGATGAAGGTTTCATGTCAAACCAGAGCACTGGGAAGAGAGATAGCTTGGGGTACAAAGAGACTTTTTCACCTGACCTTCAGAGCCTGCCCACACTCCTCCTCACTAATTGGCCCAGATGGAGTTGTTTGATACACAGCTGTACAGGAGTGAGGCCTTTTGTGTGCCTGTCCAGAGACTTCTTTCAGCAGGCTTGGAATGCAGAGAAACCCTCAGGCTACACTGGGAGCAGTGAAGGGAGCCCTGGAACACGCAATGACATAAAAGCAGTAACTGTGTTATGAACTCATTGTATTGAATACAAATTTCCTAGTTTGGTGCCATTCATCATAGATGCTCTGGAGCTTCACCTATAGGAATGCATCCATACATACACAAAGACATGGAGGTACAGGTTCTTTTTGAGGGGGCAGGTCCTGGGGTTGAACCATGAGCCTGGGCATTGTCTCTGAGCCCCTTTTACTCAAGGCCAGTGAATTAAGCTTGAGTCAAAGCCCCACTTCTGGGTTTTTCTGTGATCTATTAGAAATAACAGTGTCAAGGACTTTTTTTATGCTGGTTGGATTTAAATTCAGATTCTCTACATCTCAGCCTCCTGAGGATCTGGAATTACAGTCAGCAGTCACTGGCACCTTCTTTCTTTTCTTCTCCATTTTTTAATCTGGACAATCTGACTTCTTGAACTTATAAGAGACTACCCAATGTTCTTTATAGCTGCTTTCTCTGAGAAGGATTTTCTCTCCTCATCTTCCCCTCTGGTCACAGGTTTGAAGCCAAAAGTGAGAAATGAGTGTCACAGGATTGAGGAGCAAATGTCCACTGGACATGCCAGTTCTGTCACTTAACATTGAGCTGCAGTGAATTTACTGTCTCAGGAGGAGAGGACTGAAAGCTGGAGTGATCCTCATACGGTCTGCATTGCTCATTTTGCCTTTAAAGTTATCTAATAATTATGAGTGATTCGTGTCTCCTACCTTAATTATCTAGAGAACACTAGAAGCATCTTCATGTTTCTGTTTTCTCTAGTACCTCTTGACATTTAGTCTATAAGTTTGTATGGAGTGGTTGCTAGAGGAATCCCTGAGGAAAGCTACTTGAAGCCTCCTCAGGAGATGACCATTCAAAGCCAGTCCTTGAAGGAATTTCTGTGAGAATCTTGTCTCCAATACCCACCAGAAACCAGAAATGGAGCAGTGACCTGGAGAGTAGAGCTCCAGTTTTGAGAGAGAAAATCGAGCAGGAAATACAAGCAAGACCAGGCAGAAAAGCCTGGGACTTGCTTATGGTACAGGACTGTGTCTGTATATGATGCACATTGAAGCTCTCAGAAGCCTTTATTTACATTTTATTATAAGACCAATGCAGGAACAGTCACAAATCATTCAGGGTAAAAGAAGATCAGAGTGTATAGAAATAACCGGTATTCAGAAAATTACACTAGAGGACACAAACTGTATCATACTTAGGTAAAAACTATGATTAAGAAAAAAAGATGAGGGGATTGGGAATGTGGATTAGTGAGAGAGTGCTTGCCTAGCATGCAAGAAGTCCTGTGTTCTATTCTTCAGTAGCACATACACAGAAAAAGCCAGAATTGGTGCTGTGGCTCAAGTAGTAGAGTGCTAGGGAAAGTGCCCAAGCTTTGAGTTCAACCCAAGAAATGTCAAAGAGATAGGTAGGTAGGTAGGTAATTAGGTAAGTAGGTAAATAGATAGATAGATAGATAGATAGATAGATAGATAGATAGATAGATAGATAGATAGATAGATAGATAGATAGATAGATAGATAGATAGATAGATAGATAGATAGATAGATAGATAGAAGGGAACAATTCCCAGTCATGAGGCCTTCTACAGTGTGCCAGGCCACCAGCATTGCCTTCACACAACCACAAGGTAGGAAGACTGTCTCTGTCGCACTTCTCAGGCAGCAAAGGGCCCCAGAGCCAAGAAGACAAAGCCAGGTTCTAACTCAGTTGCTTGGAAACAGAAGAGAAATGGCCCGGCCTCTACTTGGACTGGGGATTTGCATTAATGATGTGGAGAATGAAGGAAAGAGAAAGGACTGGCAGAAGTAGAAGAAGGGCCTTCAAAACTGACATATGGAGAGTCAAAAACCCACTCCCTAAGACTAGAGAGCAGGTTTTTTCTAGTCTCTTCCTCCCCTCTCCCACACTAAACTAACTCTCTCTATTGGTAACCTAAAGATAGCCTGAGGCTCCCTTCACCTGTGGAAGGAAGGTTAGTCATTGTTTGAAGAGGCTGAGAAAACCTTGACCCTGGTGAAATTCTAACAAATGTTTCAGGTTTCCCCACATTGTTGACTGTGCCTGGAATGAATGAAGTAGTTTTGCAGCTCACTTCCCTGTTGAGTGTGTACATTCTGCCTCCTAAACCTACAGGCCTAGGTCTCTGCAACTAGCCTGGCTTTTAAAACTGTTTTCTGTCCTTCAAATTCAGTGTTACACTGGAGTTCTTTGGGATAGCCAGGCTTGAATCCTGACAACTTCATTTGAACCTTGGATGGGTCAATGATGTTTCTTTCCTTCTATAGCTTGAGAACTCTAAGAACATTTAGAGTGAAAGTAACGTCTCATAACCAAGGAAACATAAGAAGCTGTTGAACATATGACCTTTCAAAAGTGGAAGTCAGAGTGTCATAGACTTTCCTGACCTTGTTGGCTTCACCCTGTGATCCTCAGACCTCAGGCTCCTGAGCTAGGGTGATGGGTGTGAGCTACTGGTGCTCTGCTAGGTTCAGAACTGTAATGACATTGATAATACAAGTCAACTGCTTATCTCAAAGGGCTTGGAGACCATATTAAGCCTTTCAACATTGGACCTTTCAGATCCCTTTAGCACACAGGGTTATAATGCTAGAGACAGAGAGGCTGGGCATATGAATGTGCTATACTTGAGCCTTAAGCTCTGATTCCAATTCTGGTGTACATCAGCGTTCATTTTCCAGAGAATGTTCTCCTAATTAGCAAATAGGAAAAGTACTTTGATTAACCCTTATTTTTACCAGTTGTGTGTCTTATATCAAGCCTGGGCCCTGTCCCTGAGCAATTCAGCTCAAAGCTAACACTCTACCACTTGAGTCACAGTGCCACATAGGATTTTTTTTGGTGGTATCTTGGACATAAGAGTCTAATAGGCTTTCCTTGCCTAGGCTGTCTTTGAACTATGGTCTTCAAATCTCAGCATCCAGAGAAGCTGGGGTTCCAGGTGTGAGCCACCGCCATCTGACCTATTGTTTTTGAGAGTCCTGGTGCTTCTTTTTTTCAAGGCCAGCACTCTATCATTTGACCCACTCCATTGTTTCTGGCTTTTTCTGAGTATGTGGCACTGAAGATTCAAATCCTGGTATTCATGCATGTTGAGCGAGATCTTTCCACTAAGCAACATTTCTAGGCTTACCCTTACAATTGTATCCCACAGCTTGCCTGTCCTCAAGAAAAGGATTCTAAGTATAAATGATTAAAGAAATGCCTATAGGAAGGTGCTCAAAGATAAAAACACAAAGCTCATTCTTGCGAGATTCTCTAAACATGCAAATGCCTCCATTTAATTATGTATCATGTTTCAACACAAAAGTTTTAATGAAAAATGAGTCAATGTCCTAAATTATTGTGTATAATTTTATGATAGATGTGCAAAATATAATAAATATTATGTGTATAATAATACTAAATAAAATAAATAAATGAATGAATCAAATAAAAAATAAAATAAATACAAAATCAATAATAAAAATCATAATATGTAATAAACATACATATGTAAGTATATATCCTATATTACACATGTATAGAGATATCTTTTCCATTACAGGGCCTTCATTCAGGCCATGGGAACTCTAGCCTGAATTTCTTTTCCTCAAGGACACTGAGCTTCGCCTTCACCCATGGTGCAAATGAGTTACCTAGATGGTGAGATCAAATCCCACAAACGATAGAAATATTGGTCCAGTTCCAAGACAGTGACTTAATTTTTTAATGGAAGCAGTTATGTTTATTCAGTTACATACTGAACATTAAAAACAAAGCAGTTTAGAATTTTGTACAGCTATTCAGACGTCCTTCCCTTACTCCCAAAGTGCTTCTCTGAACACTACATTGTTTCTTTTTTTGTACGTTTTTTATTGTAAAAATGTTGTACAGAGGGGTCACAGTTACATGAGCACGGTCATGAGTATATTTCCTATTGAGCATTGTTGCCTGCTCCTTTGTTTTCCCCCTACCATTGCTTCCCTCCCATCTCCACAACTACTCTCCCTGCCAAGCTCAGTGACTTAACTTTTTAGTTTTGGCTTAACACGGAGTTTCAACTCAAGTAGTGGCAAATCTGCACTTTCCTCATGTTGCTACAGACTTACCAAGATCCTGAGGTCAAATCCCAAGCTAGGAAAGAAAACAGAGAAATTCCAAACCAGGGAGCTTTATTTTCTTTAATTTAGTTAAACAATTAATTGATTTTTTCTTTTGGCCAAACATGGGGCTTGAACTCAAGTCGTGGCAACTCTGCCTCAGCTTGGAGCACTCTAGGCTGGGTGCTGCCTCGGGACCTGTATCCAATCCTGGAATTGTAGACCCAGAGAGCTTGCAGGAAAAAAAAAAAGTGGGATAGCATGAAAAGTGGCAAGCTGCAGAGGGCTGGGGGTTTTATATTTTTTTCTTTGCACGGTGACCATCCTGGGTCTGAATGAGACAGACGGCTGCAAAGTGGAAATGACCTGCCATATCTGAAGGCTGGCGTGCTATCAGGGAACCCATAGGCCAACCTGTCAACAAGTGTGACACCTGTTTTCCTTTCCTGGGAGAGTCCTGGGTGTCAGGCATGATTGAGAACACATCTACAAATCTAGATGCTATGTGATAGGATGTAAACAATATAATACATAGTTAGGTATCATCACAGTCAATAAAATAAATGGTAAATAAATGAGTAAAACAAAAATATAATGAATAACCACCACAAACATTATATAGGCTGAACATCTGTATGGAAGTTCAATCCTATCTTTAAAATGTATTTAAGTCGTACATTTTCCAGGGCTGGAGCTTGAATTCATGCCTAGGGAACAGGCCTGACTTTTTGGTCTTCAAACAGGGTGAGCTTCCCCTTTCCCCACAGTTCAACAGAGTTACCTAGACCCTGTGTTCAAATCCCAGGCCTTGCAGACAAAAAAAAATGCCATACATTCCAAGCCAGGGAGCTTTATTAGCATTTTTAATAGGTTTTTAAGTTCACTTCGTCTTTATTTGATACATTTTGATTTTACAACAAGAGTTTTTCAAAAAATGTGTTCAAACTTTTACATTTCAGAATAGCACATTGGTGTTTTTATTTTGACCATCTGCCATGAAGAGTGAGAATGAAAATAAGGACACTATTTCTCCCTAGATGGTCGGGACAGTTGAATTTATTTCTATTTAGAGTTATTTCTATAATTATAAACTCTCTGAATTTGTGTCATGTTAGTTTTCCTCAGCTCCTAACACGAAATACACTAGGGGATTCCTGATAGCAGAAAAGGTTGGGTTTCTGAATAAAAATTCACTTCTGTGAGGACAGTAGGTAATTGTAAGCATTTTGGGAATAAAATGGATTGTAAAATGAAAAACAAAAACATTGGGA
Source organism: Dipodomys spectabilis (assembly GCF_019054845.1). Taxonomy (NCBI): domain Eukaryota; kingdom Metazoa; phylum Chordata; class Mammalia; order Rodentia; family Heteromyidae; genus Dipodomys; species Dipodomys spectabilis. The sequence continues at coordinate 4,965,432 of NW_024870882.1, read as the reverse complement.
CTGGGATGTAGCTCAGTAGTGGAGCATTTGCCTAAAGAGCATAAGACTCTGGCAGAAAAGTTTCCTAAAGCTTAGAATGTTAGAACTTTATGATCTGTATGAACAAACTTTTTTTTTTGGTTGTAGGCCTGAACTCAGGTGTTATCACTGTACTCTTCAGTTCAAAGGGAACGATCTACTGCTTGAGTCACAGTGCTACTTCCGGTTTTCTAGTGGTTTACTTGAGATAGGAGTCTCACGAACTTTCCTGTCCAGACTGGCTTTGAACTGCCAATCTCAGATCTCAGCCTCCTGAGTAGCTACGATTATAGGCATGAGCCACCTGTACCAGGCACGTAAACAAACTTCTTAAAGATTGATTCTGTGAAAAGAAACTTGGAATACAATTTTAGTATAAATAACTTATAATGCCATGGTTAAGGCACTAATTCAGAAGTATTTATTCATTGGCTGGTTTCTTAGTTTATTTAAAGGTATATTATATATATATATATATATATATACATTATTAATATATATATACATATATATTATTAAAAACATAGATTTTAAGTGTATGTAAGAGCATATGTGCTCATATAGTTATACAACTGCACAAGCTTCATTTTTTTTCCCCATTCGGTTGGTACCATAAATTAGGTGGGATTTTTGTACTGATGTTTTGTTCTCTGTTTTTGGAAGATTTCTCTCCCTTTTATCCCTCTGCCCCCCCCCCCCGCACTTGAACTCAGCTTGCTCTTTCTTGGCTTGGTTGTTCATAGCTGATTTTCTATCACTTCAACCATACCTGTAGCCGGGCTTTTTCCAGTTAATTGGAGATGATTTCTCTCAGGCTTTTCTGCCTTCATTGGCTTTGAAATTTCATCTTCCAGTTCTCAGACGCCTGAGTAGCTAGGATTACAGATGTGAGCCATTGGGGTGCCTAGGAATAAATTAGACTTTGGTTGGTGTATTCTTTCTGTTGTTCTAAGCATGGGATCATCTACTATAGAATTTCTGTGAATGTCCTGGGTATGAAGTAAGATATATAATACATATGCAAATCTGTATAGTTCTCATAAGATATAATGAATTTAATACGTGTTATAAGTGTAGTAATAGTCAATAAATATAATGAATGAATAATACAAAAATAAATACACTCAAAGCAATATGCAAGTAAACATAAATATGTAGATATTCATCATTTTTTCAAATGTGGATGAATATTACTTAACAAGGCTGGGGATTGAATTCAGGCCTAGGGAACAGGCCTGAATTGCTTGTATTCAAAGAGGGTAGTTTCTCCATCCTCCACAGTGCATTAGAGTTTCCCAGACTCCAAGTTAAAATCCCAGGCCTGGAAGGAAAAAAAAATGAGCAAGAATTCCAAGCCAGGGAGCTCCATTAGTATTTTTATTTTTTAAAAAATTTTTAAATTTATTTTATTTTATTTTTTATATATTTTATTACAGTTTTATTTTATTTTATTTATTTATTCATTTATTTTGTCAAGCACGGGACCTTGAACTCAGGTTGTAGCAACTCTGCCTCAGCCTCCATCATCCTAAGCTGGGATGATGCAGCTTCTGATCCTAGGCCTCAGGTGCTGACAGTAAAACAAATTGAAAACGGCACCAAAAAATTGCCACAAATTGAAGACAGTCGACAGTTTCTCGGTTTTCCTTCCTTGCATGGTGACCATCCCGGGTCCAAATGACACGGCTGCAACCTGTAGGTCACCTGGCATTGCTGAAGGCTGGCTTGCTGGCAGTGAAGCCATAGGCCAATCTGGACACGTAGGCCCTGAGTTTGAATCCTTGTCATGCCACTTACAAAGGGCTGGAGAGCCTAAGAAACTATTGCCTGTCCATAGGTACACCAGAGGAATGTGATCAATGTCATGGTTGGATGAGTAGTTTGTCAATTAGTCTAACATAAAATTAAGCCCAGTATTCACAAGATGTGGATTGATTTTATTTTATAGTTTCATAGTTTAGTATGCATTGAAAGATTATGTGTGTGTTCGCTTCGGCAGCACATATACTAAAATTGGAACGATACAGAGAAGATTAGCATGGCCCCTGCGCAAGGATGACACGCAAATTCGTGAAGCGTTCCATATTTAAAAAAAAAAAAAACAGAAAGATTATGTGTGTGTGTGTGTGTGTGTGTGTGTGTGTGTGTGTGTGTGTGTGTGTGTGTATGTGTGTGTTTTGTCAGTAGTGGGGCCTGAAATCTGGGCCTGGGAACTCTCTCTCAGCTTTTCAGCTCAGGGCTAGTGCTTTAACATTTGAGACACAGCACCATTCCTGGCTTTTTCTGATCATGTTGTGCTGGGGAATCGAACCCGGGGCTCATGCATGCAAGATAAGCACTCTCCCAGTGAGCCACCTTCCCAGCCCCTAAAAGAATACTATTGATTAAATAGAATTCTCACTACATACCTGTGAATCACTAGGAAGGTAGTATATGTCATTTAATACTAGAAAGACATCACTGGCAGTATCTAATTTTCTAAATATATATTTATTTGTATACTACTGTCTGCATAGAAAGGTTTTGCTATTTTGACCAAACCTGTGTCTCGATCCAGGTCCTGGGATCCACCTCGCATCTCAATGTGCTAGAGGCTGTCATGCTGACAAACACCCATTCATGAATAGGGGCTTCTAGGCCCTCAGTTCAGGCCCCAGCATTGCCAAAAATGTCTTCTTGGAGTAATATTTAAAGTGTGATACCTGTTTTACTTTTCTGTGCAAGTGCTGTGTATCAGGTATGATGTATATAATATTTCTGCAAAGCTAAATGCTATGGAATAGATTTGAATGAATGTAATAAATGTTATAGGAGCACTCACAGTCAGTCCATAAATAAATGGTAAATAAATAAATGAATAATAAAATATCATGAATCATTCTAACAAACACGATATGAACTGAATATATGGATGTAAGTATAAATCATATAATAAACATGTCTATATATGTTATGTTCTCCAGGGCTGGGGCTTGAATTCAGGCCTAGTTAACAGGTTTGAATTGCTTGTCTTCAAGGGAGGAGAGCTTCCCTTTCCTCCCTCCTCCACCCCAGGCAATGCATCAGAGTTACCCAGATCCCAAGGTGACATCCCTGGCCTGGCAGACAACAAAATGGCATGAAATCCAAGACAGGGAGCTCCAGTATATTGTTAATTAATTAAGTTATTTATTGCTAAGCACGGGGCTTGAACTCAGGTGGTGCAGCCTCTGGATCCACAGCCATCCTGGGTCCTAGGCCTCGGGGGCGGACAGGAAAACAAAATGAAAACACCAACCAAAAAAGCTGCAACCACAGAAGGTCAGCAGTGTCTGTTTTTCTTCCTTGCACGGTGACCATTCTGAGTCTGAATGACATGGCTGTAGGTCACCTGGCATTGCTGAAGGCTGGCAGGCTGGCAGCGAAGCCATAGGCCGACCTGGACACTAGGCCCTGAGTTCGAATCCCGATCATATCACTTAAAAGGGGCTGGAGAGCCTAAGAAATTATTGCCTGTCCATGGGAACACCAGAGGAATGTGATCAATGCCTTGGTTGGATGAGTAGTCCATCAATGAGTCTAGCATAAAATTAGGCCCAATAATCCAGGACACGGATTGATTTTAATTCATAGTTTATTATGCATTAAAAGAATGCTATTGGGGGCTGGAAAGGTGGCTCAGTGGTAGAGTGCTTGCCTTGCATGCCTGAGGACCTGGGTTTGATTCCTAAGCACCACATAAGCAAAAAGAAAAAAGCCAGAAGTGGAGCTGTGGCTCAAGTGGTAGAGTGCTAGCCTTGAGCTGAAGAGCGCCCAGGCCCAGAGTTCAGCCCCCACGACCAGACCCAAAGCAAAAAAAAAAAAAAAAGAATACTATTGATTAAATGGAATCCTCACTAAATACATGAAAATCAGTAGGAACGTAGTATATATCATTGAATACTAAATCGACACCTCTGGCAGTACTTAAATACCTAAATTTATATTTATTTATATACCATCATCATCATAGAAATTTACTGCTATTTTGTCCAAAACTGGGGCTTGATCCCAGGTTCTCGGATCCACTTGGAAGCTGAATGGCCTAGAGGCTGCGGTTCTGACGCTCACCCATTCATGAATTGGGCCTCTCAGGCCTTCAGATCAGGTCCCATCATTGCCAAAAATTTCTTCCTGGTGTAAGATTTCAAGTGTGACACCTGTTTTCTTTTTCTGTGCAAGTTCATAATATGTCTGCAAAGTTACATGCTATGGAATAGATGGGAATAAATGTAATAAATGTTTTAGGTGCACTTACAGTTCATAAAATAAATGCTAAATAAATCAATCAATAATAAAACATAATGAGTCACTCCAACAAACACAATATAGACTGAATATATAGATGTAAGTATAAATTATATATTTAACATGTCTATAAATTTTTATGAGGTGTTGAATTCAGGCCTAGGGAAGAGTTTAGTTCATGCATGATTCTCATAGGAAGTGATAGGCAAGACGTATGGCACAAAGATTATTTTTAATTAAGAGTTCATGAAGTGTGACAATAAGAATCACATTCAGGAACTGGAGACAATGGGAAAGATCCAAGAATCAGTACTCACATGTTAGATAGGATTCCAACACAGCCCGCCACATCTCCTACTCTATCCAAATAGGTATTTATTAGCATACTAGCTTCATGAATGGATGAATATTGTGCCGCCGGGGATTGATCTCAGGTCCCAGGTATGACTTACCACCTTCGTTGCTCACAGGCCAGTATCCTCACCTAGACCCTTTTTCCAATTGGGCCTGCTAAACTCTTAGTTCAAAACCCAATACTGCCAAAAGATGAAATCTGATGTGAGAAGCCCATCGATCCACCTGTTTTCCTGTCCTCTGAAAGTCCTGGGTCTCAGGGAGGATGGAGAATTCTATATAGGCAACTCTATAGCCATTGGAATAGGTTGTCATCTGTGTCAGCACAGTTATGTCTGTCATCATACTCAATAAAACACAAAATGCATCCATGACTAAGACACGCAATAAAAAGAGTGACTACACTGAACACATGATGCATTCCACACATGTATGTAAATAGAGATCCTATGTGTAAAATAGGTGGGTATATTATTTTTGCCAGTGCTGGGGCTTCAAATCAGACCCTGCAACCTGGCCTGATATTGTAGTCTTCAAGGATGGTGAGCTTCCCTTTCCCCCACAGTGCTATAGATTTACCCAGACTTGAGTTATAGTCCCAGCTGTGGCAGAAAAATGGTGCAAGTTCTGAGCCAGGGTTCTTTTTTATTATTATTATTACCAAGGAAAGGATTTGAACTAAGTTTGTGGTAACTCTTCTTCAGCTTCAATCATCTTAGGTTGGTGGGCTGCCATTGGCCCATAGCCGATTCTGGGATCTAAGGCCCTGGAGTTTTGCAGGAAAACACACACACACACACACACACACACACACACACACACACACACACAGAAAATAAGCCGAGGGATGGATTTTTTACATTTTGTTCCTTTCCACGGTGACCATACTGGGTCTTAATGAAATGCCTACAAATGTTTCTTCACCTTGCAGTGGTGAAAGCTAGTGGGATATTGGGGAAGCGATAGGCCCATGCAGCAATGTAGGCCGAGTTCGAGTCTTGGTCCTGACACCTACCAATGGGGAGAATTCCCAAGAGACTCGTTCCTGTGCATCGAAATACCAATGGAATGTGAGCAAACTCATGATTGAATGAGAAGTTTCTGCGTGCAACAGACTAGTCTAAAATTAAATGCAATGATCCTAGGATGCTGATTGCTCTTAATGAATAGTTTATTAAGCATGAAAAGAATCCTATTCCTTCATTGGTGGCATAGTAACTACATAAGAGTTGGTAGGAACATAGTTGATAGGTAGATGTCTCTGGCACTCTATACAAATATATATATTTATTGGTATACTATCACCTACCTATCCATGTATGGCTATTTTGTCCACCTCTGTGGCTCAATCTCGGGGTCTGGGAACTGCCTGGCAGCTTCCTAAGCTAGAAGTTGCCGTGCTGACACACCCATTCATGAATTGCGTCAGCTAGGCCCTGAGTTCAGGTCCCAGCACTGCCAACAATTGCATCGTGGAGTAAGAAGCCTAGTGTGACACCTGTTTTCCTTTTCTCTGAGAGTCCTGGGTGTAAAACTACCTTTAACTTATGAAGAGATGACTGCTGTGTGCCGTCCCCCCACCACCCCTTACCTAAGGGCTCCATCTCAAGTCCTGGGAAAGGCCTTGCTCATTAGTGGCTCACAGGCTGGTGTGCTCACATGGACCCATTTGTCACTTGGGTCTGCTAGGCCCCGAGTTCAGATCCCAGCAGTGCCAAAATTCACCCTGATGTCAGAAGCCAATCGTTGCACCTGTTTTCCTTTCCTGTGCAAGTCGTGGGTCTCAGTTAGAATGGAGAATGCATGGGCCACCCTGTGGCCATAGGAATAGGTTGTTATCCATGTCAGCTCAGTTATACTTGTCATCATATACTAAAGAAAATACATGATACATCCATGAATAGCATACAAAATAGAATAATTCCACTAAATGCACAATGTAGTCCACACACAGATGTGAATATATATCCCATGTTTAAATGATCAAATCAGGACTATTGTGGCCTCCCTGGGGCTTGATCTCTGTTCCTGGGAAAGGCCCAGCTCCTTAGTGGCTCACATGCTGGTATGTTCACCATGACCCATTCACCAATTGGGCTTGCTAGGCCTTGAGTTCAAATCCCAGCACTGCCAAAAGATTCACCTTGATGTGAGAAGCCAATTGATCCACCTGTTTTCCTGTCCCATGAAAGTCATGGGTCTCAGCAAGGATGGAGAATTCTATATAGACAACTCTATAGCCATGTCATCCATGTCAACACAGTTATGTCTATCACCATACTCAATAAAATACACAGTACATACATGAATAACACACAAAATAAAAAGAATAACTACACTGAATGCAAGATGCATACCACTCCTGTAGGTAAAGAGAGATCCTATGTTTAAAAAAGGTGGGCTTGTTATTTTGTCCAGTACTGGGGCTTCAAATCAGGCCCTAGACCAAGCCTAACACTCCAGTCTTCAAGAATGATGAGCTTCCCCTTCCCCCAAAGTGCAACAGAGCTACTCAGACATCAGTTCACATCCCAGCACTGACAAAAGATTAATTCTGTTGTCAGAAGCCAGTCGTTGTACGTTTTCCTCTCCTGCGAAAGTACCGGGCCTCAACTAGGATGTAGAATGCATAGGCAACCCTATAACCATTGGAACAGGTTGTCATCCATGTCAGCACAGTTATACCTGACACCATACTCTGTAAAATACACAATAACTCCATGATTTAGACACAAAATAAGGAGAAAAAGTGCACCGAATGCAAGATGCTGTCCACACATGTATGTAAATATAGATCCTGTGTTTAAATTATGAATTTCTTATTATTTGGCCCTCCCTGGTACTCGGTGTCAGGTCCTGGGAATGGCCTATCTCCTTCATTGCTCACAGGCTGATGACCCTTGACCCTTTCCCCAATTGGGCCTGGTAAGCTCTGAGTTCAAATCCCAACACTGCCAAAAGATGAATCCTTATGTGAGAAGCCCATCGATTCACCTGTTTTCCTGTCCTGTGAAAGTCCTGGGTCTCAGCTAGGATGGAGAATACATAGGAAACCCTATAGCCATGACAATAAGTTGTCATCCATGTAAGCACTGCTATATCTGTCACCTTACTCAGTAAAATACACAATACTTCCATAAGACAGACAATAATGAGAAGTACACCAAATACAAGATGCTGTCCACACATATATGTAAATATATATCCTATGTTTAAATTATGAATTTATGACTATCGTGGCCACCCTGGGGATCAATGTCAGTTCCTGGGAATGGCCTAACTCCTTTGTTGCTCACAGGTTGGTGTGTTCACCGTGAACTATTTGCCAATTGGTCCTGCTAGGCCGTGAGTTCAGATCCTAGCACTATCAACAATTGGGTCATGGAGTAAGAAGCCAAGTATGAAAACTTTTTTCCTTTTCTCCAAGAGTCCTGGGTGTCAGGCATGATGAAGAACAAATCTACAAATTTAGATGCCATGTAATAGGATGTCATCAATGTAATAAAGGCAATGGGTGTCATCACTGTAAAATCAATAGTAAATAAATGAATAAAACAAAAAGTACAAGGAACAACCACACCAAACGTGTATGGACTGAGCATCCATAGGTAAGTACAAATCCAGTCTTTACAATGTATATAAATAGTATGTTTTCCAAGGCTGGAGCTTGAATTTTGGCTTAGAGTACAGGCCTGATTTTCTTTTCTTCAAGTACAGTGAGCTTCCCCTTCTTCCACAGTGCTGCAGATTTACCCAGACCCTGAGTTCAAACACAAAGCCTGGCAGATAAATGGAGCGAATTGCAAGCCAGGGAGCTAATTTCTTTTAATTTTTTTTGCTCAGCAGGGGGCTTGAACTCAGGTTGTGGCAACTCTGCCTCAGCTTCGATCATCCTATGCTAGGGTGCAGCCACTGGACCCACAGCAAATCCTGGGATCCTAGACACCCAGGCCTTGTGTGGCAAAAATATACAGAAAAATGCGGTGAGATGGCCTTTTTATGTTTTCTTCCTTTGCACGGTGACCCTCTTAGGTCTGAATGACACTATTTCAAAGGGTACTTCACCTTGCATTGCTGAAGCTTGGCATACTATTGGGGAAGCCATAGGCCCATGTGGCAATGTAGGCCCTGATTTCGACTCCCCGTCCTGACACCAATCAATGGCAGGAGATACTAAGAGACTCTTTCCCATCCATGGGAATAACAAGGTAATGTTATCAATGTCACAGTTGAATTAGTTGATCATGAATGATGCTCCTATAAGATTAGACGCATCATTTAAGGAGAATGATTTTATTTAATATTTATGAAGCATTAAAAGAATACTATTACTTACAGGAATGCAATAATTTCAAGATATTGATTGATTTAATTAATAGTTTGTTAAGAATGAAAACAATAACATTAATTACATGGAGGCATAATAAATACCCAAGAATTGGTAGGAATGTAGTCTATATAACTAAATAATGTATAGACATCTCTGGCACTCTATAAAGATATATATTTATTAGCGTACTACCATCTGCATGTCAGTCAGTTCTTATTTTGTCAACCGCTGGGGCTCAATCTCAGGTACTGGGAACTGCCTGTCGGCTCAATTTGCCACAAGATGGCATGCTGACACTCACCCATTCATGAATTAGGCCTTGCAGGCTGTGATTCAGATGCCAGCATTCCCCAAAAATGGATCGTGTAGTAAAGAAGCTGATGGTGACACATGTTTTCCTTTTCTGTGAAAGTCCTGGGTGTCAGCTATGAAGTGCAATAGATATACAAAACTATATCCTATGTAATCAATGTAAGCATTGTTCTATGTGTCATAATAGTCAATAAAATAAGCAGTCAATACATGAAAAAAAAAATAAAATGAATAACTACATTGAATGCAATATGGAGTCAACATATGTATATAAATATAAATCAGATATTTAAAATGTACACAAATAGGATGTTTTCTAGTGGTAGGCATCGATTTCAGGCCTAAGGAGCAGACCTGAATTTCTTGAATTCAAGGAGGCAAGCTTCCCCTTCCCACACAGCGCAACAACAGTGTTACCCAGACCATGAGTTCAAATCCCAGTCCTGGCAGAAAAAATGGCATCTCCATGCTATGTGATGCCCAATTCTTAGGTATTACATTTGTCCTCCATTTAATGAATGTGATTGTTTAAATGCTTCATAAAGTATTAATTATAATTGACCAGTGTCCTATAATATAATTGTGCATAATTTTATCCTTGAACCATTCAAGAACTACCCATTTAATCATGACATACATCACATTCCATTGGTAATCGTATGAATAGGAATGAGTTTCTTAGGATTTCCTGCCATTTGGAGGTGGCTGGAGCAGGATTCCAACTGTGGGCTCCAGCTCCTACCACTTAAACCTGAGGATAGGGAACTCACAGGTCTGTCCAAGAACATCAGTAAGACCAATGGTTAGGCAGGCAGCAGTGGCTCTCAGCAGTCCTCCTTGATACTTACAAGGCTGTGATAGAATCATGGTCAAAGTCACCCTAGGCAGGAAAGTCCTTGAGACTCCTGTCCAACTTGTGCCAACAAAATCAGAAGTAAAGCGGTGTGGCTCCATTGGTAAAAGGCTAGCCTTGATCAAAAGCAGCTCACAGACTGTGCCCAGATCCTAAGTTCAAGGTCTGGGACTGGGAACAAACAGACATACATAACAATCTGTGCAGCCATTCAGCTAAAGCCGGTCACCCTCTTGTCCCCAACTGGATTGGACATAGTTCCTGGGAAAGGAGCTGCTCTCATCTTGACTTCACCCATTCTGCCTGCATCACAGGATTCCAGCCACACCCCCATTCTTTCATGGTTCTTTCTGACCAATGTGATACAAGAATGATGGCCACACCACATTCCATGCTGCCCAGTAGCACTGGGATTCCCTCTGTTTGTTGACACCACTACAAGCAGTTGAGAAAGGTAGAGGTGGCTGAATGATGAGCAAGAGACTTGAGGCCTAGGAGGAGAGGCCTTGCTCAGGCCCACCATGTGCCTGCCTGTGCCCCGGTCCCCTCCCCCCATTCCCAGTGGCACAGCATTTCAAAACTGGTGCTGCTGGCTCAGACACATGTTGCCTCTTGGATTGCTCAAGCAATGGTGCAATGGTGCGCCACCAGCCAGCTTTTGGCCCTGACCTGGTTCTGGCCACCCTGTCCTCTGCTCTGGGCCTGAGTGTCTACCATGCCACTACCATTGCTGCTCACCCCACCTGGAGCCACTGCCAACAGCTTTTGCCAACAGCACATGTTAGTGGAGGCCACACAGACCCACACCCTGTGACCCCATATCACTCCCCCTCCTTACCAGGACCTGCGCCTCCTCTGTGCCCCACAGTCTGGCCCACCCCCTGCCACAAATGTGCCCCAGGGGTGGGGGTGAGTGTTGACCCAAGGATCCCATCCCCATCCCCAGTGTCTAGTGTCCCAGGAAACGGGGAGATGCATGGTTGGGTGAGGAGCGGGTGCCACAGTGCCCCTGGCCTGGAGCAGTGGGAGCCACACAGCCGCACATCCGCTCCCTTCCTCTCCCTGGTGGCTTTAGTCAGAGGTGGGGAACAGCATATCCACACCTGCCTTCTGGGGTCTTTTCCTTTTTTCTGGGGATGGGAGGTGTTGGATACAGAAGATAGACCCCTCTTGTTGTGTGAACCCTTGTCCTCTGTGCTCGGTTATCCTTTCACCTGAAGACGGAGACAGAGAGAGAGAGATCATCTTTCTCCTGGTACAGCCTGACTGTGCTCAGGTGAGTGATCAGTTGGCAAATTGCAGGTGCTGCATGGATGAGTCTTCCGTCACCGGTCTGGATATGTTTGTGTGTGTGTGTGTGTGTGTGTGTGTGTGTGTGTAGAAGTGGGTTGTAACAAGGAGGCTGAATGCTTTGGTAACTTCTATCTGCTATCTTTGGGGCATGCATGGGCTTCATAGCTGAGGTCTGAGGGCCTGGAACGGTGAGATGCTTCAAGGGGACACAGCACTGTTAAATAAAAAGAACAAGAGATCTGTGTACCCTGGAGCTGTGTACTCCCTTGGGTCTGGTTGGTGGCAGTGGGAGCTTGGGAGGACCTAGAAGTGCAGCCTGCAGGGTCTGGCTTCCCAGAGGGACAGAGAGTATGACCAACACTTAGTAAAGATATGAGTCCTGCTATTATGGAGTGCAACAGCATAGGTCAGACTCTGGGTCTTCTCATCATGACGTCTGATGGGTGAATCCAACCCTATTTTAAATCTTTAGCTGTGATATTCAGATCTCAACCTCCTGAGTACGTTGGATAATAGGCATGAGTCTCTGGCACTGGGACTCTGCTTCTTTTTGGTATGATAGGCTTTGACCTCAAGGCCTTAGGCTTGCCAGTCAGGTCTTCTACCAGCTTTTCTGTCTTGGGCATTTCTGAGTTGGAGACTTAATATATGCTCAGCCTGGGGTGGATCACAATCCTCCTATCTGTGACAGGCATGAGCCACCAGGCCAGGTACTCTATAGTTGGGATGGTAGATGTGTAGAGCCATGCTCAGTCAATGGTTTAGATGGATTTTCCCAAACTCAGTCCATGGCAGCCCATTTTTGACCACAGATGAAGCTCTGGATTGGGCTTCAACCAATGGACTTCAATCTCCTCATGGGACAGTTGTGAGGAAACAAGGGATTAATACAGAGGGATCGCTGGAGCAGGGCCAGGCACAGAGAGAGGGGCCATCAGATACGGTTCTTGGCAGTTCTGTAAGTATATGACAGGAAGATACCCAGAAAGATCTCAGATGGTGTGTATTATTAATGTTGTGACAGGTATGGGATTATGAAACAAAACATGACTCTCTTTCTTTAATACTCAATCCTCATCAGGAACAGGATCCTTCACTTTGTTCAGTTTTGAAGCTGGGCATACTGAGGCACAGAGAACCTGGGTGGCCTACTCATCACTCCCAGCTGACAGGAAATTCGGCCTGACTTCTCTGCCATGCTCCCTAGGACAATGGGTATTATTCAGTCTACTTCTTGTAGTGGGAAGTCCACTTCTTTTCAGTTGTGGGGCTTGAACTTTGGGCCTGGGAGAGCTCCCTGAGCTCCTCAGCTCAAAGCTAGCACTCTACCACTTGAGTCACAGCATCACTTCCAGTTTTCTGGTGATTCTTTGGAGATAAGAGTCTCACAGGTGTTCCTGCCCAGGCTGGCTATAAACCACAATCCTCATATCTCAGCCTCCATTGTACTTAGGATAATAGGCCTGAGCCAACGGCACCTGGCTTAAGTGAAATTATGGCCTTCTTTCTTTTTTTCTCTCTCTCTCAGGAACTGATTGAGTGGGTGCTAGAGGAGGTGGCCCAGAATCCCCAATGTGGTTGGAACCAAGGTTCCTCTCTCATTCTGGAGGTGGGCTGTGGGTCAGGAGCTGTCTCACTCAGTCTGTTGTACCAGCTCCATGAGGTAAGTCCCTCTGTGCCCTGGCTAGACCGTGATAGTTATTCATTGTCCATTTAGCCTTCCTGGATTTAGCATTGTGTTCAATGCCCTTTACTAGCAAAAATTTCAGGCTAAAATTATGATACATAGTTACGGAATGAAAATGTAATGCCATCTTAAGAGAGTCATTTAGGGTTCTGGGAATGCAACTTCATGGTAAGGTGATTGCCTAGCATGCATGAAACCCTGGGTTCAATACCTCAGTAACACATAAACTGAAATAGAAACACTGGAAGTTGTCCTGTGCCTCAAGTGGTAGAGGATTAGAATTGAGAAAAAAAAAAGCTGAGGAATAATTCCCAAGTGCTGAGTTTCAGCCCCAGGGCTGCCAAAACAACAGCAACAACAACAATGAACATTTAGTTAGTAAATGCAAAATAGAGAACCCAAACTTGGAATATATAATTGTTCCTTCCATACTGATATTTGACAATAGTCCCTAATTCATATACTTTACCTATGTTAGGATACTGTGTTGAAAAAAAAAAGTTTTGTTCATTACATCAGGGCAGTCGATGCCAGGAATGTGCTTAGATGTTAGGTGAAGACTAATTTTTGAAATTCAAAGATTCCAGGCTTTTGAGTGGGATTACTGCTAATCACAATGAGAAGGGTAGTCTAAGTGAGATTTTGAAAACTTTTTGGCCATTCATGGCACCAAAAAGGCAGAGGCTAATTAACAGCTGTGACAGAAGAGAAGGAATAAGTCCAGATGGAAGGAAAAAAATGCTAGTAACTAAGATATATCAGAAATAGTTCTAGGGAACCATTTTTGGTTATTGAAGAACTAGTTATCAACTAGGCTTATTCCTCATTGCCTTTAGCATTCTAAATCTATTAGGCTAGTTCTTAATCTCTGTGTGATAAATTTATCTCCTTCTATGCTGTTCTTTCATATCTGACCTCCTTTGCTTTCTAAAAATCTGTCTTTCTATATTTCTCTATGAACATTTCCTAATACTAAATACACCTATACAGATGTCACAGGATGCTAATGTAAGGGTCCCATAGCTCATGAGTCATTAATGTAACAAAATGGAAAAGGAGGACATATTTATTGCTACCTCAATTTTTCTGAAAATCTGCAATGTCATCATTTGGTTCAAATTTCCATTCTTTGTCTACATAGTGTTATTCAGTGCAAATAAATGCAAATATGAGCCGGGTGCTGGTGGCTCATGCCTGTAATCCTAGGTACTCTGGAAGTTGAGACCAGAGGGTTGTGGTTCAAATCCAGCCTGGTCAGGAAAGTCCATGAAACACTTATCTTCAATTAGTCACCAGAAACCAGGAAGTGGTGCTGTAGCTAAAGTGGTACAGCACTCAAGTTGAGCTGAAGTGCTGAAAGACAGTGTGCAGGATCAGTGTTCAATCCCTACAACCAACAAAAAAGTGCAAATATGGCTTTAAGTTTCCCCCAAAGGAATGATGAAGTCAATAGTAATCTTCCCAAAGGATTCAGTGCATCTACTTTTATTGAGTTATTTAAGTTATGACTGAACATATTCTCTTCTTTAAAAATTGTCAAATATTAGCTTTATAGTAAACTTCATCTAATATTTCTTGGTTCAAAAGAGAAGTCCATACAGTTGATGTCACTTAGCTTTCTTACTCTCTTAGTTCAAAGCCAACCCAGGCAGAAGAGTGTCAAACTCTTATCTGTAATTAAACACCAAAAAACCAGAAGCGGAGTTTTGGCTCAAGCAGTAGTGTACTAGCTTTGGGGGCAGGTGGGAAAGAAAGACAACTATCCAGGGACAGAGTGCAGCCTCTGAGTTCAAGCCCCAGGACCAGCACAAAGTAAACAAACAAGCAAACAAAACAAACCCTGGGTATTTCTTTGGGACTCTCCTTAAAGAAGTAGTGGTCTGAGAAGAGGCTTGTTTTGCTGATCATACTCATTGGATCCTGCTTTTTTGAAATATTTATTGCTATGGAAAACTCAGGACCAGACTAAAGGAATTGATAACTGACTCCTGCAACAAGAGAATCATCTCAGGAGTGAAACATCCATCCATAAGACACGTCAAAAACCTCCATATCTTTGTTTCTTTGCAGTAGAACACTTTTAAAACAAAGTTATTTCCTTTTGTTCTATGCTGGCCTTCAAATGGCATATTGTTTCCTTTGTAATACTCTCAACCAGAAGTTTACAGACAAGTTTTATATGAGTAAAGAACACACTCAAAAATTTCAGGGAGAGAGTTTCCTTCAAGCCTTGGATTCTTTTCTTGTACAGTAAAAAGGAAAGCAAAAGTTAACTTGAACTTTGTCATTCCTCTATGTTCAATTCCTCTCCTGAGATCAATTTCCAAATCTAGTAACAGTTACTTCCACTTACTTCCAGTATCCATCTATGGTGCTGCTCCAGATAAAGTGAATGTTTTCTGGCTTCATTGAAATAGCACAGGGACACTTTTGGACATGAGGTAACACGTGTTTCAGAGACAACTTAGTAAAGAGAAAATATGAAATGTAAATTGCTTATGAATATTTTATTCATGAGTACATTTTGTTCAAACTTCTTAAGTGCTCTGTAAATTAAGGTTAATTTTAAATGGGAAGAAGGTTCCCAGATCATTTTTTGTGAGTGTATGTGCTGTGCATTAATTTCCCAAGTGTCCGTGAGTTAACAGTAAGAAAAACAATAGCAATAATAGGATAAAGAGAAGTTCTGTGTTTATATATAAGGGTTCAATAAAATATACAAGATTCTACAAATAAGACAATATTGAAACAATAAAGCCAAGTCCAGTATGTAGATTTATGGGAGTGATATAGAGAAAGCATTACTCCTAAGTGGAACATGAAGCATGAGGCCACTTCCTTTCTAAATCAAGCTTGCTAATCCCATAAATTTGTAAAAAGGAGAATGGAAGAATGATTCTGTTTCCAATGCAAGTCATATATGAGAAAATGGACTTAACTGGAAAAAATGAGTCCATCTTGAGAGAATAGGAATTATAGTAGCAATGAATCTGTTGGCTAAGATCACATTTCTTTTTCTTTCCTTTTCTTATATTCTTTTTTGTAGTTGTTAGTCGTGGTACTTGAAATCTGGGACTGGGCACTGTCCTTCTGCAACGAAGCTCAAGGCTAGTGCTCTTCCACTTGAGCCACAGTGCCACTCCAAGTTTTCTGGTAGTTATTGGAGAAAAGAGTCTCCAGGACTTTCCTACCTGGGCTGGCTTTAAACCCCAATCCTCAGATCTCAACACCACTCAGCTTAGGATCACATTTCTAACAGTGTACACTCAGGATATATAATGTACATGTTCATCTATCTTTATATTAATTCTTGAGTTAAAAATCTGGGCTACAGGTTAGACTTTACACCCACAAAAGTGTTTGTAGTTTAAAAGTTGATACTCCTGGGAAAAATAAAACCTAAGAATGTAAAGGAGTCTGAGAAATTCAATTTGCATACAGCCTGGGCAGAATAGGCTTTGAGAAACTACCTATAATTAAACAGCCAAAAGCTGGAATACCAGTCATGAGCAAGATTGCTGAATAACAGCTTGAGGTTTTTGGATACATACAGACAAACATACACATACACACAGAGGAACATATATGTGCACACAAAAATACACAAGTGAAACAACTCTCAGAATATGTAGAAAAGTTAGAAAACGATAGAAAATATGTCCTGAGTAAGACAAGAATCAAGTGATAATTTTTAATATTAGAAAGCCCTCAAGTGAACTTTCCCCCAAAAAGTTGAGAATATTACATAGGTAGGGATCAGAGATAGTAAGAGAGTCAAGCAATCATTATTAACGGGATAGGATCCATGGAGCAATGAATCAGGGAACTCTGTAGGTGCATATGAAAATGTTCATATCTTGTGTCAAATGTTAGAACATCTTTGAAAATAGTACATAAACAGTGTGAGCAATCAATCTAGTGGATATGTTCATAGGAGAAGTTCAGAATTGCTAGTCTGTTTCTAGAGTAAATAAACAAACTATGGCAGGCCAATGTGATACAAGCCTGAAATTCTAGCACTTCGACAGGAGATTAGAGAATGGAATTACCTGGGCCAGGTAAAATAATTTTGTCTCAATAGAACAAACCAAGCAACAAGGAAGGAATACACAGTTGGAAGTTTGGTCTAATTTTGTCATTATGTTTTGAGAAGTCGTTTCCTATTGAAATGCAACTCATATATATCCTCACTTGTGTTTTAAATGCTCTCTTCATTACAGAACATTCCTAGCTGCAAAATGGCTCATTATTCCCATTCAAAAATTTGCAAAAGTAAGTAATCACCATTCTGTTGGATTCCAAAGAAATGTTGAAGGATTACAAAAACTTAAGCCTGGAGAAATAGCAAAGTTCATCTAATGTAGGACTTTGTAGACCTTGCTAAATTGGAATTTAGATTTAAAATATATATTTTGGTTTTGTTTGTAATTTCATATTCTATAGGATACTACAAAATTCTTTTTAAGTAGAGGGATTAATTGACAAATTCACGAATGATTCTGGCATTCTATTTTCCTAGAATATTCTTTCAAGAGAGTTATAATTAGAACATAGTTAATAGATAATTCCCACAGTTCATGTATACCATGTTAATGTGAATAATCTAGACAGAGTTGCCAACAAATGGATGACATTAATTTATAAATTTAGAAAAACAGCAATTTTTTAAGGTTTTGGTTTAAAATGGTATGAAGAGAGCAATTGTGTGACATCTTCTTTCTTCAACCTATATGTAATACCTGAAGCCATTTCCTTATTTACGTGCCTGTGTATACTTTGAGAAAAATACTAGGTTTGGGGTGTGTATTCAACTTTGTTTTTGTTTTATTGGTTTTCCTTGAGCTTGAACTCTTGGCCAGGACAGTGTCTCTGAACCTGTTTTTGCTCAATGCTCGTGCCCTATCATTTCAACCTCAGTGCCACTTGTGTCTGGCTTTTGCGGAGAAGTTTATTGGAGATAAGATTCTAAGAAACCTTCCTGTCTGGGTGGGATTTGAACCTTAATTTTCCGATCTTAGCATCCTGAATATCTATGATAATTAAAAAAGTATAAATATAAATAATATTTGCAAATGATCTGATCTCAAGCAGTGGAGGAAAAATGATGCAGCTCAGTTTATTGTGGTGTTCTTTCCAGAACATGGAGGGCATCACACTAGCAGAGATGTAGTATTTTTTCACAATAGAGATAAATTATTCATGATGTGAATTAAGGAATTTTAAGGTGCCCTAGTGGCTCACGCCTGTAATCCTAGCTACTCAGGAGGCTGAGATCTGAGGATTGCAATTAAAAGCCAGCCCTGACAGGAAAGACTGTGAGACTCCTATCTCCAAGAAACCACCAGAAAACCGGAAGTGGAGCTGTAGCTCAAGTGGTAGAGCGCTTGTCTTGAGCTGAAGAGGTGAAGGACAGAGCCCAGGCCCAGAGTTCAAGCCCCATGACAGACCAAAAAAAAAAAAAGTTGGAAACTATTGGGCTAGGATGACTTTTGACTTTATGGCATAAATCTTGGGATTGATGGTCATAGAAATAACAGCTTGCTCTGATAAAAAAAAATTGCTTACTCTTGAGGAATTAATTATTACAGATGCTTCATAGTTTTATCCTCTACCAGAATGTGGCTATTTTTCTGTTGACTTCTCAATCTGTAACACCCCATTGGAAACTGCATCTATTGCAGATTTTCATAACATGTAAAAAGGTACTGTTTTGAATCTCTCAGGTATGGAATGTTGAGAATTTAAAAATGAGTAGTTAATAGTCATAGGAATTTTGAAGAACACACATATTCTGTCCTCTTAAAAACTTATTTAATTTTAAAAGTTATGGGTTTTCGTAGCATTAAACTGTTTTCTGTTTTAGAATGAGAAAGTACTAAATTAATTATTTTTTGAAAAATTTGGCAAGTATATATGAAAATATTGTCTAGTTGGATAACATTCACATTGATGACCCTCTGATAAAGAAGAAGTAATTAATTCAAATTAGATGTCATAGTATTGATTTTTAAAATATTACTACATAAAGAATAATATTTACTGTGCCAATACAGTGAAATTACATTTTATGCAGCTTACTTTTTCAATTTTATTATCAAATTGATGTACAGTGAGGTTACAGCAATTGTAAGGTGGTGAATACAGAACATTTCAAATTTGTTACTTTTCCCTCATTTTTCTCACAGTTTTCCTTCACTCCTCACAAGTTGTAATGTACATTTCCAACATATTGTCTTGTGAGTGTTGCTGTTGCATTGGTTTTCCCTTTGTTCTTTAACTCACCATTTTGCGTTTCCTCTTCCCTTCCCTATTTAAAGTAAATGTATTCACAATACAAAGTCAAAGAAAACAGAAATCACATAATTCATCAAAAACAACAACCACAAATGAAAAAATCTGGTTCCATATCTTGGAATTCATTTTGCTTAGCATCAGCTTTTATGGTTATATATACGTAATAAAAAGACACTGGAAAATAATAGCTGCATGGACACCATATCATGAAAACAGCATGTTAACTTTTTGATGGTAAAGGTGTAATTAGGATTGGTGAATTCGCGGTTCTGATAAAGGAATTTCAAGAATTTTAAAGTTATGACAGGTAAATTTGAATTGTTCAAAATTTTTAACAACTTAGCTATTAAGAAAATTTAAAATTGCCTGGGAGAATAGGCTTTCAAGCAAAGAAATCCACGGAGACTTAGTAGAGAGGGAGCAATGTGGATGAAGATGGCTCTTTTTCACACTAAACAAATAGACCTCAGAAACCTTGCTGTAAATCCTATAGGTTCTCTTGAGAATTGTCCTTACCCAGGAACCATATTCTCACTGTTTGAAACAAAGTTGTATTGGAATTTAAATTAAAAGTTCTTAAAAAATAAGGCATCAAAATTTGTGAATTTACCTTTAATTAACAAACATTAATTCTCTGAAAAAGATAATTTGAGTCAAAATATTTAGGGAGAAAGTGCCCTCCAAAATGAAAGAAGGTGTTGGGTTTAAACATTTCTGTTTGTAACACTTTCCACAAGGTCTTTGTATGTGAAGCAATAAAACACAGAAATAAATCTGATTGGATAATTCAAACCAATGATTTCACAGTTCTAAGTGGCTCACAAAAATAATATCCTTATTAAAATGAGATAGTGAAGACTTCTCTTATTACATAAGCCAAAATGTTTTGGGTTCATAAAAGAATTGAGCAAATGGAAAAGGCAAGAAAACATTTTCCTTAGAAGCCCTAGCTAAGGGTATTGGGCTTCAGCAGTGAAGGGAGGCCAAAACTTTTTTATATAAATTGTGTTAATATTTTTACTACCTACAGTGATTTTACAGAGCCTATTTGGCTCACTACAATGCAGAACAGATTGAATGAAGACATGAAAATAAATTCCACATCCAAATGAGGCAACTTAAAGAGTTTTTAAGTACAAATCATGAAGATGTAGCAGTGGTGGAGCACGTACAGTCCTTCAGCTTCACTAGACTTGAAGCCAAGATGCTGTGATTAATTGGAAATCAGGCAAGAGCTAGGAGGAGAACATAGAAGCAGGACATAGTAGCATTGTCTTTTTGTAACAGACACTGTCTTCCTAGGCAGAGGTGATTTAACTCTACTCTCCTCCATACATCTTGGTGAACAAATGCAAGACCAAGAGAAAAATAATCTATTGAAATAATTTTGCATAGAATAACTTCATTAATTCTGATATGGTATCTAAGGAGAGTCTTAAGAGAAAATAAAAGTGCAGTATTTTTCGATTTCCTCTAACCATTTTCTTAGCAAAATATATCTTTGAGGTTAGAATTGATTGAACCAAAAAGTGATGGAGTACTTATTTTTGTGGGCACTTTAGACACAAGAAGACTTTCAAGGTAAAAGAAAAAACAAAAAATACAGCCAAATATTTGTGATCGCAGCTTCTTGGACTGTTTTCTGGAGACAAAGTTTTACATTAGATTTCTTCTCATTAACATAGATGTTGTTGCATGGCAACCAAATGCAAGAGGGTAGACTCACTTGGCCAATTAAACAGCATGAAAGAAGAAAATGGCAAATAATATTTAATGAATTACTTTGACCAATTACTTTGCCCAAAGAAAGAAGGAAAAATATAATTCAAAATCATTTGACTTATAAGTATGAAGAAAGAGTAGTGAAGAGAGATTAGGGAAAACATAGAGGATTATTTTCTCTCTAGTGGAGTAATAGGTTCTTGTTCTTGTTTCTTCCATTCTATCTTCACAAGCTATCAAGTGTGTCTCACCATTGGATTACCCAGTTCAGACACAGAACTCGTAGAAGAAACATACTATTTGCAGCAGATGTAGGTGATTTATATATAACCTTAGACAATCTATTCAAATCTGTTCAAAATTCTCCCCTATCCCAAACTTCCCTCTTTGAATAGTTTTCTTTGCTTTTCCCAGGACTACCCTTCATTAACTGATTAAAATTTTGAGAGGTCATTTTCATACTCTCTACAGATTGCTGGTTGGTTGTGATTTTTGTGTGTTTTTTTTGTTGTTGTGTTTTTTCACTGAATTTCAAAAGGTCATGAAAGTGTGTTACAAATAAATACGTCCATATAATTGTCCAATGGCCTGAATCAGAGTCACTTCTATCATTCTCAACCAACCCCTTCTCCAAGATTTATTTCAGATTTACCACTTAATTTATCATATGTGTACATTGAGTATTCTAGTTGTACTTGACCCTTGTTCATTTTTCATTCATTCTATGTCATTACTATTATTCCTTTCTGCTTTCAACTTCCTGATAGTCATCCTGTTAAACTGTCTATTAATACTTCGAAAGGTTTATATACATTTCATGGAGTTTCCATCCTGTATATGCTTAAACTGATATCAGCTTATATTTCCATAATTCATTCATCTGCATTAATAATTTGCAAGACTGGAGACATGAAGCACCTAAACATGATTTTATTCTCATCCATTTGGAAGATTAATCTTTAGTCAAAAAGAAAGTTAAAAAATGGCATAGAATATATTCCTAACTACCAATTTTTATAAATGGCTTTGTACAAAGGTGTGATTGTTTTATTTCACATGGGATAATATTTTCAACTCCCTGTTTTGGAAATGAAGAAAACTAATATTTATTCCTATAGAGGAATATGATAGAGATAGAAGACAGATTTTATGTTTGTCATATCTCTGATGAGTACCCATAATCAAGACTTAAAATCATATTTCTTACTATGTTAGACAGATAGGGAAAACATATTACATGATAAGAAAACTATTTGTGACTTTTTAAAATGTACCTTATTAAATGAGGACATTTACTTTATTAGCTAACGTTTTGGTTTGAAATTTGGGAGGCTGATCTATCTAATACATTTCTGGAAAGTCTCTACTGAAAAACACAAATTGTCGGTGGTACTATTTCTACAATTTAATGAATGGTTGAACGTGTTTGGCATTAGTGCCATGTAAATAAATCAACTTTATTGTAACTTGCTCCCTACACTTGAAAAACTTGCAATGTCACTAAGTATCAACTACTTGTCAAATGTTATTTTGGCGAACGTGATTTTAAAAAGTTAATTTGAAAAAGAATAACTTTCAGGAGATTATAGATTATATGTAGATTATCATTGGTTTGAGAGTGACATTTTTATACCACAAAACCATGTTGTGCTGAAGTCCCAGTATTTTGAAGTACTAAGGATCTTCTCAATGTTTTTCTGAATTATATTTGAACTCTAAGTAAAGATTTCTGGGCCTTGGTAGACCAATTATGGATCTATCCTTCCAGGAACTATTTTTTGGCCCACTTATGCTGGACTAAAATCTTTCATTAATCATAGGGGATGGGTATTAAAAATAATCTTATGACACTTTGTGAACTTGTTCACTCATATGGGCTGGTCATATGTAAGTTGAATGTTTGAATTATAGTACTTACTCTCAAATTTGTGATCTCATCTTTCATTTTAAGTTGCCTTGCATTTCATAATTGCTTACTGCTAATTCCTGCATCTCAAGGAATTGGGGCCCTGAAATATAGGAAATAAGAAATTGAGATGGGTCTTTAATTACTTTGTGTTGTCATGTTGTATGGGTCCTGGTGAGAAGTCTTGCCCCTGTTATCTGATGATGCAGGTAACTGGGACCTGGGATCCTAGGACCTACGGGTCCTGAAGAAGAATAATATTTTTTAGACATCTTATCAGCAAAATTTGGGCATAATCAGTAGGAATGCTTCAGAAATATGGAGAAAAACAGTTTGGGACCAGCGATTTAAAACAATAAACAGAGCAGCAGAGAAAATCCCTTACAGATTAGAGGAAAACAACATTGTTTTTTTACCATGTGAATTCAGAAGACCAAGAACATTGAGAATGTATCACAAGTTTATACCAAAGATATTGCGTTGATACTTCTTATATTCTATTATATATTTTAAACCTAATTATTTATATTCCAATTCTATTTATTGGAATAAATAAATATCAATTTATTTGTGAAATTATCAACAAATTCTAGTAAGTTTCACAGTGTGAAATATAAAATCAGCAAATATAAATATAAAATATATAACTATATATAATATAAGAAAAAGACACATGTTTTGCATTGTTCTGTTGTGGTTACTGTATCAAAGGCAACTGTGTTTTAAAATATTATTCCATTATCTCTACCTCAGTGTTTGATAGAGTTGGACCTAAAGCTTTACCATTTGTAGATTTATAGCCTGGAGCAAGAGAAAATACTGTGATTAAAACATTACCAATTTAAGGCCTAATAACAAGGAGAAACATATGGACTTCTCCTGCAACTATGAAAATATTTGGTGATAGAAAGGCAGTAGTGTAAGTTCCTGCCTGGTTGGATGGTAGACAGGCCAGGACATTAAGTAATCATACATATGAACAATTTTTTCACCTTCTTGGCTTTAGCTACTTTTGCAATGTTAGATATAATAATTATATTTTGATAAAATACTTTCTTGTCTGAACAGTTCTGTCTGGACTGTTCATCTCTCTATGATCCCTTGTAACTAAGATTAATTTTGTTCAAGTAAGACAATCTATGCTATCAGGGTAAGATATTCTGATTGGTCTGTTCCTACATGGAAGAAGAGTCAAGGGTCATGTAGACATTTGTGCCAGTAAGACCTCATTTGGGAAAATGTCAGCTGCAGAATGTTAGAAATAGCTCTTAAGCAAGGATTACTTTGAATCCAATAGCTCCACAAAGCTAATTCAGTTGAATAAATAATACTTGAAAGAGCCATCACCTTTGGACCTACCTATAAATTATTGAATGTATGATCAAATTACAATTGAAAAATACTTAAAATTGGCATTGACAAAAAATTGCAAATGTGAGCAATCGGCTGAACATTATATTTTTTTTCCATTATTCACAGAATTTTAAGGAAATAAGATCAATAGCAATGTTAGGAACAATAAGGTTTCCTTGTTACAAGTAGGCACCCATGGATATAAGCCTGTATAAAGATTGCATCATTAGCTACTTAAATTTAGATGATACTACATGCTTCAGCAGCATGTATACCCAAATTACAATATACAGATTAATATAGCACTTGCACAACGATGATATGAAAATTTGTGAAGTATTCCATATTATTCATTCTTCAGATGCAAGAAATGAAAACCCGTTATTAAAAAGTTGATTACAAAATAACAAGTGTAACAGCACACGTAATTCATATGATTAAATTTATTTTGACATCAGTGTATTAAATCTTCACCTCAGAAAGGTGTTTAAATAGCATAAACTTTACAAAACTTTTGAAATTAGACAACATTGTCATTTTATCCCAAAGAAAAATAATATTAGGACCTAGGAAAAAAGGAATCTTAAACTGTTTCTATATGGAATACAATCTGAAAGGACACATTAATGAACCTATATATTATAAAATAATATAGAATTCAAAGTATGTCTATGCGAGAATAAAATAAATTATTAACATTATACAAACATAGACTATAGAATATTTTAAAATATTCTTTTTCAGACAAGCACCAGTATTACTTTAGTTTCTGTACTACTCATTTCAACAGATAAGTTAAAATTATTTCTGACTAAAAAATCACATACTCTGCAGAAATCATTATACATGTATATAAAAACTCTTCAATACATTTTGACACCCAATGCAGGCAATTCACTTGCAAGAATTCCATAGAATACATGAATTTTTACAGTAAAGTACTGGTGTTGCTGGCGCTGGTGGCTCACTACTATAATCCTAGATACTCAAGAGGCTGAGATCTAAGGCTCACGGTTCAAAGCCAGCCTGGGAATGAAAGTCTGTGAGACTCTCATCTCTAATAAACCACTAGAAAACTGGAAGTGAAGCTGTGGCTCAATCGGTAGAGCACTCACGTTGAGCTGAAGAGCACTGGGATAGCACCCAGGCCTAGAGTTCAAGCCGCATGACCGCCCAAAAAAAAAAAAAGATATTGCTCTTATTTGGATTGTGGAAATATTTTGTATGGTCACAAAGGATGGACTTGCATTTTTAACTTTGAGAAACTTAACCCGACCATTAGGATTTAGGAGAAGAATTTGTACAGCCTTCCACAACTTCATATAGGTAGCGATACGTACTTATCCTTTGGGCAATTTCAAATGCAGTTTCTTCTAAGGTGTTCTGCAGGCCTGGTTTTATATAATGGTTCAACCGAAGGAGAGCAGGCGTATCTTTGCTATCTCAATTCTCAGTGGCAAGATATAAGGGGGTCAAGAGGCCTTTAGTTTGGGCATTGGTATCTGTAACATGATGAGGTAAGAAAGAAGCCACTCTGGTGTTATTCTGCATATATGCACGGTGCAGGGGTGTCCAGCCATCTACAGTTATTGCATTTGCCACTTGAGCCACCAACTCACAGACAATGTCTAAGTGTCCACTGTAGGCTTCCTGATGAAGAGGGGTATATTCATCGTCATCCCTAGTATTCACATGACTGGCCTTTTTGGAAAGTAGTCTCCGCACTGTAATAAGCTGAATATTTTCGGTAGCCCAATGTAGAAATTTACTTGGATCTTTCTCCACTTTTTGTCTTGCAATTGATACCATTCCTCACTTTTTCATCATGTTCCGCGTCTTCATCAGAATTGCCGATCCAGAGACTTTGAGTGCCAGTGGGAATGAGGTATCCATGTATTTCTCTAACAGTTCACATTGGTTGAACTGTTCAGAAAAATCCGGTGAATTTTCTGCATCTGTTTTTTTACCATGATTTTTTTTTCCTTTTTCCATTTTTACTATTCTAAATTATTCTAACTGGAGAGTAGGGAATTGATGGAGAGCAGAGGAAAGATGTTCCTCCGTATTCAAAGATACAGACTGAAAATAAGGACCAGTGGTGTCTTCATGTGCAGCTTATTCGAGGAATGAGAAAAGATGAAATAATGCCTTCTATATAAATGATTTGGAAAATGGAAGAGCAGAAAGTGAAATGATGCAATCAAAAATATAAAAGCAAAATAAATTAGATTAATTATGGAGCAATCATATTATCTATGAGAACCATGAAAGAGAGAGAGGAAGAGAGAGACAGATTTGCAATGACCTAGCTAGCCACAAAATGCATGCATCTGATTAATTTATAGAGCAAGCGGAATTTTATTTTTTTTAAAAGATGGAAATATAATTTATGTTTTTACTTGAATTTAGTAAATACATTTTTAGTAGTCTACATAAAGAGACATAGCTTTGACCAAATTGCAGACAAGAATCTAAATCCTTGATAATTCTAGTAACAGGTCTCACTGAAATCAGTTGAATCACACTTTTTCTGTACAATGAAGGAATAGATCCAGGCTAAGAAAGCTGCTAGGGATGGCAGGCCGATTGTATCTGTGACAAAACTTTGTTGAAAATGGTATTGAGGATTACATACTGTTTATCCACTTGCACTGGAAGCATGATTCTGAACTATTGCTTGCAGGTCCTCAACTATTGCTTTGATCATTATATTCTCCAAGAAGAAAAAGTGAGATTTAATTGACAGCAAAGGACTACTAATACATTTTGACTTCTCATTAAGCACCTTCAACCATCGAAAAGACATGAAGACAATAGACAGGCATACTTTTTTAGATGAAAACAAGTGTCTAAAAAACAAGGAATTTAAGTAGTCATGCAAAGCACTTCGATTTTACTACTGCATTATACATTTTTTCTAATGTTGGGTACCAATAAATAATGAATCTATTAGAAAGTTCTTGAAGCTCCTATGTCAAATCATGGGTTCTTTCATACTATATTATGATACTTTTGTGTATGGTCTTAAGAAGAAATTTAAATTATTAACTAGAATTTCTGACAGGACAATATCATCACTGAACATCTTGCTTCTATACTCTCAGTTTTAAATCACTATCTAAGTATGTGCATTAGGTAGGTATAGAGGAAAAAGTAGAAGCCACACTGGTGGCTCATGTCATTAATCCTAGCTAATCAGAAAGATGAAGTCTGAGGATTGTGGTTTAAAACGAGGCCAAACAAAAACAAAGTCCATTAGATTCTGATTTGAAAGAAACCAACAAAAGTTAGAAATGGAGTTGTTGTACAAGCGGTAAAATGCTAGCCTTGAGAAAACTAAAACAAAAAAAAAAACAAATTCTGGGACAGAGCCAGGCCCTGAGTTCAAACCCTAGTATTAGCACCAAGCAAATGAATTAATTAACTAGATAATTAATTAATTAAAAATAAATTAAGTGGTCACATGTGGAGGGGCAGGATATAACAACCGTAGTGACTGGATTGTGTATTATTTTGTAGTAAGGCAAATTATCATTTGTACTAATCACTAATATTTTATTTGAACTTTTTCTACAATAAACCCTGAATTTAGCATGCATGTATATGTATGTACATGTGTGCACATATGTATATGTGTGCATGTGCTGTTGCAATGTTACTTGCCAATGTGGATATGGTGAGGCTAAAAAGAGCTAACTGTGTTGCAATGTTTTAATTATCATTGTTCTGTCATGTCATTTCAGTTGAACCACCCTTCTGTACATTTTATTTGTCAAATAATAACATCATCAATATCAAAGCATTTACAACATTAAGTTAGTTAAAAGAGATCATTTTCAGCTCTTATTATGTGTTAGGTGAGATGATACAGACAAAATTAGGTAGTAAATTATTGCTGTAAGATGACTGTCAGTACAAAATGTGTTAAATAGGTTATACTTTTAAGATATGCTCATGGAGTGAGTTTGGCCTACTTGACGGAACAGGTATTACTCTCTGGTTATTCCCGTGAAACACAAGGTGGATAAAGTCTTTCCGGATTTCTTTTTTTTTTTTTCAGGGGGGGGGGTCCATTCGTGGGGCCTGAACTCTGGGCCTGACACTGTCCCTCAACTCTGCAGCTCAAGGCTAGTGCTCTACCTCTTGAGCCACAGCACCACTTCTGGCTTTATTCTTTTTTTCTTATGTGGTGCTGAGGAATTGAACCCAGGGCCTCATGCATGCAAGGCAATCGCTCTACCACTGAGCCACCTTACTAGCCCTCTTTCTGGATTTCTGTTTAAAATATCTTTCTTTGAAAGATCATATCTATTCTCACTAAGAGGTAATCAGCCCCATATTTATTATGGTTGAATATCCCATCATATTGACTGAAAATCGGTATTGTGGATATGCTTATTAGATATTACTTTCAAAAACGAACAAACAAACAAAAACCATGTGTCTTCTCTATATTGTGGATGTATTTGAATTTGTTTTCTACATGCAAATATATCTTCAGTAATGGCTCTTTTTTGAGAGTAACTATAGCAACTTTAATAAATAAGGCTTTCTAATATCTTTTTCAATATAAATACCATCCCAGAGCAAATCTTGCAAATTCTGAAAAGTCTTTGACTATTTTAGTATTATTTCAGTTCATTGACTATAGAGCTAAAGACATTTCTGAAATAAATATTGTTAAGATCTGAAAATCTAAGTGGGTATATAGGCTTTTTTATGCATCATTTTATGAAAATACAGTTTTTATGAAACTAAATGAAATTGAATAAAAGAATGTACCTGAATTTGGTAAGCTAATTATCAATATAACTTTGTTTTCTATTAACACAGTCCTTTTAATGTAGATGATGCAATTAAATTATTTCCTTTGTGTCTCTGTACTTCAGTTATTTTTAGAATCTTTGTAGTTATAGGAGTGAATTTGTAGTATAAATAAAGGTCTTTTAAAATTATTCGGATTAATCTTGTGTTTTGTGTCCTACTCCGAAGAAAATGAGTTATTTTCAAGTGTTAATAGTTTATAATTGAATCTTCAGTATCATAAGAAATTTTTAAAAATGCAGTAGTATTGATGACTTTTTAAACCAATTTTATTCACAAGTTGGAGAGCCTTTAATTCATGCTTACGTCTTGGTGTCTATGATTTTTAACCTCTCGTTCCTAACATAAATGATAGGTCAGGCTGCATTTTTGGGTTTATGAAAGGTGGGGGTCAAAGGTGATTTTTGTATCAGTCTTGCTTTAATAGCATTTTAAAGTAGTACATTTCTCTCAAAATTTTGGGTATAAAAAGCAATCAAAATACTTGTAATGGTAAACAACTTAGGTGAGCCACAATGTGGAAATGATTGGTACATAAGACCTTCAGTGTGTTTCCATTAGGAATTGGGGAGGTCATTCTTTCAGTAAGACTGTGTTAAACAGAGATGTGGTCCCCAGGGAGTGCAGTGTTGAGTCATGGGATAGAAAGTGATTTCTACTATTTTAAGCTAGAAATCAAGAATATTATAGTTTAGCAGTTCCTTTCACTAGGGAGGTATGAATTGATTATGAACTTGGAGTTTTCACATTACAGATAACTATTTTCTAAAAAAGATAAAGTGAAATATTATTATAATGTACACAATAATTCTGGGAAATTTTCCTAGATTTAGTAGACTAGGTGCTGGTATTTTAGTCATAAAATATAATGAGGTAATTTGATACAGTGGGAGATGGGCTAACACTTACCATATGTGCAATGTTGTACTAGTAACTGCAACTTTGAAGACTTCAATATCACCATCTAAGAATTAAAAATGGAAGTAGTTCCACTTTATGGAATGATTGTGAGGATTAAATTAGATACCATAGTTAAATTACTTGGAAAAGCAATCAATCCGCATTTGATACTTTCTACTTGTTATTTTATCATGTGATGAATTCTAAGATTTTTGCTGTAATTTTATATTGTGTCTAATTAGGATATGAAATGTGATATAATGATATTCATTGCATTGGTCACTTTTCTGTCATTATGAGGAAAATACCTGCAAAGAAATTTCCTGAGGAGGAAACTATTATGTTGACTTATGGTTTAAGAGAACGCAGTTTAAGATCAGATGTCTCCATTGTTTTTAATTATACTTTTTTAAATAGTTGTTCAAAAGAATTTCCATTCCACAAATCAGTTTATAAGTACAATGTATCTTTACATATCTTTCCCACACCCTTCCAAACCTCACCCTACTTTCTTTTTTTCTAGTTTCATACTATCTGCATTGAATATTATGCCTTCACTCTCTTCCTCCATAACTCACTTTATTCCTTCCCTTTGACTTCCCTTCACATCTCCCAAGTGATAGATTCTGGTATTCATTTTGTTGGATTAAAAGTTCAATTTTATAAGAAATTACACCTTTTAAATACTCCTCAGCAAATAGCATGCTTTGGTTAATACTGTTGTGTAAACTTGCATAAAGTTCTAGCTTCCAAATACGTGACAGACCATGGGTCCTTTATGTGTCTGGCTCTGATACATATATTTTGCTTTTAAAATATTTAATATGTGAATATTTAAAAATTATTTTCTTAATTTTATATGGTTGTTGAATTCAAATATATTTATTTTTTATAGTTCTAAACATATTTGTCCAAATAACAAATATTTACTGTATTTTTAAGAAGCACATACTTTCTTAAGAAAAGCTTCATCACCTGGTCACTTTTTTGGTAAATATTTGTACTTGAATTTAAAAAAATAATGTTTGAGCTGGGCATGGTGATTTGTTGTTTCCATTTTCTAGCTATGGTGGGAACTGAAAATAGGGTTTGTGATATGGGAGAGCATGAGAAACTATGAGACCTGAAAAAATATCCAGAGTGAAATGATTAGAGATCTAGCCATATTGAGCACTGGCTATCATATACTAAATCTTGAGTTAAAACACCAGTAACATCAATCTTTGTCAAAAAAAAGAATACATGTTTCAAAATGTTTATTATTGAAAAATTGTTTGCAAAGGTTCACATATCTTCTATTTCTTAATTTTCAATTTACTTAATCTATAAGAATCCAAGTATAAGCCAGGCGCTGGTGGCTCACTCCTGTAATCCTAGCAACTCAGGTGTCTGAGATCTGAGGATTGCGGATCAAAGCCAGCCAGGGCAAGAGAGACCGTGAGACTCCTATCTCCAATAAACCACCAGAAAACAGGAAGTGGCGCTGTAGCTCAAGTGGTAGAACACTCGTTTTGAGCTGAAGAGCTGAGGGACAGCGCCCAGGCCCAGAGTTCAAGCCCCATGGCCGACCAAAAAAAAAAAAAGAATCCAAGTATATTGTGACTATTTTATTTCTACAAAACTTTAAAATAGTATCAGGAATATTCTGATTTCATATATTAACATACTTTTACTATTTGTTATAATTTCCTCTTTAATATGATAATATCAATATTCCAAATGAGGGTATGTGGTGTGTGTGTGTTTGTGTGTTTATGTGGGTTTTGTGTGTGTGTGCTTTGTGTGTACTTTGTAATGCTTGGGAGATCACACCATTGTTCAAATAGGGTAGGCTAATGTTTTACCACTGAGCTCTACTGTCTAGTTATAATCTAAATGCTGTTTTAAATTATGACTTTTAAATTTTCATTGCTAGCATTTTTTTTCAAAATTATGTATGATAAAATGTGATCCACCTATTATGCACGTTAGCAATTTTTATTATTATTTTATTGGTATTTAGAATGTTTCCACTGTCTTTCCACTTCCAAACACTTGTGTTTTTTATTGATAAAGATTTTACTTTGTTTCTTTTCTCTCTTCATTCTTTTTCCTTTAGAGTTTACCTATTCTTTCTCTTATTTCTTTGGAAATTAATTATCATATTTCTATTACTATTTCATTACATTGTAACAGGTCTATACAGTGCTATATTTTCTATTTTATTTTTTCCATGTTCTCTGACTCCCAGTCCAAACTTTTAGGTGGATTAAAAAGTAACTTGATTCAGGACACTTTGATGATTTTCCTCAATCTCTTCTCTGAAGTTTTTCTGTTTTTTTTTTGATCCACAATACCAATGATATACAACTCCTATGTGGTCCATCATTCTATCACCTCTCACTCTGCTCTGTTGTACAGCTCAAGTCATTATCATTCAATTTATTATGCTATAGAGTTTTCTAAATCTTAACTCATTCCTAAATTAATTTTACTAGCTTCAAGCATTCTCTAAAGATATTTTTTCTATATATAATATCTAGGGTCTTGTGTTTTCACAAGGTGCAAAATATGAGTGACTATCAAACATCTAGCTATCTCTGTAGAATATTGGTCAACCTGCTCAATAGACTTGAATATAGGTCAGTTAGAAAAATCTTGTAAAATGATGAAGCTTGAGCCCTCATACTAGATTTGAATCTTATTACCATGTTAAGTAATGAAGACAACATAGCTTTACTATAATATCAGACACATAAAATAACGTAACAGATTTGTCAAAAATAAATTATTATGTGGCTAGTGAAGTTGAGCATTTCTTTATGTGTCTGTTGGCCATCCTTCTTTCCATTTCAGAGAAGTTTCTCTTTAAGTTTTTAGCCCACTTATTTATTGGGATTATAGTTGTTTATTTGAGAATTTCTGTTGTGGGATTTCGATTCAAATAGATTTTTTTCTTTCTTGTGATTGTTCTTAACATATTTATAAGATGATTTCTTTGTTGTTTGTATGTCCCTCTCCCACAGTATAATCCCTGTTTTCACTGTATTTGTTGTTGATATAATTTGTGGAGGGGAAGGGAAAAAACAAATTGCTTAAATAGGGACACAGGTGGACCCATTGCAACAATGAGATGTACAAGATGATATGTCGAAAAACGAACTTTATAACTTTGGCATGTTGAGGGGCAGCGGTGGGGGTGGGAAGATGTGAAGGGATGGGAAGGGGAAACAAAGGAGGAGGCAACAATGCTTGATAAGAAATGTACTCATTACCTTGACCATGTAATTGTAACCTCTCTGTACGGTATTTTCACAATAAAACAAATTCTCAATTTTATGGTTAATAGATTTTTTAAAAGGATGCCATGACTTTTTGAAATAAAAATAGAATCTTAAATGGTTATATTGGCACTATTACCTACCTACATTTAAAGAATGATCTTAGACTACTACATCAATCCTCATACAAAAAATTTAAAATAAAAAATGATTATCAATCTGAATGTGAGATTTAAAAACCTATAAAACATAAATATAAAAATTCAAGACATTGGATCATAAGGATCAGTAAAAGTTTCTAAAAAATGACATGGAAAGCATTAGTGGTAAAGAAAAGCAAGAATAAACTGCATAATATCAACTGATAGCCTTTCATAATTCAAAGGACATTATAACAAAAGTGAAAACATATCCAACAGATAGAGGGCACATATTTGTTAATGCTAGAATGTTAATGCTACAATGATTCTGTATTTTTATATCTTCTATATAAATTTTTCCCCGAATAGGATATTTCTTTACAGAACATATGTAAATTGATAGTCAATAGGAAGAGCATATGAAATAAGCTGTTCTTTAGTATCTAAGAATAAATAAAAGGAAAACTCACTAATATAACCATAATATAAAAAGATGAAACAAAATACAATAATGCATTTGTGGAGAAATTGATATAATCTACATAGCAAATCGATTTGTATAATAATGCAATCATTTTAGCAAGCAAGATTTTAAAAGGTCAAAAAGAATTGTATAGGATTGATCCATTACACTTCTATGAATGTATTAAAGGGAAGTAAAAAACTTTTGTGGACAGAAAATGTAGTTCATTGACAGTGCAATTGAGTGGTATGTTTGAGACCCTGGAAATAATCCCACAATCAAATTTTGAAAAGACACACTATAGAGGATGTATGCTGGACGAATTCCTGTAAGTGAATTTTATATCTATTTTAATGTCTGTTCTAAAATTTACAGCATTTCTATTTGAAGAAATGCAAGTTTCTGAAAATTAGGCTTGGAAAACCTATAGTTGTACAATTCACTTCCAAAGCACAAAAATGTATAGAATATAATTAGATAATATATTGCAAGTGAATTACATGTCAGCAAAAAAAAAAAAAAAACACTATTGTTAAAAATAGTTCACATAAAATGCAGAATACCTAAAATGATGCTTTCGGTGTTGGCTAAAAACTTTGTAAACTACAGCTATTAAAACAAAGATGTGATTTCTGTATATTTTGAGGGTTTTTCTTTTTATTTTGAGTTTATACAGACATAACAGAATCAAAAGATGTATGTGATAACTGGAATATCTAGGAATTATGCATCACTTGTAAGTAATTGATAACCTTTTCTGGAAGAAAATTTTAGCAAATTACAGAAGACCCAAATCTGTATTTTGTAAAAGCCATATATTACTTGCTCAATCCAATTTCTTTTTTGTACTTTGTTAGGGAAAAAATATTCTCAAGATAAGAGCCAATAGCAGTGAAAGGAAACAAAATACAAAATCATCTTGATTTATTTGTGAAAATAACAAATGAAATAAAAGAATTCCACTTAAGGGAATCCAGTATTAGTATATATAAAGATATGCCTGAATGCCAATAACCATTGAATTTTTGGAATTTTAATTCCCATGAACATATGAAAACTAGAACAAGAAAATAAATACATTCTTTAGAACAAACCAACCTTAGAATAAATTTCTTAATTGTTTTGAATTACAAAAGAATTGATACTCTTTTCCTTTAGAAACATTTAAAAATGTTTATCACTTATTATAATTCAAATGCCAAGCAATAGTAATTTTATATAATCATTATAAATATCATTTTATTACTATCATAATATAGAATAAAAGACCAGCCCCAATATACTACCTACCTAACTTTATTCTTAATTCCTAATAATTACCTAAATATCTTAAATAAACTAAATGGTCATGTCTTTAATATAGACATAAATATTCTATACTTTTTACTTAACATTTTCCAGGGGCATGTATTCATATTTCTAAGAAATGTTCACAGCAGTTAAAAGATGCTTTTGTGAAATTAATGTGATACATTTTGTTGTTGTTGTTGTTGTTTGCAAGGCCTGGGCATTGTCCCTAAGCCTTTTTATGCTCAAAGACAGCACTCTACAATTTGAAGCACAGAGCTAATTCCTATTTTTAGTTGTTAATTGAAGATAAGAATCTAACAAGTACTTTTCTGTCTGGGCTAGTTTTGACACAATTCAAAGATCTTAGCACCCAGAAGAGCTCGAAGTATAAGAGTGAGTCACTTACAC
Source organism: Dipodomys spectabilis (assembly GCF_019054845.1). Taxonomy (NCBI): domain Eukaryota; kingdom Metazoa; phylum Chordata; class Mammalia; order Rodentia; family Heteromyidae; genus Dipodomys; species Dipodomys spectabilis. The sequence continues at coordinate 4,929,759 of NW_024870882.1, read as the reverse complement.
TTGGTTTGATGTATTTTTTAATTTTAATTGTTTTAAGATTTTTGTTTCTCTATAATGTGCATCATTCTACACAAAATTTATATATATATATATATATATATATTTCTGATGACAAATAATCTCTAAAAATGTATGTCTTTCTACATATAACATATATATATATGTTATGTGTAGAATATATATATATGTATATATATATATATATATATATATATATATATTTCTGAAGACAGACTCCCTCTAAAATTTTATGCTACTATTTTTGACCATTTTCATTTCAAAGACACACAGCCTATGTTACTAAAACTTTCCTAGAATAAAATAACTATTATTTCAATAAAAAGTAGAGTTTATTACTTTCAAGGAAATTTTAGATATATACATGATATTTTAGTAACATTTACAGTATAATACTTGAAAAAGTTCTGTCCGAACTCTTAAATATTTGTGTGTATTGAGGGGGAGAGAGGAAGTTAATTCATACTGGTTAGGAATTTTCAATTCTTTAAAAAACTACTCCATAATTTGTTATAAGCACATAGTCGAGCTACCTGATATGATTTAATTTTTACTTTGTTTCTTTATTTGTTCAATTTTTTTAATATGGATGCAAGCACAGTGGTAACATTAAAATTGTTAATCAAAAGACAAATAATAACAAAATCATAGACACAAATCAGACTTTCAATCATTAGCAATTATGATGCTAATAATAATTCTGATGAAGAGAATGATGACCACAGTGTAGCATGATAAAAACAATGTTGTGATTGAAAAGGCAAAAACTTTAGACATCTTTGAAGTTAGATTTCCCACATTGAATACATAGTTATAAACAGCGTTGGATTACATACAATAATAATAAGAGGACACTTTCAATATCAAGAAATACAGGGTTTTTTTTGAATGACATTCCACCATTTGTTAGGAAATGGAAAGACTTGGAAAAAAATTATATTAAGTGAAGTAAGCCAGGCCCAAAGAAACATAGGTCCCATGGTTTCCCTTATTCGCAATTAGTATATTTCTGAGACAAGCAGTAAAGCTCAGATAAGTTGATGATAGGTGAAATGAACTCCAAGATAAGTATTCAAAATTTTTTTTCTTTCATGCGATTGTTTCTAACATATTTATAAGATGATTTCTTTGTTGCTTTGTGTGTCCATCCCCCACGATATTACACCTGCTTTCACTGTATTTGATGTTGGTATAGTTTGTGGAGGAAAAGGGAAAAAAACAAACATGGATGCAGGTGGACTCCTTGCAACAATGAGATGTAAAAGATTTTATGTCAAAAAACGAACTTTACAACTTTGGCAGGGAGAGGGTGGGGATATGGGGGCGGGGAGTGGGGGGGGCGGAGATGGGAAGGGATAGGAAAGGGAAACACAGGAGGAGGCAACAATGCTTGATAAGAAATGTACTCATTATCTTGCCCATGTAATTGTAACTCCTCTATATGGTATTTTTATAATAAGAAAAGTAAATAAATAAATATTAAAAAATAAAAAAATACAATCATATAAACAGGTTGAGACAGTAAGAACCTTAATGTTATTCCCACAGTCTCTCTAAAGCATACTCATTTTCTTGGTGATATTGTTTTCTTATAAATAAAATCGTTTATTTCCATATTTTGATGGACTAAAAGAATTAGCTTTCAACTTAGTGTGATTAGTTCAAATAACATTCTCATATAGATAATATTCAATAACCAATGTTTTCCAATGATATATTAAAAGAATGTTCTTCAATACAGCTGTAAACATATGACACAATTTACATAATACCTTTTTTCTTGTTCTAGAAGTCAGAAAATATATTCTTCAATATTTCTGGTAGATTACATCCATTTACAGATAAAGAATACAAAGTCAACAGTCAGTGTAGTGAGTAAATAATGATACTAGTATTTGTGTATGAGCTCTTTACTCTGTGTGCTTACAAGGAGAGTAATTTGGTGATGGAGAGGACCAATATGAAAAGACTAAGGAGAAAAAAAGCATACTTTGCAAACGGTTGTTTTAGGACTAGGTGACCTGTGATGAGTATTTGAAACAGGCTTGCGTCAGGGGCATAAAAAGGAGTAATTAGAAATTATATTAGTGACAGAAACTGAGAAAATCTTGATCATTCATCTTATGTAATGGACAGGAAAAGAAGGGTAAGAAGAAATCTGAAGTGCTTCCACATCTCTGGGTGTCAACAGTGTTTGTTATATTCTTGATGATAAGGACTACATGTGGAAATGATGGATTAAGAGAAAAAAAACTCTCTGATAGTTCTAAAGTTTATGTTAAACAGATGCAAAGATAGGTCTGTGTAGACATCACCAAAATATCCATGACCATCAATATGAAAAAGTATAATAAAAATTGGGGTCATTATTAAAAGGAAAAGGAAAAAGAAAGTTCTGACAGAAGTGTGAGCAACAGCATGAACAACGTTGGAAGAAAGAGATTAGGAAACACAAAAGTAATAAATACAGATTTAAAGAAGTAAATGATGGAAAGAATTTGCAGGATGATATTGAAGGAAATATACTATTTGAATTGGAAAAGTAAAAGAGCATAGACAAGTTCAATTATATGAAGATGAACGAATCAATAAAATGTTCTACTGTGTATATATGCATATATATGCTATATACACACCATGTATATATGTATATGTACACAGTGGAATTCTATGCTTCCAGTTCATCAGGAAATGGAAAGACTTGGAAAAATCCTACTAAGTAAAATAAGCAAGACACAAAGAAACAGATTCCATGGTTTCCCTCACTAGTAATAAGTAGGAAATGTCTGGGGTAGTCCTAGCACATGAGCAGAATGGCTCAATCATATATGACCACATAAGATGGTGCTGAGCAAAATGAACTCCTAGATATGAAAACAGAAGTTTTTCTTTGTGGTTCTTGTTTTTAATGTATTATGTGAATTCTTTTTCTTTTGTATTTGCCCCTATGGTTTATCCCCTGTTGTATTTGATTTCAGTATCCTGTGTATTGTATACACATTTATCTTAATTTGGCAAGGGAAGAGGAGCAACAAAATGTCAAGACAAAGAACAAATAGCAAACCAATGCAATAGCAATAATCACAAGACAACATGTTGGAAAGTTACATTACAACTTGTGAGGGGTACTGGAGTAAAGGAAAAGTGTGAGAAAAATGAGGAGTGGGGGAAAAAGTGCGACAGGTTATGTATTCACTACTTTACAATTACTGCATCCCCTTCAATTCATCAAATTTACAATAAAATTAAATTCAAAATAAGCTACATAACATAATTTCACTGTATTGGTATAGTTAATATTATTCTATGCATATTACCTTTTTAAACAATGAACAATATTTGGCTTCTAATTTGAATTAATTACCCCTTTCTTTATCAGAAGATCATCAACTTGAATGTTATCAAACGATACAAAATTTTCAGAATATACTTGCCATTATTTTGAAAAAAAAACATTATTTTAGTATTGTCTCATACTGAATATAAAATAGTTCAATTGTCTGGAAACTCTTAACTTTTAAAACTGAATATTTTTAAGAGAAAAGAATATATGTGTTCTTCAAAAATTCCTATGAGTACGAACTACTCATGTTCAATGTTTGAACATGCCATATCAGAGACATTTAAAACAGTGCCTGTTTGCATTTTATTTAATTCTGCAATAGATGTAGTTTTCAATGGGATGTTACGTGTCTAAAAGGGTACAGAAAAAAATAGCCACATTCTGGTAGAAGAGAAAACTATTAAGTATTTATAATAATTAATTCCTCAAGAGTAAATATTTTTTCATCAAAGTAAGCTATTATTTCTATGATAATCAGTCCCAAAATTTTATGTCATAAAGTCATCCTAGCCCAACACTTTTCAACTTGTAAGGTGCACCTTAAAATTCCCTAAGATCACAGGACGACTAGCTTTTCACTATTGTGCAAAAATACTACATTTTTGCTAATGTGATGCCCTTTCTATTGTTGAAAGAACACTACACTAAACTTTGCTGCATCGTTTTCCCGCAAGTGGTATTGTTGAGATCAGAAAACTTTCAAATATTATTCATACTTACCTTTTTATCTATCATAGATATTCAGGAAGCTAAGATCTGAATATTATTCAAAGTCCACCCAGGCAGGAATGTTTCTTAGATACTTATCTCCAATAAACTGCTCAGGAAAAGCCAGACACAAGTGGCACTGAGGTTCAAGTGGTAGATCAGTAGCCTTGACCAAAAAACAGGCTCGGGGACAGTGCCCAGACCCAGATGTCAAGCCCTAGAACAAACAAAACAACAAAATAAAATGAAAAAAAAACCGAAACCTAGCATTTTTCTCATTGCATACAGAGGTACATAATTAAGGAATTTTCTCCCTGTGTTATGTATATGTAGAAGATAAAAAATGTCACACAATTACTCTCTTCAGACCATGTTACACCAAAGTCTCCAAAAATTGCTCTTTTTCAAAATTTATAAATTAATATCATCCATTTGTTGGCAACTCTTTCTAGATTATTCACATTATTATGTTATACATGAACTGTTAGAATTATCTATTAACTAAGTTCTAATTATAATTCTCTTGAAAAAATAATGTAGGCAAATAGAATGTGAGAATCATTTGTGAATTTGTAAATTAAAACTTCTAGTTAAAAAGAATTTTGTAGTGTCCCGTAGAATAAGAAATTACAAACAAAAATATTTCTTTTAAGTCTAAATTCTAATTTAGCAAGGTCAACAAAGTCCTACATTAGATACATTGCTATTTCTCCAGGCTTAAGCTTTTGTAATCCTTCATCAGTTCTTTGGATTCCAACAGAATGATGCTTATTTTTTTTTCAAATTTTTGGTTGGGAATCATGAGCTATTTTGCAGCTAGGAATGTTCGTAATGAAGAGATCATTTAAAACATGACTGAGAATTATATATGAGTTGCATTTCAAAAGGAAACTGGAATTCTCAAAACATAATGACGAAATTAGCCAAACTTCCAACTGTGAATTCCTTTCTTATTTTTTGGTTTGTTTTATTGAGACAAAATTATACTACCTAGTACAGGGAAGGTATTACTTTGTAATTCCACTCTCTAATCTCCTGTGTTAGTTTGAGTGCTAGAATTCCAGGCTTGTATCACATTGCCCTGACATTGTTTGTTTATTTAATCTAGAAACATAGTAGTAATTCTGAAGTTCTCTGATGACCTTATCCACTAGACTGACTGCTCAAACTGTTTATGTACAATTTTCAAAGATGTTCTAGCATTTGATACAGCTATGAACATTTTCAGATGCAACTTCAGGGTCATTCCTTCATGGATCTGATCACTTTAATAATGATTACTTGACTCTCTTACTATCTCTGGTCCCTACGTTGTAATATTATCAAGCTTTTTAGAGGAAAGTTCACCTGAGGACTTTGTAATATTAAAAATTATCACTTGATTCTAGTCTTACTCAGGACATATTTTCTAACTTTTCTATACATTCTGAGAGTTGTTTCATACTTGTGTTTGCACATATAAGTGCCTCTGTGTGTATGTGCATGTTTGTATGTATGTATACAAAACTTCAAGCTCTTATTCCGCAATCTTGCCTTGCTCATAATTTGTATTCCATCAATTGAGCCATTCTTCCAATGCAGCTTTTGGCTAGCTAATTATACGTAGTGTTGCAAAGACTGTCCTGCCCAGGCTGGATGTAAACTGAACTTCCCAGACTCCTTTACATTCTTAGGTTTTATTTTTTTCCATATCAACTTTTAAACTTGAAATATTTTTGTGAATGTAAAGTCTAACCATAACCCAGATTTTTAACTCAAGAATTCATATAAAGATAGATGAGCGTACACATTACATATCCTGAGAGTACATTGCTAGAAATGTGATCCTAAGCTAGGTACCAGTGGCTCAAGCCTACAATCCCAGCTACTCAGGTGTCTGAGATCTGAGGATTGAAGTTCAAATCCAGCACCCGTAGAAAAATTTTCTGAGGCACTTATCTCCAATTAATCACCAGAAAACTGGAATTAGCACTGTGGCTTAAGTGGAAGAACTCTAGCCTTGAGCTGAAGTGCTGAGGGACATCGCCTAGGCCCAGAGTTCAAGACCCACAACCATCATGCTTTCAGTGTATTTGATGTTGGAATAATTTGTGGAGGGGAAAGGAAAAAACAAATCGTTTAACTAGGGATACAAGTGGACCCATTGCAAGAATATGTACAAGTTCTTATGTCGAAAAACGAACTTTACAACTTTGGTGGGGGGTGGGGGGGAGGATCAGATGGGGGAGGGGGGAGTATGGAAAGGAATGGGAAGGGGAAACAAAGAGGAGGCAACAATATTTGATATGAAATGTACTCTTTATCTTGCCCATATAATTGTAACTCCTCTGTACAGTATTCTCACAATAAAAATAAATAAATAGATAAATAAAAACAAAAAAGAAAAAGAAAAAGAAATGTGATCTTAGCCACCAGTTCATTGCTAGTGTAATTCCTGCTCTCTCAACAGGGCTTTTATTTCCAGTTAAGCCCATGCTCTTATATCTGACTTGCTTTGGAACCAGAATTATTCTTCCATTATTCTATTTACATGATTTGTATTCTATTTTATTATATTTACATGATTTGCATGATTAGCTACCATGATTTAGATGTAGTAGAAGAGAGGGGCCTCATCCTTTATGTTCCAATTAGTAGTAATACTTTCTGTATATCACTCCCATAGATCTACATCTGGCCTTGGCTTTATTGTTTCAAAGTTGTCTTATATGCAGAGTTTTCTATAGTGTATTGCACCATTATAATTCAGCACAAAACTTCTCTTTCTCCTATTATTCCTATTGTTTCTCCTACTGTTAACTTATGTACATTTGGGAAATAATGCACAACAAACACACTCAAAAAATAAATGTTTCTGAGGACCTTGTTCCTATGAAAAATTGGTCTTAATTTACAGAGCACTTAGGAAATTTGAACTTAAAGCACTCCAGGATTTTTTTATATTGTTTCTTATAAAAATGGTGTACAGAGGGGTTAGAGTTACATAAGTAAGATAATGAGTACATTATCTAAAGAGCATTGTTAACTCTTCTTTTGTTTTTCCCCTGCCATCCCTTTCCTCTCCATTGTACCTACTCCACTATCCCCTCCCCAAGTTGTAAAGTACATTTTATACATAGTGTCTTGTACAACTCATTGTTACAATGGGTCATACTGTATACTTGTTGCAGCATTTTGTAATTTCCCTTCCCCTACTCACATTAGAAAAATGTACATGCAAGATGCAGGTCGCCGACAACAAATATAGTGAGAACAGTGGTTATACCATGGAGGAAGAAAATAGAAGAGAAACCAAAAAATCACATACTACATGTTACATACATTAAAAAAAAAAGCAAGAAAGAAAAAGCAAGTTGTGTCCCTATCTTGTGGTCCATTTCACTTAACATCATCTTATAAGGCCATATGTACATGGATAATGTTTTAAAAGCCATTTAAGTTCCATATTTTCTCGTTATGAATTTGTCTCTGAAACACATGTTACCTCATGTCCAAAGATGTACTTGTGCTATTTCAACGAAGCCACAAAACATTCATTTTACCTGGAGAAGCACCATAGATTGTTCCTGGAAGTAAATGGGAGGAACTGTCACTGGAAGTGGAAACTAATTCCAAGAGAGGAATTGAACATAGAGAAATGACAAAGTTCAAGTTAATTTGTGCTGTCCTTTTTATGGTACAAGAAAAGAATCCAAGGCTTGAAGGAAACTCTGTCCCTGACTTGTTCGAGTGTTCTCTTTACTCATATAAAACTTGTCTGTAAACTTCTAGTTGAGAGTATTACAAAAGGAAACAATATCCCATTTGAAGGCAGCATAGAACAAAAGGAAATAACTTTGTTTTAAAAGTGTTCTACTACAAAGAAACAAAGACATGGAGGTTTTAATGTGTTTTATGCATTGATAAATCACTCTTGAGATGATTCTCCTGTTGCAGGAGTCAATTATACATTCCTTTAGTCTGGTCCTGAGTTCTCCATAACAATAAGGATTCCAAAAAGCAGGATCCAGTGACTAAGATCAACAAATGGAGCCTCTTTTCAAACCCATGCTTTAAGGTTGGTCCCAAAGAAATATGTGGGTTCTTTTCCATTTGCTTTTTGTTTGTTTAGTTTGTGCTGGTTCTGTGGCTTGTACCCAGAGAGTGGACCCTGTCCTTGTATATGTGCCTTTCTTGCCCACCTGCCCCCTAAGCTAGTACTCAACTGCTTGACCCAAAAGTCCACTTCTGGCTTTTTTATTGTTTAATACATTTAAGAGTTTGACAGACTCTCCTGTCTGGGTTGGCTTTGAACAGAAATAGAAAGAAAGCCAAGTGACATCAACTGTATGGACTTCTCTTTTGAAACAAGAAATATTAGATGAAGTTTATTATAAAGCTAATCTTCGACAATTTTTAAAAGAAGAGAATATGTCCAACAAGGAAGCAATAACTTAAATAACAGCAAAAGTAGGTGCACTGAATCATTTTGGAATTATTTTTGTGCTTGGAAAGATTACTATTGTCTTTGTGGTTCCTTTTGGGGAAACTTAAAGTCATATTTGCATTTTTTTGTGGGTCCTGGGTCTTGAACTCTGATCCTGGGTAGTGTCCTTCAGCTCTTCAGGTCAAGTTGAGCACTCTGCCACTTTAGGTACAGCACCACTTCTGGGTTTCTGGTGGTTAATGTAAGATAAGAGTCTCAGGAACTTTGCTGACCAGGCTGGTTTTGAACCACAATCCTCTGGTCTCAACTTCCTTAGTAGGTAAGATTACAGATGTGAGCCAGCAGCATCTAGCTTATATTTGCATTTATGTGCACTTAATGACACTATGTAGACAAAGAATGGAAATTTGAATGAAATGATGACATTGCAACTTTTCAGAAAAATTGAGGTAGCAATAAATATGTCCTCCTTTTCCATGTTGTTACATTAATGACTCATGAGTTATGGACTCTACATTAACATCCTCTGGTGTCTGCGTATGTGGACATAGTATCAGAAATTGTTCATAGATAAATAAAGGAAGACTGAGATTTTTAGAAAGTAATGGAGATCAGGTATGAAAGAACAGCATAGAAGGATATACAACTTATCACACAGAGATTAAGAACTAATCTAAGTGACTAGAATGCTTAAGGCAATGAGGAATAAGCCTAGTTGATAACTAGTTCTTCAATAACCAAAAATGGTTCTCTACAACAGTTTCTGGTATAACTTAGTCATTATTATCATTTATTCCTTCCATCTAGAATTATTTATTCTCTTCTTTAAAAAACTATTAATTAACCTCTTCCTTTTGGATGGCATGATTTACCAAAGAGATTTCCAAATCTCACTTAGACTACACTTCTTATTGTGATTAGCAGTGACCACTCAAAGCCTGAAATCTTTGAATTTTCAGGATTAATCTTCACTTGAAATCTAAGCACATTCTTGGCATTAAATGCCATGATCTGTTAACACATTGTTTTTTTTTTTTTAAACACAGTATTTTAATATAGGTAAAGTAAATGAATTAAGAAGTATTGTTAGGTATCAGTTGGAATAAGCAATTATATACTCCAAGTATGTGGTCTTTATTTTGCATTTACTAGCTAAATGACTTTTTTGCCAGTACTGGGGCTTGAACTCAGGGCCAGGAAACAGTTCCTGAGTGTTGTTTTTATTTTTCTCAAAGCTAGAACACTACCACTTGAGGCACAGCTCCACTTCCAGTGTTTCTTTTTCTATTTATGTTGTACTGAGGAATTGAACCTAGGATTTCATGCATGCTAAGCAATAACTGTTCCATTAAGCCACATTCCCAACGCCCAAAATGACTCTTTCTTTTTTTATATTAATAAATTTTTTATTGTGAAAATAACGTAGAGAGGTGTTACAATTACATGAGCAAGGTAATGAGCACATTTCTCATCAATTATTTTTGTCTCTTCCTTCCCCTTACCATCCCTGAACACTGATCCCCTCACACCCTGCAAAAATTGTGAAGTTCATTTTTCAACATAACGTCTTGTACATCTCATTGTCGCAATGAGACATTCTTAAGATGCCATTATTTTTTCATTCTGTTACAATGTATTATAATTTAGGCCAGGTGGTAGAAAACGAAATGGGAAACAATGTTAAGTCTAATAAGGCTGACATTCCAATCACATCGTTAAGTAAGTACACTGTTAAGATCTTCGGGACTCATAGAACTGTTACATGTGACATTATTATGTAAATATTATTAACCGTCATCTCTGACATCCATAACATTCTGCTTCCATTTCCAAGGTCAAGAGCCAAATATCTTAGCCTTTTTATTGATAGGGTGTATTGCCTAGGATAGAAGAAGGAGGATGTGGAAGGTGATTTTGGAAAAATATGTATATTGGCTCCCTGTCCACATTTTTTGCATTTTAAAAAAGTGCTACTGATGAACTCCCACATACATCTAATTGTCTATATGTCTGCATAAATGAATGCATAAATGAATGCAGAAATAAATGAAGACATTTATTCTGGTGGATAGTCCCATTTATTAAAAAAATCCATTTCTGGAAAAAAAAGATACTAAGTGAGTATGAATTATTGTCTATAAAATGGTTTCTTTCCCTTGCACAACAAAAGGTAATATTGAAATGATTACTCCAGCTTTCTTTGAGATTTTTTTTATTGTGAGAATACCGTACAGAGGAGTTACAATTACATGGGCAAGATAGCGAGTACATTTCTTATCAAGCTGTCTCAGTATTAAAATGTTCTCTAACTCTTGTAACATCTAAGCATAAAAGACATGATTTGAAGATCTCAGTAGTTTTAGAAACAAAGATACATAATAGCTTCCTTCCTGCTGAGACAAGTGATAGCAAGTATGATTGATTGTATTATAGTACTCTTTTACCTCTTTATCTCAAATGTTGCATATCTTGGCATATTACTCGATGTCCTGCGTCAGCTTCCTGTAGGTGAGGTTTACCTCTACTCTGCAATGTCAAGATGGGTCATGTGACTTACTTCAGCTTACAAAATTGAACCAGAATGGTGAAAAGCTATTTCTAGGGGAAGATTTCTATCTCATTGTCTGTGTCTAACAGCTCACCTGTTTTTCCTTAGCTATAAAAATAGAATATTTCCAGAGGGAATCTTCTTTCAACTTATATAGTAGAAGAATATAGCATGTGAAATTGAGGCAAAACTCAAATACAGCCTCATACATATAATACAGGCAGAATTAAGCTAATATTAGTATATGATATTAAGATGTTAGTTTCTTACCATTCTTGTATATCTTCATGATAGTTTACTATAGCACACCAGAATTTAACAAAAACTAAACAAGAACTAAACAAACAGGTAACATTTCCTGTTTGATGCTATTATATTTTTTTTTAATACGCATTCTCCATGTGATCACTTGTAGGGTTATTTTTTTCTATAGGTTATTTTTTTCTTTTTCACTCTAGAGCACTGTATCTATTATCCACAATCATTATCTAGACCTTGTGATTGAGATGAGGAAGAACAAAATATATAGATTTCTCCTCTTTTCCTCTTCTCCTTTTTCTAGTGTGAATTCTCATCCTTTCTCCAAATTCTCCTATTGATAAAGGAAGAATGACACATTGTGGGATATCAAGCAAAAGGCTTCAAATCAAGATTTCATTCTTTCAGATACAGTTGAATAAATCAGTGTGGCTCAAGGAAGAATAGAAACATGATTTTTTCTCTTTCTGCCTTCCACATAGAGTGTGAACATGACTCCAAATATCTAATAAACCATTTGGCTTGGTTAACTTTGGAAAATATAGTTAGCTAAATAAATACATATTTTAAAATTTAAAAAATAAATTTTAAATAAATAGTAATTTGTTGTTTGCTTTTGGGAGGCATGATATAAAACTGCATTAACACTGTGAGTTGAGAGGCTAAATTTTATAAGAATATAAAAATAATGAAAAATAGATGATTTTAAAATAAATAGCTTGGAAATACATTTTATTGTGACATAGCCACAGAGACATATTTTTCTTTTCATCTCCACACTGATTCAACTTCAATAAACAATATAATTCAAATTGCTGTGTTTCAGAAATAGATTAGACACAAAAATTTAGAAAAAGACAACCAGTATTGGGTGTTGCATTCTTTAAAAATAGCAGTCATATAAACATTAACTATAATTCCAAAATAATAACAATCAAATGCTTTTGAAAAGATAAGATTGTGAGCAGAATGTATAAAAAGTGATAGTGTCAAAACTGCTTCAGGAGCTGCTCTCTGGCCTTTAGGATTTCTAGTACATGACAATGTTTTAATCATGATTAATTGCTTTGAGAGACTACTTTTGTCTCGTTATATTTCATTGAAAAAATACGTTGTTCAAAATTAATGAAAGGATAACAGGTTATAGTAGAAAGAATTCTCCACACTCGTTGTGCTAGGCAGTAAAATACCTTTCTAAAATATCGTTGTCCCCAATTTTTAATCCCTCAAATGTAGATTTTCATCATATATGTGTGTGTGCTTTAAAATAATCACCGTTCATTACCCAAGAAGCACAAATTTGAATAATTATCAGATGGTTCAAGTATAACTCAAAGGGGTACATAAAATCCCAGTTCAAAAAGGACATCATTAGGTAAGAACCATCAGAAAGATGTAAAGGGCTGGAAAGGTGGTTCAGTGGTTGAGCGCTTGCCTTGCATGCATGAGGCCCTGGGTTCGATTCCTCAGCACCACATAAGCAAAAAGAAAAAAGCCGGAAGTTGCGCAGTGGCTCAAGTGCTAGAGCACTAGCCTTGAGCTGAATAGCTGAGGGACAGTGCCCAGGCCCAGAGTTCAGGCCCCACCACCGGACTCCAAAAAACAAACAAACAAAAAAGAAAGATGTAAAGATGCTACATTGGAAGATAAAGGAAAAGACAACAACTCAGATTCTGAATTTCTGGAAAGAGGAAGAGAATGTAAATGCCTTTTGCACTAGAATCATCTAAAAAATATTTTACCTGTGTAGGTGGCTTGATTATAATCTAGTAAGACTTCTTTTAGATTTCTGTCTTTTAGAGCTGTAAAATGATAAATACGGATTATTCAATCTAATTAATTTGTAGATATTTGTTACAGCAGATTTGGTTTAGTAAACTAACCCAACAGCCATTTTCTGATGCAACTACAGAGTCACCACATACCCTAGTTTCTGAGAATAAGAAAAATGTTGCCACCAGCTTCATATACAGGTATGATGTACATATAACTAAGGGCCTTGCATTAATGAATTTTTGAAACTCTAAATAATATTTAAATAAGAAGCTCCCTATCTTTATTTTCACATTTGGGGATCACTAAGTACACAGTTAAGTAGAAGGCTAGGTTAAGAATATGGAAATGATCCCTTATTTGCAATATCTAGTATATGTCAGAGTTAAGCAGAAAAGGTCACATAAGGTGATATTAGGGAAATGAATTCTAAGATATGTATTCAAACGTTTATTTTTTTCTTTCATGTGATTGTTTCTAACACATTTTTAAGACTATTTCTTTGTTGCTTTGTATGTCCTTCCCACACAGTATAACCCCTGCTTTCACTGTATATGATATCGGTATAATTTGTGGAGGGGAAGGGGAAAAACAAATTGTTTAAATAGAGATAAAGGTGGACCTATTGCAACAATGATAAGTACAAGTCCTTATGTAGAAAACGAACTTCACAACTTTGGTGCAGGTGGGGGGGATGGGGAGCGGGAAGGATTGGGTGGGGGGACAGGGGAGGATGGGAAGGGAGGAGAAGGGTAAACAAAGGATCAGGTTACAATGCTTGATAAGAAATGTACTCATTATCTTCCCCTTGTAATTGTAACCACTCTGTACAGCATTTTCACAATAAAAAAATGGATAAATAAAAAAGAATATGGAAATGTAATCTGTCTAATATAAAAAAGACAATTTCTGTAATTTTGAGTTACAGTTTCTAAAGCAATAAAAAATCATATAAAACAGAAACAGAAACTCAATTTTCTATTTTTCCTAACTTTCCAAAAAAATTAGAGAATCCAGTAAAGATACAGCAATCCCAGGATGGTACAGGATGTTTATAGGATCAGTACATGGTGAAAAAAAGATAACAAAAATGGGCCCCTGTTACATATTGTACCTAGGACACAATATTTCCACAGAAAGGAAAATAGGTCAACATTGTCTTCTTACTCAATCTATTGCCTTCGGCACTGCTGGGATTTGATCTCAGGGCCTGGAATGCCCAATTCATCAAGGGATCAGTGTAAGCACAGCAGCCTCAAACAAATTCACTGCCAGAGAGTTCCCAGGACCTGAGTTCTAGCCTCAGGAGTGGCCAATATATAAATAGATAGATGTGTAAATTGCTGCAAATACACACACACATATATAAATATATAGAGAGAGATGTATATATATATATATTCCACTGTATATTAAATATATAAATATATTTATAGAATGTGAGATGTCTATATATTATTAAATTACATGTAATATAATATTATTATTAGGTATTAAATTATGCCTCCATTTAATGAAGTGTCATGGATTAAGGCACAATAAATGACTTCCTTGTGTAAAAGGAGCTGAGGGACAATGTCTAGACTCATAGTTCAAGCCTCAGGACCTGAAACAACAACAAAAAAGAGCCAGTAATTCCATGTGTCTGTGGATGTATGCATGTATTTCTATTGGGGCACATACAGAGTCGTTATGAAGAAAGGCACCCAGCTAAGAAATTTGCTTTGAATAGAATGATGTTATAGCACAGAGAGTGCTTTCAAGACAGTGCATGTTACTGGTCAAAAAAAAATTAAGACCCTGGCTTGGAAGTTACACCATTTTTCTTGCAGGCCTGGGATTTGAACTCAGGATCTGGGTAACTCTGTGGCACTATAGGAGAGGTTGAAGACAAGAATTTCAGACCAGTTTCCAGGGCGCGAATTCAAGCTCCAGCACTGCAAAAGTAATATTCATACATGAGAGCTATTTACATACATGTGTTTACTCCATATGACACTTATAACCCTTAGTTATTTTTCATTTTATTTAGTATTTTTTTTTAAATTTTATTTTATTTTATTTGTGAACATACTGTACAGAGGGGTTACAATTACATGGGCAGGATAATGCATACATTTCTTACCAAGCATTGCAGCCTCCTCCTTTGTTTACCCTTCACATACCTTCCCAGCCTCCCCCCTCCCCCCCCAATCCCAATCCTTCTCCTCCCCTCCCTATATAAGATTTATTTAATTTATTGCATCTTATCACCTGGATTTATTTGCATATGGATTATACATCATATTGAGAACCAGGACTTTCACCAAGAAGGAAAAATAATGGCTCAAAATTGGCCTCTGACTCCACATCTAAACTATTGGCCATGCTGGGATTTGAACTCAGAGCTCACAATACCCAATTCATGAATAGGTCAGTTGTAGAACAAAAGCCTTTGGCAAAATGAGCTGCCAGCCACTTCTGAGGACCTGCGATCAAGCAATAGTAGTGGCAGATAGATAGATAGAAAGATAGATAGATAGATAGAGAGAGAGAGAGAGAGAGAGAGAGAGATGTAGTTTCCTATATATATGAGAGAGACAATGGGAGGACATTAAATTATGTATATTATGAATTATTAGTCATTAAATTATGCCTCCGTTTAATGAAGTATCATGGTGGAATACTTATTAAAGCATTAATGTAAAAGTAGTTAGTATTCCTTAATTAGGAGAATCATTACATGTTGCTAGAATGGCAGACATAATCCAATACTTTTTGTGTGGCATTCTATAAGAGAATCATGAAATAACTGCAAATTTAATTGATTCTTTTATAATATTCCATTAAGCATTCCCATGGATAGGTATGATTTTCTCAAGATTTCCCTCCAGTCCTGGCATTTGAACTCCAGGCCTTGGTAATTTACTTTGAAACACAAACCATTAGAATGACACTGTGAAGATTTCAGATTTTCATGATGAAAGAAAAGAATGAGAAGAAAAGAAAGTCATGTGTCAGTGGCTCCTGCCTGTAATCCTAGCTCTTCAGGAGGCTGAGAGGAAGAGAATGCCAGTTTGAATTCAGAGAGGACAGGAAATTCCACCACACTCTTATTTCTGAGGGATCACAGGAATAAAAAATCCCCATGAGTGGGGCTATGGATCAAGGGCAGAGTGCTACCCCTGAGCAAAAGGAGCTCATGGACAGTGCCTAGGCTCATAGTACAACCACAAGACCTGCCAAAAAACAAAAAGCCAGTACCTCTATGTCTCTCCAGGTATGTATGTATTTCTATCAGTGAAGGTCCAGAGTCCCTATGATGAAAGCTATCCAGCTAGGAAATTTGCTTTGAATAGAATGATTTCATAGCACAGAGTGCTTTCTAGACAGTGCATGTTCCGGGGCTCCCCTCACTGTTCCCAGTGTAGCCTGAGGTTTTCTCTGCACCCCAGGCTGCTTGAGGAAGACTCTGTCCATTGTTGGAACAGGCAGACAAAAGGAATCACTCCTGTACAGCTGTGCAACAAAAGACTCCTTCCAGGTCAATTAATGAGGAGGAGTGTGGTTGGCCCTCAGGAGTGGCCAATATATATATATATATATATATATAAATAGATAGATGTGTAAATTGCTGCAAATATACATACATATAAATATATAGAGATATATATATTCCACTGTATATTAAATATATAAATATATTTATAGAATTTGAGATGTCTATATATTATTAAATTATATGTAATATAATATTAATAATTATTAGGTATTAAATTATGCCTCCATTTAATGAAGTATCATGGATTAAGGCACAATAAATGACTTCCTTGTGTAAAAGCAGCTGAGGGACAATGTCTAGACTCATAGTTCAAGCCTCAGGACCTGAAACAACAACAAAAAAGAGCCAGTAACTCCATGTGTCTGTGAATGTATGCATGTATTTCTATTGGCAACGGTGCCTTCCTAGTTTCTGTAAGCTTGCTAAATTTAAGCACATGTGTAATATCACAATGCTTCCTGTCATCTAGGGCTGGTGAAGCTCATCGGGTTTTGAAACCTTTGACCACTCCTAGTTGGGCCCTGGGTGGCTATGTTTCAGGGTTGAACACAGAACCTGGGTGCTGGCAATGAGCTCAGAGCAGAAGCTCAGTGCTTTACCATTTGGTGTCACAGATTCACTTCTGGTATCTGTGTGTGTGTGTGTGTGTGTGTGTGTGTGTGTATGTTCATACACTTGTCCTGGAGCTTGAACTCAGGACCTGAGCACTGTACCTGCGTTTCTCCTGTACAAGGATAGCACTCTACCACTTGAGCCACACATCCACTTCAGGTTTTTTTCTAGTGATGTGGTACAAAGGAATCAAACCCGTGGATTCATACATGCAAAGCACTGTATCCTTAAGACACATTCCTAGCATTACTCTTCAGGTTTCTTTCTTTTTTTTCTTGGAAGTTGGAGGAATTGAAGTCTAGGCCTAGATGTTGTCCTTGAGTTCTTCAGCTAAAGCCAATTGCTCTAACACTTGAACTACAGCACCCCTTAAGGGTTTTGGTGGATCACTAAAGAGAAGCATCTCAAGGAATTTCCTGCCCAGGTTGGCTTTGGACTGTGAACCTCAGCTCTCAGTCTCCTGAGTACCTAGGATGGCAGGCGTGAGTCAGTAGTGCCCAGCTTCCACTTCAGATTTCTAAATGGTGTATAGGAGATAATTGTCTCATGGGACCTTTTGTGTTTGGGATAGTTTGGAACCGAGATTGTCAGATCTCAGCTTCTTGAGTAGTCAGGATGACAGACCTCAGCTACCACATTCTATACCATAACACTTTGTCGCAAGGGGGTCCTTGGCTCCACCTGGTAGGGCGCTACCCATGATTGCAACAGATAAGTGTCAGTGACTAGGCCCTGAGTTCAAGGTTAATGACCAAGAAGCATAAACCAAAAACGTTGTCTGCAGGAGACAACTCACTAGAGTTATGTACACACATAATTTTGGCCATGACATGGGGACATATCTGAGCCACAAGTTCTCATCTGCACAATCATCTTACTTGTGGAGTTCTTACAAGAACCAGATGAAAAAGTGCACCCTGTGAAGGACTCAGCACACAACACCTTATGGAGGACTCATCACATAGCTGTATCCTAACGCTGTCATTAGAATTAGGATGCTTGCATCAGTATCACCATTCTTTCAGAAACACAACACAAACAGCCCAAATTTAGATTTTAAAGGGGTGGAGTTTTTTGGGGGAGAGAGATTCAGAAACAGGGATTGCATTGAAAGATTGCGGGTACTGTCCTAAGATCTTTTGCTCAAAGCTAGAGCTCTTCCATTTTGAGCCACAGATCAGTTTCACAGACTTCCTGCCAGAGCTGGGTTTTAAACCCACCAGTGTCAGATCTCAGCCCCCAAATATCTTAGATAACAGGGCTGAGTGAGCCAGCAGCATCTGGTTCCGTGGAGCTGTGTTGCAGCAGTTTACCTCTGGCTAAGTCAGGTTAGATGGCAGCTGTAAGTACTAGACTCCCAGCTTGCTCTGTGATGAGGTTTTTGCAGCCCCATCCTTATATAGTTGCAGACAGAGTCAGAACATTCTATCTTTTCTTTTTTTGGTGCCAGTCCTGGGTCTTGAATTAGGGTCTAGACACAGTCTCTAAGCTTTTATGCTCAAAGCTAGTGCTCTACTGCTTGAGAGACAGCATGACTTCTGGATTTTTCTATGCACACGTTAGTGAGGAATCAAACCCAGGGCTTTGTACGTACTAGGCAAGCACTCTACCACTGAGCCCCAGTAGTGACAAGTGTATAAACAGATAAATGTGTAGATTGGTAGATAGATAGATAGATAGATAGATAGATAGATAGATAGATAGATAGATAGATAGATAGATAGATAGATAGATAGATGTAGATGCATATAACATGAGATGTCAGTATGTTATGAAATTGCATATATGACATTATTACCAATTATTGGCAATTAAATTATTCCTTCCTTTCTTAAGTGTCATGATTGAATACATAATAAAATATTAATTGAAAATTAGTCAATGGAGTATAATTGTTGTGTATAATTTTATAATATAAATTACTATTGTAATTACCAATGAATTGTTAGTTTTACAACATTCCATTCGTACAGATGTATATTGGAAAGCATTTCTTTAGACTCTCCCTCCATTCATTAGTGCCAGACCCGGGATTCAACCGCCAGGCCTAAGTTGCCAGTTTTGGCTTGGCTTCCCTAATAGCCCACCAAACATCAGCAATGTAAGGTCAGGTACACATTCTGGGCCTTGTCACTTACACTCACGATGGTCACAATAAAAAGTGGGGGGAAGTAAAACCACCTGCTTGAACTTCTCAGTTTTAGCCTTCTCCTTTTTATTTTTATTTTTTGCCAGCCCCGAGATTTGAACTCTGGACCTATGAACCCAGGATCGGCTTTGGCAGATATGCCAAGACTTGTGTTCAAGCCCGGTGCTAGGCCCAAAACAAAATAATAATAATAATAATAATAATAATAATAATAATAATAACAACAGGGCCATGGCTTGGAATTTGCACCATTTTTCAGACTGGCCTGGGATTTAATCTCAGGGTCTGGGTAACTCTGTGCACTGTGGGTGAATTGGGAAGATCACCATCCTTGAAGACAAGAAATACAGTACTGAACCTAGCAGAAAAACAATAGCTCACGCCTATCACTCCAGCTCAGGAGGCTGAGATTTTCGGGATCATAGGTGAAGCCAACCAAGGCAGGAAAATCTATGACAGTCTGACTTCCACTTCTGAAAGGTCAGATGTTCAACAGCTTCCTGTGTTTCCCTTGTTGATGATAAGTTAGTTGCACTCTCAATGTTCTTAGAGTTCTCAAGCTATAGAATCAGGAAAGAAACATCATTGACACATCCTGGGTTCAAATGAAGTTCTCAGGACCCAAGCCCTAGCCCTGTTAGCAGGAAGAACTCCAGTGTAACACTATATTTGAAGGACAGAAAACAGTTTCAAAAGCCAGGCTAGGGTCAGAGACCTAGGCCTGCAGGATTAGGAGGCAGAACGTACACACTCAACAGGCAACTGAGCTGCAAAACCACTTCATTCATTCCAGGCACAGTCAGCAATGGGGGGAAACCTGAAACACTTGTTAAAGTTACACCAGGGTCAGGCTTTACTCAGTCTCTTCCAACAAGGACTAATTAACCTTCCACCCTTAGGTGAAGTGAACCTCAGGCAATCTTTAACTAACCAATAGAGAGCCAGTTTAGTGGGGTAGAGGGGAGGAAGAGAGGAAAAACCCTGCTCTCTGGTATTAGGGAGTGGGTTTTTGACTCTCCATCTGTCAGGTTTGAAGGCCCTTCTTCTACCTCTGCAAGTCCATTCTCCTTCCTTCATTCTCCACATCATTAATGCAAATCCTCAGTCCAAGGAGAGGCAGGGCCCTTTCCCTTCTCTCTCAAAGCAGCTGAGTTAGAACCTGGCTCTGCTCTCTTGGCTCTGGGGGCTTCAGCTGCCTGAGAAATGGGAGACAGTCTTCTTGCTCTGCAGTTGTGTGAAGGTGATGCTGGTCCTGGCACACTGCAGAAAGCCTCATGATTGGATATTGTTCTCTTGTTTCTTCCTGTCGTCCAAGACAAGTTTCATCTATCATTTTTCTATCTATCTATCTATCTATCTATCTATCTATCTATCTATCTATCTATCTATCTATCTATCTATCTATCTATCTATCTATCTATCTATCTATCTATCTATGTATCTATCTATGTATCTATCTATGTATCTATCTATGTATCTATCTATGTATCTATGTATCTATGTATCTATGTATCTATGTATCTATGTATCTATGTATCTATGTATCTATGTATCTATCTATCTATCTATCTATCTATCTATCTATCTATCTATCTATCTATCTATCTATCTATCTATCTATCTATCTATCTATCTATCTATCTATCTATCTATCTATCTATCTATCTATTTGTCTGTCTATCCACCTACATAACTACCTAGCTACCTACCTACCTACCTACCTACCCATCTCTTTGACATTTCTTGTGCTGAACTCAAGGCCTGAGCATTGTCTCTAGCATTCTACTACTTGAGCCACAGCACCAATTCTGGATTTTCTGTGTATGTGCTACTGAGGAATCGAACCCAGGGCTTCTTGCATGCTAGGCAAGCACTGTCTCATTAATCCACATTCCCAGCCTCCTCACATTTTTTCTTAAGGGTAGTTTTTACATAAGTATGCTACCATTTTGTTTCCCCAAGTTAATTTTCTGAAAACCAGTTATTTCTATGAATCATGATCTTCTCTTCCTCTGCCTGATTTGTGACTATCCTGCATTGGACTCATAATTAAATGTAAATAAATGCTGCTGAGAGCTTCACTGTGCATTATATAAGGACACAGGCCTGCAACCCTGGGGAAAAAAAAGCGATGGGGCTGAAATGAAGAGAATGATACAGTATGCGCAACGGGCATATCTGAAAAAGGAATCAGTAAATAAAAGAAGAAGCATTGCATACAGCCTGTTTGCCCTCAGGGAGGTAATATACACACCTAAGTAAGTAGGGCACTGACACATAAACTTGGCCTTCTCTTTTTGAAATTTATTTGTGGCCATGCCAGGGCTTAAACTCAGGGCCCAATGCGTTCCTCAGCTATTTTGCTCAAGGCTGAGGTTCTACCACTGCCACAGCTCCACTTCCAGCCATCTGGTCATTAACTGGACATAAACACCTCCTTGGCTTTCCTACCTGGTCTGACTTGTATCTCCTGCTTTTCATTCTCTCTCAAAGCTGGAGCTCTACCCTCTAGGCCACTGCTCCACTTCTAGTTTTCTGGTGGTTTATTGGAGATAAGAGTCTCACAGACTTTTCTGCTAGGGCTGGCTTTTAATGGTGATCTCCTGAGGAGGCTTCAAGCGACTTTCCTCAGAGATTCACCTAGGTGCCGTTCAACACAATCCTTTAGTCTAAATCTCGAGAGGTACTAGAGAAAAACAGAAACAGGAAGATGCTTCTACTGTGTTCTAGATACTTGAGGTTTGAGACACAAAACACTCATAATTATTTGTTCATTTTATAGGCAAAAGGAGCAATGCAGAGAGTATGAGGATCATTCCACCTTTCCGTCCTCTCATCCTGCAGCTCAATGCTAAGTGACAGAACTGGCATGTCTTGTGGACATTTGCTCCTAAATAGTGTGACACTCATTTCTCACTTTTGACTTCAAACCTGTGACCAGAGGGAAAGATGAGGAGAGAAAATTCTTCTCAGAGAAAGCAGCTATGAAGAACATTGGGTTGGTCTGGGAAGGTGGCTCAGTGGTAGAGCGCTTGCCTTGCATGCATGAGGCATGGGTACGATTCCTCAGCACCACATAAGCAGAAAAATAAGCCAGAAGTGGTGCTGTGGTTCAAGTGATAGAGCGCTAGTCTTGAGCTGAAAAGCTGAGGGATAGCGCCCAGGCCCTGAGTTCAGGCCCCATGAGTGTACCCCCCCCCAAAAAAAAAAAACAACATTGGGTAGTTAATTTATAAGTTCAAACTATTGGAATGACCCTATTAAGAAGTCTGATTGTCCAGATTAAAATATGAAGAATTAATGAAAGAAGGTGTCAGTGGCTGCTGACTGTAACCCAGCTCCTCAGGAGGCTGAGATGTAGAGAATCTGAGTTTTAATCCAGTCAGCATAAGAAAGTCCTCAACAATGTTATTTCTAAGAGATCACAGAAAAATCCAGTAGTGAGGCTGTGACTCAAGCTTAATGCACTACCCTTGAGCAAAAGAAGCTCAGGGACAAAGCCTAGGCTCATAGTTCAACCCCAGGACCTGTCTCCTCAAAAAGAACCTGTACCTAAATGTCTTTGCATATGTATGTATGTGTTCCTATAGGTGAAGCTTCCGTGTAGCTATGAGGAATGGCACCAAGCTAGGAAATTTGTATTCAATAAAATGATATCATAACACAGAGATTGCTTTTATGTCATTTCATGTTCCAGGGCTCCCCTCAGTTTTTCCAGTGTAGCCTGAGTGTTTCTCTGCATTCCAGGCCTGCTGGAAGTAGTCACTCTCATTGTCTGGACAGACAAACAAAAGCAACAGTCCTGTACAATTTTGTAACAGACAACTCCATCTGGTCCAATTAGTGAGGAGTGTGGGCGGGCTCTGAAGGTAGGGAGAAATGGGCTTCTTTGTACCCCAAGCTATCTCTTGCCCTAATGCTCTGTCTTAAGAGGAAGCCTTCATTTGTGCTACCTCCCATGCCAGGCCAAGTTCTTTGCAATTATTCTGCCTTTGTGAGACTATATTCCCGTGTTCAGATACATGCTCAATATAATTCAAAAGTCCTTCTGGCAGACAACTAGGGCACTGAATCTAATGAAATGTTTCATTGCCAGTGGTGATGGGCTTATGATGCCTCTCCTAGGCTTCCGGAAGCTTGGAAAATCCAAGCATATGTTGGATATCACAAAGCTTCCTGTCATCTATGGCTGGTGAAGCTCATCAGCTTTTGAAACCTTTGAGCTCTCCTAGTTGGGCCCTGGGTGGCTAGTGCTGAGTCCTTCACTGTGTACAGTGTGCTGAGTCATGCATTAGGTGCTGGGTGCTGAGTCTTTCACAGGATGCTGTGTTCTGAGTCCTGTAAAGAATGTTATATGTTTTGTCCTTAAAAGGGTGAATTCTTTCTTCTTGTCCTTGTAAGAGCTCCACAACTAAGATGATTATGCAGACAAGAATATTGAGGCTCAGATATGTCCCCATGGATGGTACAAATTTATGTATTACTGAAGACTAGTGAGTTGTCTACTGGGTGCTGACCATGAGCTCAGAGCATAAGTGTAGTGCTTTACCATTTGTGTCACAGCTTCACTTCTGCCTCTGTGTGTGTGTGTGTGTGTGTGTGTGTGTGTGTGTGTGTGTGTGTGTGCATACACTAGTCCTGGAGCTTGAACTGAGGACATGAGTACCTAGTTTCTCTTGTACAAGGATTGCCCTCTCTTACTTGATCAAGAGCCACTTCAGGATTTTTCCTAGTGATGGGGTCCTGAGAAATCAAGCCCAGTGTTTCATATATGAAAAGTACTCTACCCACAAGGCACATTCCTAGCCCTCTACTTCAGGTTTGTTAGTTTGTTTCTGTCTTTTTTTGTTGTTGTCAATTGTAGGAGTTGACGTCTGGGCCTGGGTGCTGTCCCTGAGCAATTCAGCTCAAATCTTGTGCTCTACCACTTGAGCAACAGAGCCACTTCAGGTTTTCTAGTGGTTCAATTGTGCTAAGTGTCTCAAGGACTTTTCTGCCCAGGCTAGCTTTGAACCATGATCCTCAGATCTCATCCTCCTGAGTAGCTAGGATGAACTGCATGACTCATAAAGACACAGCTTCCACTTCAGGTTACTTAATGGTGAATTGGAGATAATGGTCTCATGGTATCTTTTGTGCCTGGAATAATTTGGAACCCAGATCCTCAGGTCTCAACATCCTGAGAAGGCAAGATGACAGACCTTGACTATAGAACCCTAGGCTGTGGGACTTTGCTCCAAGGGGGTCCTTGGTTCCATGTGGTGGATTGCTAGCCATAAGCTCAAGAGGTAAGGGTCAGTGCCTAAGCCCTGATTTCAAGGTTCCTGACTGAGAAAAAACAAAACAAACAATTGTCTGCAGTAGAAACTCACTAGTCTACAGTAATACATAAATTTGTACCATCCATGGGGACATATCTGAGCCTAAATATTCTTGTCTGCATAATCATCTTAGTTGTGGAGCTCTTACAAGGAAAAGAAGAAAGAATTCACCCTTTTAAGGACAAAACATATAACATTCTTTACAGGACTCAGAACACAGCATCCTGTGAAAGACTCAGCACCCAGCACCTAATGCAAGACTCAGCACACTACACACAGTGAAGGACTCAGCACATAGAATCCTGTGCAGGAGTCAGCACACAGAACCCCATGAAGGACCCATCACCCCAGGAAGGACTCATCACATAGCTGTATCCCACAAGCTGTCGTTAGTATTAGGGTACTTTCATCAGTATCACCATTCTTTCAAACACACATCACAAACTGCACAAAGTTCACATCTAATGATTCAGAGGGGTGTTTTTTGGGAGGGTCAGCCACAGGGAGTGCACTAAAATGTTGGGGGTACTGTCTTAAGAGGTTTTGTTCAAGGCTAGAGCTCTACTACTTTGAGCCAAAGATCAGAGTTTCACAGACATCCTGCCAGGGCTGGGTTTTAAAACCACCAGTGTCAGATCTCAGCCCCCAAGTATCTTGGATGATGGGTGAGCAAGCCAGCAGCATCTGATTCCGTGGAGCTGGATTCCAGTGGTATACCTCTGGCTAAGTCTGGTTAGATGGCAGCTGTCTGCATCAGCCTCCTGGCTTGCTCTGTGATGAGGTATTTGAAGTCCTATTCTTACAGAGTTGCAGTCACCACATTCAATCTTTTTGTGGTGCCAGTCCTGGGTTTGAGTAATGGTCTAGACAGAATCCCTAACATTTTATGCTCAAATCTAGTGCTCAACTGCTTGAGTGACAGCACAGCTTCTGGATTTTTATTGCATGTGGTAGTGAGGAATCGAATCCAGGGCTTTGTATGTACTAGCCTTCACTATACCACTGAGACCCAGGAGTGACAAGTGTATAAACAAATAAATATGTAGATTGGCATATATATACATAAATATGTATATATATATATATGTATAAAACAAGAGAAAGATGTCTGTATATTATGAAATTACATATATTACTACCATTTATTGACAATTAAATTATTCCTTCCATTTGTAAGTATCATGATTGAATACATAATAAAGAATTAATTGAAAATTAGTCAATGTAGTATAATTGTTGTGTATAATTTTATAATATACTCATTAACTACTAATTTAATTGTTACTTTTATAACATTCCACTTGTATGGATGTATATTGGAATGCATTCCTTAGTATCTCCCACCAATCTTTAGTGGCAGTCCCTGAATTCGACCTTCAGCCTAAATTGAGATTTTGGCTATGGCTTTCCTAACAGAAAGCCAAATGTCAATATGCAAGGTCATGTACACATTCTGGGCCTTGTCACTTAGACCAAGGAAGGTCGAAATGCAAAGGAAAAAAAATGTAAAATCACCTTCTTGAACTTCTCCATTTTATCCTTCTCCTTTTTATTTTTTTTGCCAAGACCTAGATTTGAACTTGGGTCCTAGGATCCCAGGGTGAGCTGTGTCAGAAATGCCAAGACCTGAGTTCAAGCCCAGTGCTTGGCCAAAAAAAAAATAATAAGGCCCTGGCTTGGAATTTTCACCATTTTTCTGGCAGGCCTGGGATTTGAACTCAGGTTCTGGATAATACTGTGGCAATGTGGGTAAAGGGGAAAGGCTCACTGTCCTTGAAGACAAGAAATTCAGACCAGTTCCTAGGGCCTGAATTGAAGCTCTAGCACTGGAAAAAATAATATTCATATATGATATATATGTACATACATGGGTTTAGTGAGTATGAAGTTTATTACCTATATTTGTTTAGTATTATTACATATATAACATTTCATTTGTTACATCCTAACACATATTATATTTGCATATAGATTATATATCATACTGAGACCCAGGACTTTTTTTTAGAAAAAACATGTGTCAAACGTGACTTCTTACTCCATGAATAAATTTTTGGCGATGCTGGGATTTCAACTCACAGCCTAGAATATCCAATCCTTAAATGGGGTCACAGTCTTAGCACATGAGCCTCTGGCAAATGTGCTGCCAGGAAGTTCTGATGACCTGTGATTGAAACACAGTAGTAGTAGTGCCAAATATATATATTGATAGATGTTTAGATTGCTGTATATATATGTATATATATATATATAGAGAGAGAGAGAGAGAGACAGAGACAGAGACAGAGAGAGAGAGAATGTAGCATATCATCAAAATTATATATAGTTACCAATTATAGTTATTAAGTTATGTATCCTTTTAATGAAATATCATGGTTGAATACTTACAAAAGCATTAATTAAAAATTGATCAATATCCTTCCATTTGGGGAATCATATCATGGTGCTACAATGGAAGATATAAATCCAATAATTTTGTGTGGCATTCCAAAATAGAATCATGAATTAACTCCAAATTTAATTATTACTTTTATAACATTCCATTAGCATTCACATAAATAGGAACACGTTTGTGAGGATCTCCTTCCATTTCTGGGTGGCAGTCCTGGCATTCTAACTCCAGGCCTGTGTAGTTTACTTTGAATGCAAACTATTGGAATGACACTGAGAAGATTTCAGATTGTCACAATTAAAAAAAGAACAATAAGAAGAAAAGAAAGCCAGGTGTAAGTGGTTCCTGCCTGTAATTGTAGTTCCTCAGGAGACTGAGATGTAGAGAATGCCAATTTGAATTCAGCCAAGGCAGGAAAGTTCCCGACACTCTTATTTCTAAGAGATCACAGGAAAATATCCCAATGGGTTGGTGCTGTGGCTCAAGAGCAGAGTGCTACCCTTGAGCAAAAGGAGATCAGGGGTAGGACCTAGGTTCATATTTCAACCTCGGACCTGCCAAAGAAAAAGAAGAAGGCAGTATCTCCATGTCTCTGTGTATGGATGGATGATGTATGGATGATGGGCATTCAGCAGGTTGCCCACGGCCAGCCCCCCAACCTGGGCAAGCTGGGACAAGCCTTCAGAGAAGTCCTAAGTCTTAGCCAGTATCTGGAACAAAGCATCCTTCACTGTCATGTAATAATTGAAGCCCTGAAGGTTTGCCTGGGCTGGTGTATGCAACGGGTGCATTATTTTCTGGCTGAGGTGTTCCATTGGGACATCTAGCAGCCAGCCACTGCTTCCACGGAGACCACAGTTCCTAGGCTGTAGGAGTTGTGGAAGGTTCTGGTTCCATATTCCCTATCCCTCTGTAGGATGTGAGACTAGATCTCTAGGGCCTGGTGGCTATCACTCATTCATCATTCCTCATTGTCGAGTCTCAGGGTGGTCCCAAATCCTGGCAAAGATATGAAATAGCCAGCAATTTCTGTGCTGAAAAGGGTATGCAAATAAATACAACCCTCATAGCCCCTATTAGAAGTGAGCTTTGGGCTGCAAATATGGCATATTGGTAGACTGCAAACATGAAACCCTGGGTTTGATTCCTCAGTACCACATAAACAGAAAAAGCCAAAAGTGGTACTGTGGCTTAAGTGATACAATATAGCTTTGAGCAAAAGCAGCTCAGGAACATGCCCAGACCCTGAGTTCAAGCCCCAACACTGACAAAGAAATAAAATGTGAGTTGGTGAGACAGACTCTTCTGGGACTCAGAGGAGCACCGAGGTTATAGGTAAGAGGTAGAAGGCAGGTGCTGGTGGCTCACCCCCGTAATCTTGGCTACTCAGGAGGCTGAGATCTGAGGGTCATAATTGCAAGCCAGTGCAGGCAAGAAAGCCTATATGAGACTCTTTTCTCCAATGAAGCACCAAAAAAGCCAGAGCTGTGGTTCAAGTTGTACAGTGCTACCCTTGAGCATAAAACCTCAGGGATAGTGTCCAGGCCATGAATTCAAACCCGAGGACTAGTACACACACACACACACACACACACACACACACACACACACACACACACACTCACACACACAGATGCACGTGCACACACACATACATTCACCAATATAGAGAATTTACCAGTCAGCCTGCACAAGTTATATCTCTATAGCAATTCAATATAAAAAAGAGGGAGAAGGGAAGGAAAGACTTGCTCCAGGAGGTGATATAACCAGTGCCAAGATTCTACAGGACTTCTAAGATGTGGATACAGGACAAAGAGCCTCAGGCAGAAGGTACACAGCATGAGCAAAGGTCCTGAGGTGTGCTGTAGAGCAGGTGGTGTGGGTGGAATGAAGATTCTGTGGCTTCAGAAAATCTGGCAGGAAATTCAAGGCTGGGTCAAGGTTTGTACTTGTGTCACAGGTAGGGAAGAGGGTGGTGTCCCAGAATGGGGCCCAGGGGGAATATTAGCTTGTCTTTTCACCAGGGACCCCAGCAATTTCCTGTGACTGGAGGACTATTTTTCACAGCTCCTGACCCTCAGGCCTCCTATGCATGGAGGAGTCAGGGCAAATGCAGCGAAGAACTCTTGCTTAAGAAAAGCTTCTACCCAGTGCCACCAGTGGCTCAACCCCTGTAAATCCTAGCTAATCAGGAGAGTGAGATCAGAGATTGTGGGTCAAAGCCAGCTCAGGGGAGCAAAGTTAGTAAGACTCTTCTTGCCAATGAACTACCAAGAGCCAGAAATGGAGCTGTGGCTCAAGTGGTAAAGTGCCAGCCTTGAGGGAAAAAGTTAAAAGACCAGAGCCCAGACCATGATTTCAAGCCCCAGTACTGGCACAGAAAAAATAAAAGCTTTCAGGAGGTCCCAGTCCACTGTGGAGAAAGGCTATTATCAGCGGGGCACCAGTGGCTCATGCCTGTCATCCTAGCTACTCAAGGCTGAGACCTGACGATTAATCATGAATCAAAGCTAGTCTGGGAAGACTCTTATCTCCAATGAATCACCAAAAAGCTGGGAAGCAGAGCTACTGTAGTTCAAGTGGTACAGCACCAACCTTGTGCAAACAAGCTGAAGAATAGCATCTAGCCTCTGAGTTCAATCCCGGTAAACACACACACACACACACACACACACACACACACACACACGCACACACACACACACACACACACACACACTAACATCTTTAGCAGGTGCCAATGACTCATACCAGCAATCCTGGCTAATCAAGAGGCTGAGATCTTAGAATGGCAGCTTGAAGCCAGCCCAGGCAGGAAAGTCCGTGAGACACTTATCTCCACTAACCTACTAAAAAGAATGAAAGTAGAGCTGTGGTTCAAGTGATAGAATGTTAGCTTTCAGCAAAGGAAGCTCAGGGACAGTGCCTAGGCCCTCAGTTCTAGCTCTAAGATTTTTTTAAAGACACCCTTTGCCACCCCCACAGGCCATAAATACAGATTTTGGTCATCCTAGATCTCACTTCCACTCCTGCCACTTCCACAGTACTGTCACAAGTGGCTGGTGTGTGGCCAACACTGTGTTAAGAAGTGAACATACACATGGGGGGGCATAGCCAGGTCAAGTTAATGCCCCAGATCATTGAGGTATTGGCCCTACCAGTCACTCATCCCCCAGTGCCCTGGATCTGGAATCAGAAGTCTGTGTCTCTGTATTCTGGGCTTCCAGAAATGACTAGAAGGACCTGAGAGGCCCAGCTAGGGCTGGAAGATAGACATTTCCTTAAGACCAACCGATACTTCCAAGCCTCCTTGACCTCACCTCCTATGTAACCCTGGATCCTCCTTGTTTGGGTTGTGTACAGTCTGCTACAAGCTCGAATTGCCCAGAGCCACCAGCAACCCAACCATTCCCCTCTCCACTTCCAGCCTGCTGAGATGGATGTGCAATCAGAGGCCCAGAGGAGGAAAGGCATAGGACATCGCATGACTGAGGCCCTCCCTCTGAGGCAGGGGAGACCCTATGCCAGCTGGCACTGCTGTCCCAGAATCCTCTGGAGGTTGCCAAATATTTGGACAGCGAGACTTGTGCTCCAGAGAAAAGCTAGAACACAGGCCTCTGGCAATTTAAGACTCATTGTAGACCCTGATAGGGGGCTAAATGCAAGGTCGGTGGGAAGATGGGCACCATTTGAGGTCAGAAAGAGGCAGACAGGCATCAAGGAAAGGGACAGAGAAAGACAAGGGAAAATTACACACACACAAACACACACACAAATACACATTCACACACATGGACCTTCCAAGGACTCAGAGGTTCCTGAGAACAGAACCATGAACCTCTCCATTAGGATCACATCCGCCCCACGAGAGGATGGCACTATAGTACTCAGACCAACTGTAGACACAACATCGAGCCTCTCACATATCCGGAATGTCTCATAACCCAGCATGGAATTTCCTACCGTACACACTGCTATGTGGAATACTCAGCCACCTCTTTGTTTATTGTTGGTGATGGAGTTTGAACTCTGGGCCAGGGCACTGTCCCTTAGTTCTTCAGCTGAAGATGAGCACTCTACCACTTGAGCCACAGTGCCACTTCCTGTTTTCTGCTGGTTCATTGGATATCAAGTCTCACAGACTTTCCTGCCCAAGCTGGTAACTTCTTGCAACTCTTGACTTCAGACTTTGACACCCAGCATCCAAATCCATTCTTCAATGGAGAGAATACAGACACAATAATCCCACCCCTTCACCCATTCGCCTACTCCCTGCCTGCCTCAGGCCTGGTCCTCTTGAGTTCTTGTTAAGTAACCACCCATCCTACTGCGGCTTCAAACTGGGGTAAGCTTGGGGAGTTCATAGAAGGATCTGTACAGTGAGGCCAGTACCTGGTCTCTCAACCACAGCACACACACACACACCTCCACATTTTTGCAGGCAAAGATGTTTTCCTTTCTTTCTTTTTTTCAGTTGTGGGGCTTGAAATGTGGGCCCAGGTGTTATCCCTGAGCTCTTCAGCTCAAGGTGAGCACTCTACTCCTTGCGCCACAACATCCCTTCCTGTTTTCTGGTGGTATGTTGGAGATAAGAGTCTCAGGGTCTTTCCTGCGCAGGCTGCTTTGAACGGTGATCCTCAGATCTCGGCTCCTGAGTACCTAAGATGACAGCCATGAGCTACTGGCACCCGGCCAAACATACTTCTCCATGCTTATCATCCTATCGCCTCAGGAGAGTGAGATATGAGGACTGCAGTTGGATGTCACCCTTGGAAGCAAAGTCCATGAGAACTCTTTATCTCTAGTTAAACACCCAAAAAAGCTAAAAGTGGAGCTGTGGTTCAAATGGTAGAGTGCTATCTTGGAGTATAAAAGACAAGACCCATGCCCTAGTTTCAAGCTTTTTCTAGCTAGACCAACACAAGAATGTGAAACAGGTGGTCACACGGGAGCTCAAAGCTCACACATAATACTCAAACCTCCCAAAACAGACCCCATCTGGCTCTGATTCTCTAGATTCTATGTCCTACATCATGGCAGTCTTACATGGGACTGACCATGCACCAAGTTAGGACGTTAAAGTACAATCTCATACTGAGGATGCACTGGCCTTATCAAAGTCTCAACATCTCTCATTGTCCTGCCTCAACACTGGGCAGTGAGGTGAGGTCTAATTATCCAACCACAGGATATGGCAACCAAAGTGTTTCTTGGTCAAGGGAAGGAGACTGGGGGGCTCTAGGTCCCTCTCTCTGGGGAAGGTGAAAAGGGCTGATCTAGCCCAGGAATGTTCCTCGGGTGTGAGGGTTATCAAAGAAACAACTGCTCAGATCCCAGTGCCTCTGGTTTTCCCACCAGTCTCTACCCAACCCTGCCCCACCTTTACTCTGCCCTCTCTGAATCCCAGATCTGCCATCTACACTAAAGTCTGATCCAGCAAAGAGACCCACTTCTGCCTCTGAGAATGGCATTCATGGGGCCCTAGCACCCTCTAGATGAAGTCGCGGGGGAACATGGGTCTCAACTCCCGCCCTCATTCCAAGGCTGTCCTGTGCCAGTGGTATGCTTACCTCTGTCTCTGGTGGAGGAATGAACACCAGGGCTGTCATCTTCAGATTCAGCCCTCAAAAGTCCCAGTCCCCAAGGATGTATTGCATAGTAATCCTGCAGTGAACAACATCCAGGTTGTCAACAGTGAACCTAAGGTGCCAGAACTTTTAATAGCAGTTTGGTTGGGTCAAAGGCTCTATCACTGGTCGTCTAGGTTGTCATGTGAGATCAAAGCTCCAATGTTCAGACACAGCTAACCTGGGATCATCCTCCCTCTTCATCTTCCTGCTTATCCCTTGCCCCCCTCACCCCAATAGCCCTAGCCCTTGGATATTTTCTTCTTAGCTGACCAGAAAATAAACTCCCTGGGGTTGTAGAAGAGTGAAACCTGGTGACTCACCCTGAGCCCTAGTGTCTACCCAAGGCTGCTTCTTTCTGCATTCGGTGACCACACAGCTCCTGGATGTAATGAAGTTGCTGAGGGGTCAGTGGCTTGGTCCGTCATAATGTCTTTAGGCTCTGAAACTGTCCCCACAGAGATTGTGAAAGGTTGGCTTTCTTGATTCAGGGACTCCAAACCAAGGCTTGCATGTTCCCCCTTCTTTCTTCCTTTCCTCTTTTTCTCCCTCTGTCCTTCCCTCCTCTCTCTCTCTCTCTCTCTCTCTCTCTCTCTCTCTCTCTCTCTCTCTCTCTCTCTCTCTCTCTCTCTCTCTCTCTCTTTTCTTTGTGTCAGTCCTGCACCTTGAAGGAGCCTAGGTGCTGTCCCCGAGCCTTTTTACTCAAGGCTAGCAGTCTATGGTTTGAGCTACAATCCACTTCGGTTGTTTTGTTTTTGGTTGTTAGAGACAAGAGTCTTACAGGCTTTCCTGCCTGAGCCAAAATCCTTGATCCTCTGATCTCAGCCTCCTAAGTAGCTAAGATGACAGGCATGAAGCACTGGCATCCAGCTCAAACCAAGGTTTCTTCATGTGCTGTGGAACCAGTCCTGGAATCTTTCATTGTCTATGACACCCTAGAGCTTGGCACACACTGTAATGATTTGTTGGATAAATAAATGAACTTATGTCTATGGCAATACTTCAGAAAATTCCCATCTGATTAAAGTAAGTGTCCTCTGTGGGGGAGGGGGGTGAAGCCTGATGTTCTCCCACAGTTCTCCCTCCTTCCTCTTTCCGCCCTCCTGATGCCACCACAGTTAATTGTTTTGGCTCTGAGGATGTGAGCCATGATGTACACCCTGGATTCTGGGACCTCTTGGATGCCTATCTTCTCAAAGATCTCTGTCCAGCTGCTGACCCACTCAATTCCACACTCAGGTGTGAACAAGGTTGCCATGAGCTGAATGTCTGGCTCAAGTGGCCTCTTCTTCTCCCCGTGAGGCAACCAGGATGGTCTACCACATCCTGCCTCCAAGTTTCATGTTGCAGAGAAAGGATCCTCCAGGCAACCTGGGGTCTCTGAATCTCTCAGAGTCCAGTACAGGTGCTGGGAATTGTCTCTGGTCACAGCTGCCAGGCTGGGAATGGTGATGTCACAATCTCTGCTCCCCATGACGTCTTCCACTGTGGGGGTCACCCTAGAGAGACCTGGAGGAGATTTAGCAGCTGCCAGAGAAAGGCATTCAATGCATAACCTTCAAAGCAGAAGACAATCTGGCTTGGGAACTCTGCCTGTGCTGCTTTGAATGTCATTGTTTGGCAACTGAAATCGTCCATCTAATTTGACCCATAATCCCAGGCTTTATTGGAAATTGCCAGCTTAAATTTTTTAAAAAAACATGGAAAATGTGGCATTAATTTGTCCCAATGAAACTTAAAGGGTTCCAGTCAGTGGTCCCCTTTTTCCTTCCAGACAGCCTAAAGCAGGTTAGAGAAATTGGCATTCAGCAAGCCCTAGCTAACTGACACATATGGATACCAAGTGGGCTCCAGCAAGGGGAATGGACTTGCCTACCACTGCCAAGCTAGAAACATCCCAGGCAGGACACAGATTGAAGTCTGCAGGACTCCAGGGAGTATTGACTACTGGTGCACTGCCCTATGAGGGAATCCACACCACTACTGGTGTCCTGGAGCCTGTGCCCAGATGCCCACTGAGACTAAATGCCCTAGGTAAGGTTCTCCTCCCATCCTTGGTCATATTGAACCATCTGCTATGTCACACTGTACGCCAGCCTCCAAAACCTTATAGCTTCACAGCCCCTGCCCTACCCTCTCCCCCATCTTGTTCCCTAATTATGTTTGGCAGACACATCCCAACCCTTGAATTAGCTCCAACAATGCACACGAGAGCAGAATGTCTGGCTGGAAGAGTGTGGCTGTGGTCAGACTCGCCTCACCAAACTTCTGGCTGTAGTCCAGGTTTTACACAGGTCTTCTCGAGGAGGCCCACGCAGGCACAGCAGCTACTGTGGTTTCTAGGAAAGGGGGAAGAGAGAGATGGAAAGGGGAGGAAAGGACAGTCTACTGAAATCTTCCATAAAGGAGCCATGAAACTGTGAAGTACTTGGTATTGATGAAAAAAGAACAACAACAAATACACACAGAGAGAGAGAAATTAAATGCCTGTTCTGTTTTTAGACATGATGACTTAAATATATTTTCATTGCTCTTATCTCCCTCCTCACCCAACACACACAGACACACACATAGACACACACACACACACACACACACACACACACACACACACACACACATACAAACACACATCCAGACGGTGACAGAAGACTCTTCCATGCAGCAACTGCAATTTGCCAACTGATCACTCACCTGAGCATAGTCAGTCTGTACAAGGAGAAAGATGATCTCCCTCTCTCTCTCTCTCTCTCCTCTCTCTTCTCTCTCCTCTTCCTTCTCTCTCTCTCCCTCCCCCCTCTCTCTCAAACACACACACAGAGACCCCTAAGTTTGTTGGTTCCTCATCTGGGACAATGTACAAGCTGGAGCATAAAGGTTCCCATTCCCAGTTCCCTTGTCAGAACGAAGGGCTCCCACCCAAGGGAGCACCACTCTAATGACACAACACTACCCTGCCTCTTCCCTTCTCCAGGGCCAGATGCTTCCCCATGGGAACAACCAGCCTAAACTCCCCATTCACGAAAACCCTAGGCCAGTATGCTGGGTGAAGAAATCCCCAGACATGTGGATCCTCAGAGCCGGGACTGAAAACAAGCAGAGGGTCATGGGGTCCCTAGGGGGCTGTCTGACCTGGTGTGGGGGCGGTGTTGAGGAAATGGATGTGGTCCTAAAGGCTACATACATGGATGAACTACCTTCTTCCAGCCCAGATGCTTCTGGGTGACTGGGCGGATGCTTGGGGAGGACGAGACCAGATGGACTGGGAGCACCAGCAGATGCTGGCAGAGCTGGGAAATATGATCACCCTGTGAGTACTGTTGACAGCTGGGGGGGGGGGAAGGCTGGGTGTATGTGTGTCAGAGGGGGTGTGTTCCTCCCAGATATTCATCTCTTCTATCTGACCTCCAGTGCCCTTACCTCCCTAGTGGGCTTTTCTGGGACCCTCCTCAGGTGAAAGGGTGACTGAACACAGAAGACAAGGGCTCACACAGCAAGGGGGGCCTATCTTCTGCATCCAACACCCTCCACCCTGAGATAAAAGGAAAAGACCAGAGAAGGCAGGATGTGGAGGTGCTGCTCCCCACCTTTGACTAAAGTCACCTGGATCACAACAGGGAGAGGAAGGGTGCAGATGCATGGCTGTGTGGCTCCCACTGCTCCACGCCAGGGGCTCGGTGATGCCCCCTTCTCACCCAACCCTGCATCTCCCCATTCCCTGGGATACTGGACACTAGAGATGGGGGGTGGGATCCCCAGGTTGACACTCACTCCTCCACACCTCACTCCTGGAGTGCATTTCTGGTAGAGTCAGGGTTCTACTGACTGGCGCTGGGGAGGTGTGGTTGGGATGCAAGAGGGGTGGCATGGGAGTCTCGGGTACAGGTGGGGTTGGTTAGGGGGCGGTCGCAAGGTGCACGACAGCGGGGCGGCCACACACATGTGCTCCTGGGAGATGCTGTAAGCTGTGGTTCCGGGTGTAGTGGGCAGCAATGGCAGCTGCATGGAGGACGCTCGGGTCCAGAGCAGAGGACTAGGGTCCTGGACTGGGTCAGGGCCACAGGTTGGCTGGGAGTGCACCATCGCTGGATGATTCTGAGAGCGCCACGGGTCCTAGCTGGCAGCGACATGTTCGAAATGCTGTGCCACAGGGAGGGCATGAGAGGGGGCTGGGACAGGGGTAGGTGGGTGACAGGGCTGAGCACCATACCCAGGGACCTTGAACTCAGGGCCTACCTGGCCTCTGAGCCTCCCTGGGGCTGTGCTAGGGATGTGCCTCCTGTGCTGGCTTTGTGTGCTCTGTGCTCCTGGCCCCAAACTATGCTACTACAGCAGAGGAGGCCAGCCATTGATGCTGCCTCCCCTTGTGCATGTGCCTGATCTCCTCTCTGCTCTCTCTCTGCCCTCACTTTTCTCCTGGGCTGCCCCGCTCCTGTCACCCAAGTGCTCAAGGCCCCGTGTTCCCCTGGCTGCAGCAGCTATGTGCCCCCCTAGGCCATGCCCTGTCCTTCCCTTGATCACACCCCCTCCCCCCTCGGTCATACCCCTACCCCTGGCCTTGTGCTGTCCTGAATCTGCCTAAGGCTACCCAGCCATAGCAGAAGCAGCCTCACCTCAGCTCAGGGCTTCCTCCCAATCTGAGCAGCTGCCCAGGGGATCAAATCTTCCCTCACCCCAAACTCTGGGGCAGACTCTTCTCCATCCACCCCACACACCAAGCAGGTGCACGGTGACCCTCCATGTTTGTGTGTGTGTGTGTGTGTGTGTGTGTGTGTGTGTGTGATTGTGGGGGATATTTACCTCTCAAGGACTCAGAACATAGCACCTTTTGCGATGACAAAACACAGCACACTTTAAAAAAATAGCACAAAGAACCCTGTGTAATGGACTCAGCACAATGCGCCTTTGAAGGACTCAGCACATAGCAACCTTTGGGATCCTCATGGTAATCTAATGACCATGCCATTTTGACATCACTAAAGTTAAATATCATAGTATTATGACATCATATGTCATAGTGACATTATAGACATATTGTGAATGCCTATTCTGTGATTTCTTTCTGTTTCAAGCGAGCAGTATTGGTGAATATGAAATCCATTGTGACTTCAAAGCCATTGTGACATGAAAATCTCTTTGTGACATCACAGTGCCATTGTGATATCATTAACCTATTGTGACATTACAAACCTGTCCTGTACATTGTGACCTCACAAAGCCATTGGGATATCACATTGTTGTTGTGACATTACAATCACCTTGAGACTTCCCAAACCCATTATGACATCTTTAGCACCTTTGCAAAAACACATGGCCTTTTTGACATGATGGTCCCTTTGTGTATCCATATCCTCATTTTGAAACGTAAATTGAGATCAGAGATACCAATATAATATCACAAAGGCTTTACAATATAATCATCGGTGTGACATCACATTGTCATTATGACAACATCAGCTCATTGTGACATCACAAATCTATAATGACATCATACCACTATGACATCACATTGTCATTATGACATCATATATACATTATGAATGTCTATTATGTGATTTTGTTATATTTCAAATGTGGCATGTGGGTTCATATCAAAAACATACTTTGACTTCATAACCGTTGTGACATCACAATCTCTTTGTGACATAACATTGCCATTGTGATATCTCTAAACAACTGTGACAGCACAAACATATCCTGTCCTCATTAGTTTTGTGACATATTGACACTGTGTTAGGCCCATTGAGAGCTCAATATATTTTTGACATATTATTTCAGGTATGACATGAAATATTTTAAATATACTGTTACATCATGAATATTGTGACATCACATTGTTAGATGTAATGATCATTGTGTCACATTGTCACAACACAAATCTGTTCTGACTTCATCACATTTGTGACAACAAATGCCTTTGGAATCCTCACAATCCCATTCTAAACTCATATACTCATTGTGAGTTAATGACAATTGAGGTCTGGAATACCATTGTCACATCACCAGTCTACTGCAACATCACAAAACTATTTTGAACTCATCACTACTATGGCATCACCAACTAATTGTGACATAACAACACACATGACATTATAATTTGACATCATATTTCAATTGTGATATTACTGTACCATCATGCTTACACAAACCTATTATGACCTCATCACATCTTAGAAAATTTGTGGTTTTGGGGACATCAAGCTCCTTCTGTGAAATTGCATCATTGTTAACTTGTAGCAATTGAAGTTTGAAATAAGATGTGATATTACAAACTAGTTTTGATATCACTAACCATTTTTATATCATTAACACTTTGACAACCAAAACCTGTCAGGAACTTTAGCACTTTTGAGTAAAATATGGTGTCTTTGTGACATCATTACCAGTGTGACATGAGACTGTTTATGACAACATCAGCTCATTGTTACATCACCAAGCTACAGTAACATCATAGCCTTATTACATCGCATTGCCACTTTACTGTCATAGACACATTTTGAATGTGTGTCCTGTGATTTCATTCTATTTCAAATGTGGCATATCAGTTTATATCAGAAACACATTGTGACCTCTTAACCATTATAATGTTATAAACACTGTGTGACATCATAATCAGTGTGACATCACATTGTTATGACATCTTTAGCTTATGGTGACATCACAAAATGACAATGACAATATAGCATTTGCCATTATGTCATTGAGACATAATAGTCACATTATGAATGTGATTTCATTGTATTTGAAATGTGGCATGTGGGTTAATATCAGAAACTCATTGTGATGTCATAACCATTGTCACATCAAACTCCCTTTGTGACATCAATTTGGCAATGTGACATCACAATGGAAATGTGATGCAACTAACACATTGTGATATCACAATGGTCATGAACTCAAAATGGGTTTCTCATATCAACCGACAAACCACATTAGAAATAGAATCAACATAAGGGGCAAACACAACATGTCTATGACATCAGAATGACAATGTGATGTTTTAATTCTATGATGTCATTGTAGTTTTACATGTCAAAAATGAACTGATGTCGTCACAATGGCAACATGATGTCACAATTATGATAATGTCAAAAAGGATTTATGTTTCAATGGTAAGTCTGATGTCAGTTGTCATTAATTCCCCGTGAGGATATGGATATAAAAATGTTCTGTGATGTCACAGAGGCCATGTGTGTTTTTCAAAGGTGGTAAGAGGTCATAATAGTTTGGGGATGGCACAATGTGATCTGTAATGTCACAATGAAACTGAGATGTCTCATTGGGTATTGATGTCACAGTTGTGATGAGGTCACAATGGTTTTGTGATGTCACAGTTTTTAATATCAGAATGATATGTCCAATTTCAATTTTTCATAATTCAATATGAGGATACCAGGAGATAGAAGAAGCTTCATAGTATGAGGTCATACTATGTGGAAACCCAAGGGTACAGTGATGATTTCACAATGACAATATGATATATCAACATCATGTTACAATAATATTTTGATATCACAATTGGTGATGCCATATTGATGAGGAGGTTGCAATAGATTTGAGATATGCCAAGGGGTTGGTGATGTCACAATGGCATGTGGGATCTCAATTGTCATTAACATAATGAGTATATGAGTTTGGGAAGGGATTCTGATGTCACCAAACTATATGTATTCAAAAATGTGAAGAACTAACAGGTCTGAGATGTCACAAAGTGACACAATAGTTATGATGACCAGCAGTGTGATATCATGATGTTACACTGGATTTTAGATATCTCAGGTCATATCTGAAATATGAGGTCCAATACAGCTTTTCAACTCACAAAGGGCCTAAGATATCAGAATGGCATGTCACAAAAGTTATCAGGACAGGAGAGATATTTGATGTCACAGTGGGTTAGTGATATAACAAAGACAATGTGCTGTGATAAAGAGATTTTAATGTCACAAAGGTTGTGAGTTCACAATGGTTTCCTGATATCAACACACATGGCACATTTGAAATAGAATGAAATCAAAGAATAGGCATTCACAATCTATCTATGACATCAAAATTACAATGTGATGTCAAGGCAGTAATGTTTTATAGGATATGTACTCATTACCTTGCTCATGTAACTGTAATCCCTCTGTACACTCTACTTACAAAAAAAAAACGCACAGAAGAAAAAAATGGTATGGTGTCATTGGGGTTGTGTATGTCACAATGAGATGGAGATGTCATGATGACGATGTGATTTCACAGTCATAATTATTTCACAAAGTATTTGTGATGATATAATGCTATGTGTGATCACAATTTTCGTTAGCTCACTATGAGGATATGGGTATAAAAAGGGTCTCTGATGGCACAGAGGTCATGTGCTAAGAGTTCACAATAGCTTTGTGATGTCACAATGTGATTGTGAAGGCACAACAGCAATGTGATGTCACAATGGGTTTGTGATGTCACAGTGGTAATGAGGTCACAATGAGTTCGTGATGTTACTAAGAGTTTGTAATATCACAAAGACATGTCCAATTTCAATTACTACTAGTTCACAATGAGGATACAATTTCAAAGAAAGAATCTCAAGCTCCAAAGACCATGAGTTTTTAGTCATAGCTTGTGTGATATGCTGCCATTAGGATGTTTTAGGCCTTTAGTAAACTTAATCTGTTTTCAAACTCATGAAAATTCAAGTATGACATAAGATATCAGAAATTGACTCTGACATCCTGAACATTGTGACATCATATTGATAGACATCAAGACCATGGTGTCAGATTGTGAATTCATGAATCTGTTAGGACTTCATCACATTTGTGTCAACACATGACTTTGGAGACAACACAGTCCCTTTATGAACTCATATCTTCATTGTGAATTAATGACATTTGAGATCCAACATGTCATTGTTGTGGAGCACATGGGCAGCAAAGATGGCTCTGGGAGGGGGTTGAGTGGGCAGACCCCAATTGATCTGATCAGTGCCTAACCAGCCCGTGAAGGCTCAGGTGAATGATAGGGTGTGACCTTGACAGTGATTGGTTCCTCTTCCTCCCTTACCATAACACCCACCCTTGTTGTCTTTAAAAGGGGCTGCTCTCTGTTAATAAACAAGTTTTTTCTACCTGCTGGATTTGGCTCCCCGCTGTGTCTGATTGTCTCCTGGGCTGAGGGAGGCTGGGGAACGGGCGAGCGCTGCACTTACCTTTCCTCGGACCCCGTCCTTCTTTTGTGGGATGGACGAAGACCCAACATCTGGCGCCCAACATGGGGCACGAAAGGAAAAGATTCCGGCCGAGGCTAAGAGGTCTCTCGGGGTAAGTGAAACCCTAAATATGGGTAATGCTATATCACAGAAGAAGGAGGAGGAGGCAACATTAGGCCTAGAAGGAGTACAGGAGGACTTGGGAAATGAGAAGGAAAAGGAAAGGGTCAAATCCGATCTAGAACGCACTGAGACGTGCACAGTAGAAGTCAAAACGAGGGTAAAAATTACCCCCTCTGACCCAACAGATACTGATGGTCCTAGGCCCTCTCCCTATTCCCCCGATTGGAGGGGAGGTACGGCACCCTACGAGACCTGCGAGAGGGACTTGCAAGACCCAGACCCCTACCAGCCTTCTATGGAGGGGCGGAGGGCCGGGGAAGTAACCTACTCAGAGACCTCCTCTGGAAAGGAAGGGCCACCCAAGAGCCCAGACTCTTGGCCACAGAATTCGCTTCCCCCAGCGTATCCTGTCAATGTGGCATCAGGGGCTAACAGGCCCTTGGAATGGTAACCATGGGAAGCTAACGATCTTAAAGAGCTCCGCAAGGCGGTGGCAGAGGATGTCCCAAACTCTCCCTGGGCCCAGACCACTAGTTCTCAGTTTATTAAATGGTGTGCTTTCTTTAAGGAGGAATGCAGAGTGCGAGCGGAGAGTAACCGGCAGGCTCAACCAGCAACACCTATTACTTATGCCATGCTAGCAGGGAAGGGGGAAGGGTACTCCACTGGCATCCAACAGGCCGCAATACCTGGCCCGTACCGTGACAGGTGAGGCAGGCAGGACTTGCCGCGTGGTACAAACTAGATGATGGGCCTACTGAGTCCCCCATAGCAGAAGTGAGACAAAAACTGGGTGAGCCTGGATTGAGAGAGAGTTCCCTGAGCAGATGGGTGGTGGCCTCACAAAATGTGGGAAAGCAACAGCATCAGTCCCAACCAGTAGCTTTAGCTTTGCAGGCCCAGGCATCTACAATGACTGAGGCCATTACTCAGGCGCTGGCAGCCCAGGGCCAAGGAACCCCAAGGCCATTGGGGAGAGGGACTTGTTTTAAATGGGGGCAGGAGGGGCACTTTAAGAGGGATTGTTTACAACAATCCCCTGCCAACTGGCCCGTGAGTAAACCGCCCCCTATACCCTGCCCCAGGGGCAGGGAGGGATACAAGTTTGATTTAGATGGGAAGTCTTTAAACTTGGGTAGGGGCATCCTCTAGCCCCTTTAACTCAAGGAGGAACCCCCCCCTGCTGTGAGGCCCAGGCAGCCTCGTGGCAGGGTGACCCAGGTCCATTGGACCGTCCTCCTGGTGGATGGACTCTGCTTTAAAATGAGTATTCTCATAGGCATAAAGAGGTTTCACTGCTTAATTGACACTGGGGCAGACCGAACTATACTCAGGGAGGAGGAAGTGCACTTGGACTGGAAGCTTGCACCTGGGCTCCCGATATTGGGGGTAGGGGGCAACTCCCAGACCAAAGAGACGGTTGCCCTTATGACATGGACTAGTCCAGATGGAGAACAGGGAAAGATACACCCTTTAGTAGCAAAGAACCTCACTGCCAATTTACTAGGGCAAGATATGCTAAGACAAATGGATGCCGTGTTCACTACAGACCATCGAGCATCCTATGATGATATCCTGGATGGGGATGAAGCACAAAGGCTTAAGCAGGATCTAGAGGGAGTTAAGGAAGGGGATTTTTTTAACTTTCATAATTACAGAGAAGAACATAGGGGACCCGCTCGGGTGCACCCACAATCCTAAAGGCCACTGCCCCCGAGTACCTCCCATTAGGTGGAAGCCAGGAAGCCCAATCTGGGTGGAGCAGTGGCCATTGACCAAACCTAAACTTGAAGCCCTCCACCTTCTGGTGGAGGAACAGATAAGCCTTGGGTATATCCGCCCTTCTATAAATCCTTGCAACACACCCGTATTTCTTATTCAAAAAGCCTCCGGGGCCTGGCGTATGCTCCAAGACCTAAATGAAAGGATGGAGCTTGTAGGAACGCCCCTAAGTGGCATGCCCTGGACTCCTGCTATACCTTCAGAATATACTTTGGTTGTGATTGATATTAAAGATTGCTTTTTTCTAT
This sequence comes from Dipodomys spectabilis, assembly GCF_019054845.1. Taxonomy (NCBI): domain Eukaryota; kingdom Metazoa; phylum Chordata; class Mammalia; order Rodentia; family Heteromyidae; genus Dipodomys; species Dipodomys spectabilis. Next base: position 4,885,694 of record NW_024870882.1, on the reverse strand, counting down.
TCCTCTGCATCCAGATGACTGCGAGAAGTTTGCTTTCTCTATACCTTCTCTTAATTTTTCCCAGCCCGATCGGAGGTTTGAATGGACAATGCTGCCACAGGGTATGGCCAATAGCTTGGCCTTCTGCCAACAATACTTGACCACACTTTTAGGGCCTGTGCTGGGTTCAGATACCTCCCTTGTCTATGCCTACATGGATGATATGATTCTGGGGCACCGAGACCCAAGCTACCTGGAGGGCCTTCTGGCCCAGGTTCCCCCCATATTAAAAAAGGGGGGTTTTTACCATAGCCCTTAATAAAATTCAAAAGGTAGCTCCTTTTAAGGTGCTCGGGACCCACCTTACCTTGACTTAAGCAAGCCTCTCTAACCTTAACCCAACTTCAGAGTCTTTTAGGGGAAATCAATTGGCTGTTGCCATGGGTTTCTGTCCCTACAATTACAATATAAGGAAATGCTGGCCATAATTATGGCCTTTCAGGAAAACAAAAAAGGGGGAGTTAGCCCCCATATATAGTTACAGATAGCTTTGTTTTTAAATTTTTCAAAAGGGGCAACTGAATCCAGATTTCAGAAGCACTGGGGACAAAGCCCCAAGTGAAAGTCAGGTGGAAGCACCCCCTGACACAACAATGGAGAGGACCTGACCCCCTAGTTACTATGGGCAGGGGATTTGGCTGTGTTTTCCCCATAGGGGAGTCCGCTCCCATTTGGATCTGTGCCAGGAACCTTAAGTTTTTACCCATTTCCTCTATACAGGAGGATGCCCAAGAATAAGCTAACCAACAAGAAAAAAAAAAAGGCCATGGCCGAAGCTTGTGTTTTAAAGACAAAAGCCAGAAAGACAATTATTAACCATCCCCAAGGGCAATCAGCCCTTGAGAAGCTCTTGTGTTCTCTAACAATTGCAGATGGCGATACTCCAGCTGTTGGCTGTCCTGACCCTCCCAGTCCTGGCAATGGCCCTATGGAATCTGCATCAACCTCAACGGGTGACCTGGGCAGTGATCAACGCTGGCAATGCAGAAATCGTCAGGAGCACCACAAGAGGAGCTGTCCCTTCGACCTGGTGGCCTGACCTTCATTTTGATCACCACCCTATGGACTGTTTTAATATTTTTGTAGGAGTTAATTATTTTAATGTTACCTTCTTTAATTGTTCTTTTACTAATTGCTTGTATAGCAGCATTGAATCCATACTTTTTGTTAAACAACCACCTTTTGTTATGCTTCCAGCTTAGATCTTGTCCAACCCCACAGGCAAATAGCTGGATTAGAACAATCCCCACCTCTGGACTCTGAAGTGGCAAAGACTGCTATCCCATCCTTCACTAAGGTTAAAGGACTAGTAGTGACATTTCCTGGCCTGGTAATGCTTTTGCTGATGGTTTTTCTATGCCTTCCTTGCATTATAAGTGCACTGCAAAACTCTTATGAGCTTAGCCAGCCAGTTATCAAGGTCCAAATGAATGAATTCCCCCCCCCCACAGAGAGGAATCACAGCCAGAGATGGGTAAGAGGGGGTGTCGGTCTGACCAACCTAAGACAGGGCCTTCAGCTTCGCTCTGAAGAAGTTCCCGATGACGGGTAAGGCAGACAAGGCGATCCACCCAACCTAAGACAGGCGGGTTCACTTCTTTAAGCAAAGACGGGGGGAGATGATGTTGGGAGCAATTGGGAGCTGACAGTAAAGCTCAAAGGTCATCTTGACCCCTGTGCTAGCTTAAAGGCACGTACAAGGAACTGGCTTACTTAAAAGACACCAGGTGCCCAGGAATTAATTGAACTGCTTTGGACATTTCTAACTGTGTTGGGACTGATGTTTATTACTGTGCTAGGTGGGTCTGCCATTAAAACAAAAAAAAAAGGGGGGAATCTGTGGAGCACATGGGCAGCAAAGATGGCTCTAGGAAGGGGTTGAGTGGGCAGACCCCAATTGATCTGATCAGTGTCTAACCAGCCTGTGAAGGCTCAGGTGAACGATAGGGTGTGACCTTGACAGTGATTGGTTCCTCTTCCTCCCTTACCGTACCACCCACCCTTGTTGTCTTTAAATGGGGCTGCTCTCTGTTAATAAACGAGTTTTTTCTACCTGCTGGATTTGGCTCCCCGCTGTGTTTGATTGTCTCCTGGGCTGAGGGAGACTGGGGAACGGGCGAGCACCGCACTTACCTTTCCTCGGACCCTGTCCTTCTTTTGTGGGACCGACAAAGACCCAACAATTGTGACATTTCCAACCAATTGTGACAGCACAAACCTATTATTTTAGAAGCACATTGTGATCTAATAGCCATTGTGGTAGCACAATCCCTTTATGACCCCACATTTCCATAGTGATATCACTAACCCATTGTGAAATTCCAATCCTCTCACACCGAATCCAGGTATGAAATGTGATACCCAAATCCAGTGTGACATCTAGATCATGGTGACATCACACTGATAAATGTTATGAGAACTTTGTCACTTTCTGACAACACACACCTGTTAGGATTTATCACTTTTGTGACAGTGCATCCTTTGGAGACATCACAGTTCCTTTGTGAGCTCATATATTCATAATGAGTTAATGACAATTGAGATCACATTGTGTCATTTTGATATCACCAACCCGTTGTGACATCACACAACTCTTGTAAAATCATCACCACTGTGTCATCACCAATTTCCATATCAAAACATTATTAAGTCATCATATTGCAACATCACATTGCCATTGTGATATCACTGTTAAATTGTGTTTTCAAAAACCTAGTATGTCTTCATAGCCTTTTAGAAAATTCATGGCATTTTATAGTTCAGCCTTCTTCTGTGAACTCATATCCTCAATGTGAAATAGTAGCAACTGAAATTGGACGTGTAAATATGAGAATTGACTTAACAAAACTATTTGATTTCATCACCAATGTGACATCACAAACCCATTGTGAGCTTTCATTGCCATTTGACATCACTATCACATTGTGACATCCCAAACCTCTTAGGAACTCTTAGCACCTTTGAAAAAACACAGAGCCTTTGTGACATCACTGTCCCTTTGTGTAACTATACCCTCATTGAAAACTGACAATTGGTATCAGACATGCCAGTGTAACAACCCTTTGTGACATCACCATGTGACATAACATTGTCATTATGCCAGCATCAACTACTTTTGATATCACAAAATTACAATGACAAGATAGCATTATGAGATCACTTTGTCATTGTGATGTTATAGACAGATTGTGAATGCCTGTTTTTAATCTTTTTTTTTGTCAGTCGTGCAGTTTGAACTCTGGGCTTGGGTGCTCTCCCTGCTCTTCAGCTCTAGGTGAGTGCTCTATCGCTTGAGCCACAGGGCCACTTCTGGTTTTCTAGTGGTTTTTATTGGAGATGAGAGTCTCATGGACTTTCCTGTGTGAGTTGGGTTTGAACTGTGATCCTCAGATCTCAGCCTCCTGAGTAGCAAGGATTACAGGAGTGGTGAGCTAACAGCGCCTAGCTTTTTCATTCTATTTCAAATTTGACATGTGTGTTGATATCAGAAACATAATGTGACCTCATAACAATTGTAACATCATAAATCAGCAGTGACATCAAATTGTCATTATGACACTATCAGCTCATTGTGACATCACCGAACAACAATGGCATCATAGCATTATAAATCACAGTGACATAACATATCATAGACATAAAGGTGTGAAGGCCGATTCTGTGAATTCATTCTATTTCAGAAACCCATTTTGACCAAATAACCATTGTGATATCACAATCCTTTGTGACATCACATTGCCATTGTGATATCATTAACCTGTTGTGCCATCACAAACTAGTCCTGTCCTTATAAGTTTTGTGACATGCTGCCATTGCCATATATTATGCCCTTTGTGAGTGCATAATGTTTTCAATCTCATATTTCTGGTATGACATGGGATATCAGAAATCCCTTGTGACATCATAATACCAGATGTCATGACAATTGTGTCACACTGTGAAATTGCATGCCTTTTAGAATGGCATCACATTTGTGACAACACATGCCTTTGGAGACATTACAGTCCCTTTTTGAATGAAGATATTCATTGCCTATTAATGACAATTGAGATCTGCCATGCCACACTGACATCATGAACCCATTGTGACATCACAAATTTTTTGTGATTTCATCATGAAAATAGCACGAACAACTAATTGTGGTATCAAAGCATTATTTTGAAATGACATTGTGGTTTTGCTGTTGTGATATCACTGTCCCATTTTGTTTTTACAAACCTGTTATGGCCACATCACATCTTACAAAATTCATGGCCTTTGAGATTTCAAGCTCTTTCTGTGAACTCGAGTACTTATGACATCTATGGCAAGGAGACAAACCATCAAGTCACATTTAATATAATGAACCAATTTTCACTGGAAAGGGGACTGTGATTACCTTATCCTCTACTGTATACCCAGGTCCAAGAGCAGCCTTGATCATCAAACCTCAGACCTCCAGTGGGCAGCCCCACCCTTTCTTATTTGCTCTGCAAACCAGCAACCAAAAAATTATGATCACCAAAGCTCAAAACCTCAATGGGCAAGGCTTTTTACTTTTCCATTCCTCGCTCCTTCACTACAGACCTGTCCTTCATTCTTGGTCTTTCCCTTTTTTCCTTCCACCACTTCCTGCTTCTCTTCAGACCTCTTCACTCTCCATAGGCTTGCCCTACTCTGCCCCAATGACCACTTGCCAACCTTCTGCTCTCTCCCAAATTCCTCTCTTCTCAAGTTATTCCCTTCCTGCTGTCTCACCACTTTTTTTTCCATCCAGATAGCTCCCATTTTTATCTCCCCTTCCAATGCTCTGCAAATGCATTCTATATATAGGTTGTACCCTTCCTCACTCGAATGGGTCTCCTGCCTAACAGTTTTCACCCATCACTTCCCAAACTTCCCAATGATGAATCATTCTGGACAGTTCACCATGTGAGGCTTGACACCTCTACCTTTGGCATTCCCCCCCACTCGCCAGTGGGCCAGTCCAAGAATTTATAATGATTATTGGCTCCTACAGATAATTCTGGCCCCACTGGTTATTATAGTATCCTCGTAATGAATTCGATGAAATTGAAATTGTATATGTCATTGTTATATTACGAAATTGATGAAACATCACTAACCCATTGTGACCTCATCACCGTGGTGACATCCCAAACTCATTGTGATATAACATTGCCATTGTGCCACCATGATCACAGTGTGACATCTCAATCCTATTATGACCTCAGAAGCTTTGAAAGAAAGCATGGCCTTTGTGATATCACAGGCCCTTTGTGTACCTATATCATTTTGAGCTAATGACAATTGAGATGAGACATGCCATTTTAACATCACCAAACCTTTGTGACATCAACACCAGTGTAATATCACATTGTCATTATGACATCATCAGCCCATCGTGACATCATAAAACAACAATGACACCATAGCATTATGATATCACATGGTCTTTGTAATGTCACAGATACATTGGAATGCCTATTCTGTCATCTCATTCTATTTCACATGTGGCAGGTGCGTTGATATCAGAAATACATTGTGACCACATAACCATTATCACATCACAATAACTTGATGACACCACATTGCCATTATGATATCATTAACCCACTGGGAAATCACAAAATTTTCCTGCCATAAATTTTTTGACATGATGGCAGTGTGATCTCTGGCCTCTCTGAGTTCATAAATTATTTAACTCAAATAGTTCAGGTATGACATGTGATATCAGAAATCCACTGTGACGTGATGACCATTGTGACATCACACTGCCAGATGTCATGAACACTGAGTCACATTGTGACATCACAAACCTGTTAAGACTCATTGCACTTGTGCCAACATATGCCTTTGTATAAATCATTATCCTTTGTGAACTTATATAGTCATTGTCAATTACAGATTGGGCATGACATTGTGACATCTCCATTCCATTGTGAATCACACACCTATGGGACCTCATCACCTGTATGGTATCACCACTTGTGACTTCAAAACAATACCATCTCATGTAATGGTAACATCACAATGCCAATGGGATATCTCTGTCTCCTTGCATTTTCACCAACCTATAATGTCCTCATAATATTTTACAAAATTCTGACTAGTTCCTTATGTGAACTCTTATCTTAATTGTGATCTAGTAGAATGAAATTCGACATGTAATGATGATATTACAAATTCATTGTGACATTACTATCCAAGTTGTGACCTTATCACCACTATGACATCACAAACCCATTGTGACATCACATTGCCACCGTGTTATCATGATCACCTTGTGATATCCCAAACCTGTTGTGACCTCTTAGCACCTTTGAAAAAGTACATGGTGTTTGTGACATCACAGTCCCTTTGGGTAACCATATCCTCATTGTGAACAAAGGACAACTGACATGACATGCCATTGTACCATTACAAACGCTTTGTGACATCATCTCTAGAGTGACATCACATTGTTGTTATGATACCATCAGCCAATTTTGACATCCCAAAATGACAATGACATCATAGCATTATGACATCACATTCTTATTGTGAGGTCATAGAGACAATATGATTGCCTATTCTGTGATTTCATTCTATCTCAAATGTGACATATATGTTGATTTCAGAAACCCATTGTGACCACATCATCATTGTGACATTAAAATTCCTTTGTGACATCATATTAACATTGTAATATCATTAATACAATGTAACATCATAAACTTGTCTTGCCCTCATAAGTTTTGTAACAAGCGACTAACTTGACCTGGGCTGGATGCCCAGAGCTAAATGCAGCCTCAACCATGAACCCTCAGACCTCCAAAGAGCAGCCCAGGGATTTGTTAACTCGTCTGCAAACAACCAACCCCAAAAATAATGATCTCCAAAGCTCCACACTTCAAAGGACGAAGCTTTTTCCTTTCACTTCATCCTCCTTCTCTCCAGACCTGTCCTACTTTTCATGTCTTTTCATTTTTTCCTTCCACAATTCCCTTCTGTTCAGGCTGCTCTATTCTTGACCTTCCCTGTCCAGGTGACCAGTTGCTGTCCTTCACCTCCTGCTCTCCCTCAATTTCTTCTCCTCCCAGGTCTTTACCCTCCTGCAGTCTCATCATTTCTTTCCTTCCAGGCCTTTCCCTTTTTTCTCTCCCCTTCTGTTGCTCTGAACATGCAGCCTATACACAGGCTGTACCCTTCCCCAACTGCAATATGTTTCCCATCTAACAGTTTTTAATCTTTACTTCTCAAATGTCCATGCCCAATCACTTCTTGGCAGCTCATCATGTGGGGCTTGACATACTATCTCTTTCAGCAGCATGTCCTTCCCCCTCCAGCGGCATGCACCCTCCTCTCCCGTGGTCCAGACCAGGAGGCCATGATGACTATAAGTTCCCGTGGATTATAGGGGCACTGATGGTTATAACAATGTCCTCATGGTGAACTAGTAGCAATTGAAATATCAATTAATTGTGATATTACAAACTCGTGACATAACTCACCCATTGTGACCTCATCACCACTGTGACATCACAAACTCGTTGTGATATCACATTGCTGCTTTGACACCAGGATCACATTGAGACATCCTAAATCTATTATGACCTCTTATAACCTTTGAAAAAATGCATAGCTTTGTAACATCACAGTCCCTTTGTGTATCCAAATCCCTACTGTGAAATATTGGCAATTGAGAATCAGACATGTCATTTTAACATCAAAAACTATTTCTGAGATCATCAAAATTGTGATATCTCATTGTCGTTGTGACACAATCTGCTCATTGTGAAATCACAAAACTAAAATTATATGATAGAATTATAACTTCACATTGTCATCATGACATCATAGACACATTATGAATGCCTCTTCTGTGATTTCATTCTATTTGAAATGTGGCCTGTATGTTGATATCATAAACAAATCGTGAACTCATAACCATTGTGACATCACAATCCCTTTGTATATCAAGTTGCCATTGTGATATAACTAACCAAACGTGACATCACAAATCTATCTTGTCATCATAAACTTTGTGACATGCTGCAATTCTGATACCTTAGGCCTTTTTGTCCTCATAATCTGTTGTCGACCTCATTTGATTTCACATATGACATTTGATATCAAATTCCCAGGGACATCATGACATTGGTGACATCACACTGCCAGATGTCATAACCATTGTACCAAATTCTGACATCACAAAACTTTTAGGTTTTCAATATATGTGTGACAACACATACTTTTGGAGAAACCACAGTTCCTTTGTGAACTCATATACTAATTGTAAATTAAAGACAATTGAGAACCATCATGTCATTGTGACATGCCCAACACATTGTGACATCACCAATCTTTTGTGCCCTCACCACCAATGTGGCATCATCAACTAATTGTGACATCAAAACAATATTTTGACATGATGTAATGAGTTGACATTGCCATGGTGATATCACTGTCCCATTGTGTATTCACAAACCTAATATGACCTCATAACATTAAAAAAATTTCATGTCCATTAGGACTTTAGGCTCCTTCTGGGAACTTGTATGCACATTGTGAAATAGTAGCAATTGAAATTGGACATGTGTTTGAGATATTACAAAATCATTATGACATCAAAAACCCATTGTGATCTGATCACAACTGTGGATCATAAAGCTATCATCACCCCTAATTACCTTTGAAAACACACACGGCATTTGTGACATCACAGTCCCTTTGTGTACTCATATCCTCATTGTGAACACATGACAATTGAATTCATATATGCCATTGTAACATCACAACCCCTTTGTGACCCCATCACCAGTGTGACAACACATATTCATTATGACACAATTACCTCTTGGCAACATCACCAATTTACAATGACCTCATACCATTATGACATTATATTGTCATTGTGATTTTATAAATACATTGTAAATGCCATTTCTCATATTTCATTCTATTTCAAATGTGGCATGTGGGTTGATATCAGAAAAAAATTGTGATCTCATAAATATATGGCATTACAATCATTTTGTGACATCACAGTGCCATGGTGCTATCACTAACATACTGTGACATCACAAAACTGCCCTGTCCTCATAAGTCTTGTGACGTGTTACAATTGTGATGTCTTAAGCCCGTTATGAGCTCGAAATCTGTTTTCAACCTTATAATATTTCAGTTATGATATGTGATATCAGAAATCCACTGTGACATCATGACTATTGTGACACCATACTGACAGAGATCATGAACATTGTGTCACACTGTGACATCATAATCCTCCTAGGACTTCATCACATTTGTGACAACACATGCATTTGGAGATACCACAGTCCATTTGTGAACTCATATTCTCTGTGATTTCATGACAAATGAGATCCATTATGGCATTTGAATATCACCAACAAATTGTGACATCATAGACTTACTGTGACCCCTTACCTGTATGGCATCACCAAATATTTGTGACATGAAAACCTTTTGTGATGTCACAATGTGACATGGTAATCATGACATCTGTCAGTGTGATGTAACAATGGTCATGACGTCACAGTGGATTTCTGGTATCTCATGTCATACATGAACTATGAGTTTGAAAACAAATTATGAGGGCAAAAAGGTCTAAGATATCACAATATCAGTGTAAATTCAGCTCCTTGATGGCAAGCAGACCCCACCCTCCTTACAGCAAATTCTACCCAGTACCTACATTACCTAGGCAACTGGCACACCTAGAAGAGGTCACATATGCATCTACTGAAGTCACATCTGAATTTGATGTGGCCACACCTTTCTCCGACCATACCCTATAAATGGCCTAGCCTAGACCCAGACACTCTTTTTCCCAGCTCTTTCCCAGGTTTTTCCCAGGTCTTTTCCAGCCCCATGGAGGACCAACATAGCCTGTGCCAGCCGGAACAATGAATAAACCTACCCCTTGCCTGAATACCACGTGTGTGGTGTGGTTCTTACTCGGCAACCTCATTTTAAAAACATAACATTCAGCATGAAACAAAAGTTATGAGGACAGGAGAAGTTTGTGATGTCACATTGTGTAAGTGATATCACAATGGCATGGTGATGGCACAAAGTGATTATGCTGTCAAAATGGTTATGTCGGCACAAAAATGTGTTTTTGATATCAACTCTCATGTCACATTGAAATACAATGAAATCACAAAATAGTCATTCACAATGTGTCTATGATGTCACAATGAGAATTGTTGTCATAATGCGATTATGTCATTGAGTTTGGTGATGTCACAATGAGCTGATGCTCTGATAATGGAAATGTAATGTCATACTGTTAAGGATATCACAATTTTTGATGTTATAATGGCATGTCTGATCTCAATTGTCATTAGTTAACAAGAAGCATATGGGTACACAAAGGGACTGTGATGTTGCAAAGGGCATGTGATTTGTCAAAGGAGCTAAGAAGTCATAATAGATTTGAGATGTCACAATGGAATCATGATGTCACAATTACAATGTTGTCACAATGGGTTTGTGATGTCGTGGTGGTGATGATGTCAAAATGGGTTTGTGATATCAAAACGAGTTTGTAATATCAAAATTAAATTTCCAATTTCAATTGCTACTAGTTCACAAGGAGGATACTGTAATGATCAACAGATCCCCGATAATCTATAGCCTCTGTTAATAAGCGTGGCCCCATCTCTTGGCTAGCTGGAGAAGACAAAGTACGCCACCAAAGAAGGTGGAGCATTCTGTGGGAGGGGCTGGTGCATTAATCACCACGTGTTGAGCTGTTAAGAAATGATTGGGCTCTGGGCAGTTTGGGATGTGACAGTTGAAAACTGTTAGGTAGTTGTAGTGGAGAAGCGGTACAGACTTTATATGGGCTGCTTGTTCAGAGCAATAGAAGGGGAGAGAAAAAGGGAAACACCCTGGAAGGAAGGAAGTGGTGTGATAGCAGAAGGGGAAAGACCTGGGAGGAGAGGAAGTTGAGGGAGGGCAGGAGGTGAAGGATGTGAACTGATAAACCAGGCAAAGCAGATCAGCCTGTAGAGAGTGGAGAGGCCTGAAGAGAAGAAGGATCTGGTACAAGGGAAAAAGGGAAAGACCTCAAAGGAAGTATAGGTATGTAGAAAAGAAGAGACAAATGGAAGGGGAAAAAGGCTTGCCCTTTGATGTTTGGAACTTTGGATATCATAATTTGGGGGGTTGGTAGTTTGGAAAACATTTATCATATTAAATGTGTGTCAATGGATTCTCTTGAACTATAGAAGTCCTAATATTTGAGACCCCATCAAGATAATCCATTTGGATGGCATCAAGCCTTGGCTCCAGGGAAAAATACTCATAGGTGAGAGTGTCAACCCTCAGGGTTGAGAGTCTACCTCGAGTGTTTGTCTCCAGAGTACCAACATGGACATAAGTCATTTAGGTACCTCTAGGGGTGCGTCTTGGCAAGCTTGTTAGCCTGTTTGGGTACCCCCTCTGGAGGTCATTTGTGGCTTCTTGGGAAGCCATCTGGGAACTCCTAGAGAGGTCATGTAGGGCTTCCTTGGGAATCCATCTGGAACCTCATCAAGCGTATATCTGCGACTTTCTTGAGAAGCCATGTGAGACCTAACCTGAAGGTCATCTAGGGCCTTCTCCAGGGGCCATCTTGGACTTTCTCCAGAGGGTCATCCTCAGGAGGCCACCTGAGACCTCTTCCAAAGTAGATATTGGAGGTTACTTAAGAGGCAATCTAGGACCACCTCCTTAGGTCATCTGGAACTTCTTTGGGAGGTGATCTCGGGTTACCTTGATGAGAAATCTATGACCATCCGGAAATCATCTGGGAATTCCTTGAGAAGCCACATAGGATCTTCTCTGGAGGTCATCTGTGGCATTCTCAAGAGGGATATCTGGAACCTCCTCTGGAGTTAATATGTGGCTTCCTTGAGTGGCCATCTGGGAGCTACTTGAGAGGTAATCTCAGCCTCATTGAGAGGACATCTGGGACCTCCTTTGGAGGTTGTCTGACACTTCCTTGAGAAGCAATTTCGAACTTCCATGAGAGGTCATCTAGGGCCTCCTTGGGAGGATATTTGTGACATCCTTCAGAGGTCATCTGCAGTATCCTCAAGAGGCAATCTGGTATGTTCTCTCTGTTATTTGGGACCTCCTTTATAGGTCAACATTGAGAGCTGTGGGACATGTGGGTTAAGTGTCTGTGGTTATTGGTCTGTGTATGTATGCTGATAATTCTAACTGTGTCCTGTATGCACCTCTGCATGCTCCTTTTTTCAGGATATGAGAACAAGGCCTAACATTGTCATATCCAAGAAATATTCTCCCACAGGTTTACAGAATCTCTCAGAGGAAGATGCACTGATGTACTCTCCCTCCTATTCTTTGCCATCAGCACCTGTAATGATAAGTCCTCCCATACCAAAAGTGGTTACTTATACCAGTCTGAAGTGGTACAATGTACTATGTTACCCTTATTACCCTTGAGACAGGAACATGGAGGAGATGGTGGGCAGGCCCCCTTTCTAATATATGTTCACTTTACAACTAGTGTCCTGTATAACTGGAAACAGAAAAATCCATAATTTTCAGAAAAAAAACAGGGGTTCATTACCTCATTAGAGACAGTAATTTTCACACAGAAGCACATCTGGGATGAGTGTCAGCAAATTTTACAGGTGCTTTTCACCTGGTAAAAAAAGGAGTGCATCCTGCTTGGTGACTTGAAGGTGGTCCTTGGACCAAACACTATTGAACAAGACCATTTGGAACAAGTCTTTCCCCAGACTTACCTAAGCTAAGACTAACAGCGATCCAGTTATGGAGGTGCTTAACAAGTATTGCCAGGTTCAGTTAGCAGGGATACTGCAGTGGATAGAAAGCCAAGTCATCAATCTAAGGTGAGTGAGATGGTACATTTCCCCAGTGAGTAATGTAATGATTTTCTGAAACTTCTCCCAGAAGACTATAGGACTATATGCGTATAGATTTTGAAGCCCTGGAGAATCAAAGCGACCTAAATATGGCCTTTGTTGCACAGTCAGCCCTAGATATTAGAAGAAATCTTCAAAAGTTAGAAGGAAGTGGTTGCCCAGTGGGTGTTTGATAACAGAGATACCCTGGGAAAAACAAGTCTAAGAAGGGGGTTTGAGTTTTGGTAGGAGCACCAAAATAGGGATCAAGAAACACTTGGCAAGACAGTACAGTTCGTTAACAAATGACAGTAGGAAACCTCTAGGACTAGACCAGTGTGCTTATTGCAAACAAAATGGACATTGGGAAAGGGAATGTCCAAGGAGGAAAAAGTTAGAAAATGAGAGGTTAAGTAATCACAATAATCACTTGGAAAATGTGTTCATATCTCTGGAGAAACTTGCAAAGGAGCTTGGGGCTCTGAATTACATTAAGAACTCATGGCCATGAAAAAGGAACTGATATAAGAATGTATTAGGCTGAAGTTCATGTCAATTATAAGCTTTGAAGAGTGTCACCAGAAATTCAAAGCAACAGAGAAAGATGGAAAGAGTAGTTAGCAGAGAAGGCATGGAAGTGCTATGTCATAGAAATGAGGCCAAGAAAAGTGAAAAGGAAAATATCAGGCTCAAGAAAGAGGTTGCTACTTTTCAGAAAGAGTTAAAGGATAACATTCTCTGATAGAGAATGCCAGGGAAAGGGAAAGAGCATTAGAAAGAAAAACAGAAGAGCTAAAAAATCAGTTGAAAGATCTGTCACAAAAATACACTGAAGTGGAAAATTAGAAAGAGAAACTACTAGGAAAAAAGCCCCAAAACATTGCTGAGGTCTTCACCGTAAGTGTAATGCAGAAGCATCATGTCACAATGCAACATGTGGGGGTGGGAAAAATACCTCTCAATAGCACCTTTGTGAATTGAAGGGAGGGGCAGAAGAGCAAGCAAATGTGCTGTGAGAAGGAGCAGCAGCTGGCCAGTCAAAAGAACTCTCCAGTGACACTGCCAAAACACTTGCGGGTTAAAGAGCCCATTGAGAAGGAGAGGAGGATAATGAAAGCAAGTTTGAGAGAAAAGGAGGAAAATAAAATGGAAGAAGTCTCCAAGGATCAGAATACTATACAGGAGTTAAAGAAACTAGAGATCCTAAAATACAGGGAAACATCTGAGCTGATCAGGTAGCTTGGGAGACCATTCAAAAACCAATGGGGTCTCTCGAGCTACTAGTCCTTAAGATTAAAGGAGGAAGCAAAAACAGTGGTAATAAGGGTGCAAATGTTGACACTGAGCTTGTGAAAAATGCATACAGGCTCAAGTTTTCTGTCAGGTTACATGTAGATATTTGCATCCTGGTAAATTGCCCAAGGCCACTGCCTAAAACTGTTCTGAAAATCAGTGGGGCCTCAGCCTGACAATCCTTTGTAATGTGTGTAGGTAATTTCCAGCAGGTAAATGCTGAAAAGCTGGAAAATATGGAAAGAAATTATTTGTGAGGAGCCTCAGATGGTGAATTTGGGAAAATGGACTCCATAGAGGTAAAGCCTGGAAAGTATGGGTATTGGTATCAGTAATAGTGGACATATTTTCAGGCTGAGCGGAGGCATGTAATAATTCCTTTATTTGGCTTACCTTAGATGTGGGGTCCAAAGATGGCCCTGCATTCATGGTGAAAATTCTCAATTATTAACTAACGCCCTAGGAATAAATTGGAAGTTAAAATCGATTTATAGACCTCAGAGTTCAAGGCACTAGAAAGAATGAATATGACCTTAAAGGAAACTTTAACTAAATTAAATACAGTGATTGGCCATGGCTAGGTGAGCCTCCTTGACTTTGTTTTTCTTCGAGCAAGATGTAGCCCTTATGTTGTAGGATTTAATCCCTTTGAAAGACTTTAGGGTAGACCACCCACTTTGGTTCCTAGACTTGGGAAGACTATATTAACAGAAATATATAACTACAATCTGCAGGGCTTTACAACATATTCTTTTATGTACCTATCCTTTGGTAACCAAGGCCCATCGGCCACCTAAGAAAAACTCTACCTGAGAGGGAGGGGCCAAGATGGCTATGGAACAGCAGGGAAACCTCACAGATCTCTCCAACCAAATACAGAGCTTGGAATTCAATGCTGTTTCTCCAAGTGACCCACAAAAAAGAGGCAATTACTTAGAGAGATACAGGAAGTGAAAAAAGAAAAGGGAAAAACCTACACATAGAGTAAAGTGGGAAGACCATTCCCCTACCCCTTTTTGGTGATGAGGCTCCTCACTTAGCAGCTTAAGTGGTGGGGCTTCATGTCAGGCTGCTTAAGTGGCCTGGCTCTGGACCCTATGAGGACCACACACACTCAAGTATCCCAAGGCTCCCATTAGACTCCCAAGATCCGGTGCCAACCCAGAGAATACAAACAGAAATCTCAGAAGGCAGAGCTGGCATGAAAACTCCCCTCACCCTTCCTGGCACGGCACCTCTGCCTGGCTTGTGCAAGCAGCCCAACCCAGTCAGGAGCAGCAGCAGCTGTCAGAAGTGGCAAATGACCCTAGACTCACAGCGTGGCACACCTGTCCTGCTGGTGTAAACAGCCTAGCCTGACCTGGAGCAGGAGCAGCAGCTGAGAGTGGTGGCAAACCACCCAGACTCCAGGAAAAATGCCTCTTGGCACTAGCTCACAGGAACACGCCCATTAACTTTTTCTAAAATAGATTATTTCTTAGTTCATACAAGGAATTTAAGTAAATACGAGAGGATCAACATAATTCCCTACATTCTATCTGACCAAAGTGGAATCAAACTTGTTCTCAATAACAAGGCATAAAGTAGAAAAAACTTAAACACGCGGAAATTAAATAGCACTCTGTTAAACAAGACATGGGTCACAGATGAAATTAAAGAAGAAATTAAAAAGTTCCTACAATTCAATGAAAATGAAGATACATCACAAAGAAACCTATGGGACCCAGCAAAAGCAGTCTTGAGGGGCAAATTTATTGCTCTCAGTGCACACATCAATAAAACATAGACCAGGTAAACAATGTTATGATGCAACTAAAACTGCTAGAGAAAAAAGAAAAAATTGAACCTAAAGCTGCTAGATAGAGATAACCAAAATAAGAGTTGAAATTAATGAGATAGAGACTAAGAAAATTATAAATAAAATTAATAAAACAAAACCTGTTTTTTAAAGTCAATATAACTGATGGACTGCTAGCAAGAGTACTATCAAAATAAGAGAAGAGACCCAAAACAATAACAGAGATGCGACAGGAAAAATTACAAGAAACATTCAAGACATCCAAATAATCATAAATAATTCCAGACTCTATTCACAAAGAAAGGAAAACCTAGCAGAGATGGATGAATTTCTACAGAAATGCAAATTGCTATCCCCCCTTTCCTTTTCAGCCAAGCTTCACCATGTGTGGTGGGGGCAGCACTTCAGTAAATAAACTTCTTTTCCTGCCTGGATAGCCTGTGTTGTTCTCTTCAATGGCTATCTAATGAAACCTACCTATTTAAAATACCTTACATATGGTGCAGGGAATCGGATGAGGTTTTTGAGTTGGAAATGTTAGAATTTCCTAACCACCCCTTTTCTGCATACCAAACTGCGTTGAGACACCACATGAGACTTTTCACCAAAACTATTGCTAACCTTCACATCCACATCCACACCACTTCTCTACTCTGGTGAGTAACACTTCTCTCTATGGCTCTGGGTGGCTCAATCTCTGTTCAGATATGGCATCACGCCAGAGAGCTCGTAAGTCTTTTATCCAAAAGGCTGGTCACCTCCAAAGCCAAGGATGCTTGGTTTGGGGGGCTTGGCCATTTCTCTCTAGAGGGCTCTGGAGGAAGTCGTAACGCTGCTTCTGCCTGGTCAGCTCTCCTTCACTCACCAGATTGACTCTCCTACACACTTGATCAGGGGCTGCATGTCATGTCCGAGCTGTGAAACCCCTCTGAAATTCTTCCTGCGCTGCCTGGATAGCCAGATCACCTAATATTTTTATGCCGTTCTCAGATTTAGACAATTTTTGCCTCTTCTCACCCTTACTTTTCTACAACTTTTTGGATTGTGCCCTGAATAGTGTGACATGGGCTGGGTCCCGGGGACCCCCTCTAGGTTCCCTCTCAAAGGCTGGCCAAACTAGGTTTGATTATTTTGTTCAGGCTTTCTTTGCATTTTGTCAGAAATTCGCCATTTTGAGTTCGCCATCTTGGCCACATGGTGGGTTAATTGTTTGGCCCTATCCAACCCTTACCCTTCCACCAAGCTTGCTACTATTCCACCCCTCTAAATCATTAGATGTGAACTTAGTGTGGTTTGTGATGTGTTTCTGAAAGAATGATAAAACTGATGAAAGCACCCTAATTCTAATGACAGTGTGTGGGATACAGCTATGTGATGAGTCCTTCAGGAGGTGTTGTGTGATGAGTCCTTCATGGGGTACATTCTTTCATCTGGTCCTTGTAAGAGCTCCACAAGTCAGATGATTGTTCAGATGAGAAACTTGAGGCTTAGATATGTCCCATGTCAGGGCCAAAATTATGTATGTACCTAACTCTAGTGAGTTGTCTCCTGCAGACAATTGTTTTGGTTTATATTTCTCAGTCGTGAGCCTTGAACTCAGGGCCTAGCCACTGACCCTTCCTTGTTGGGCTCATGGCTAGCGCCCTACCACGTGGAGCCAAGGACTCCTTTGCAACAGAGTGCTACAGTCTAGGTATCTGTAGCTGAGGACTGTGATCCTGCCTACTCAGGAAGCTGAGATATGAGGATCTCGACTCAAAACTGTCCCAGACACAATGGGTCCTATGAGACTATTATCTCCTATTAACCACTTAGAAACTTAAAGTGGAATCTGGGTGCCAGCAATTCCTGCCTGCCATCCTAGCTATTCAGGAGGCTGAGAGCTGAGGATCACAGTCCAAAGCCAGGCTGGGCAGGAAATTCCTTGAGAGGCTTCTATCCAGTGAACTGCCAAAAACCCTCAGGGGTAGTTAGCTCAAGTGGTACAGAGATTTGCTTTAGCTGAATAGCTCAAGGACAGCACTCAGGCCTATACTTCATTTCCTCCAACTTCCAAGAAAAATAAAGAAAGAAACCTGAAGTGGAGTGCTGGGAAAGTGTCTTAGGGGTGGAGTGTTTTGCATGTATGAATCCCTGGGTTTGATTCCTTAGTATCACATCACTAGAAAAAAGCCTGAAGTGGTTGTGTGGTTCAAGTGGTAAAGTGCTATCCTTGTACAGGAAATACTCAGGTATAGTGCTCAGGTCCTGAGTTCAAGCTCCAGGACAAGTGTATGCACACACATACATGTACACACAGACACAGACACAGACACACACAGACACACACACACACATACACACACACACAGAGACCAGAAGTGAAGCTGTGACACCAAATGGTAAAGCACTGAGCTTCTGTTCTGAGCTAATGGTCAGCACCCAGACCCTGTGTTCAACCCCAAAACCTAGCCACCCAGGGCCCAACTAGGAGAGCTCAAAGGTTTCAAAACCTGATGAGCTTCACCAGCCCTAAATGACAGGAAGCTATGTGATATTACACATGTGCTTAAATTTAGCAAGCTTCCAGAAACCTAGGAAGGCACCATTGCCAATAATTAATCATTTAATTAAGTTCAGCTCTCTTGTTGTCTGCCAGAAGTACCCTTGAATTAATTGTATCAGGTTATTTCAACACTGGAACATAGTCTAACAAAGACAGGATAAGTACAGGGAACTTGGCCTGCCAAGGCAAGTGGCACAAATGAAGGCTTCCTGTCAAAACAGCACTGGGGAGAGAGACAGCTTGAGGTACAAAGAGGCCTTTTTCTCCTGATCTTTGGAGCCCAGCCATACTCCTTCTCATTAATTGTCCTGGATGGGGTTTTTTGTTACACAGCTGTACAGGAGTGAGTCCTTTCATCTGCCTGTTCCAAAAATGAGGCAGACTTCCTCCAACAGCCTGGGGTGCAGAGAAAACCTCAGGCTACACTGGGAATATTGAGGGGAGCCCTGGAACATGCACTGTCTGGAAAGCACTCTCTGTGCTATGAAATCATTCTATTCAAAGCACATTTCCTAGCTGGGTGCCTTTCATCATAGGGACTCTGGACCTTCACCAATAGAAATGTATGCAAACATACATGGGGAGACATGGAGTTACTTGTTTTTTTGTTTTTTGATTTTGTTTTTGTTTTTGGCAGGTCCAGGGGTTGTATTATGAACTTAAGCACTGTCCATGATCTCCTTTTGCTCAAGGGTAGCACTCTGCCCTTGAGCCACAGCCTGACTCATGGTGATATTTTATTCCTGTGATCCCTCAGAAATAAGAGTGCTGTGGACTTTCCTGTCCTGGCTGAATTCAAACAGGCATTCTCTATTTCTCAGCCTCCTGAAAAGCTAGGATTATAGGCAGGAGCCTCTGACATCTGGCTTTCTTTTCTTCTTGTTGTTCTTTTTTTTATTGTGACAAACTGAAATCTTCACAGTGTCATTCTAATGGTTTGCATTTCGAAGTAAACTACCCAGGCCTGGAGTTCAAATGCCAGGACTGCCATGTACAAATGGAAGGACATCTTGAGATAATTTCTCCTATTCTTGTGAATGCTTAATGGAATGTTATAAAAGTATCAATTAAATTTACAGTTGGTTCATGATTCTCTTATAGAATGCCACACAAAAAGTAGTGGATTGTGTCTTCCATTCTAGCACCATGGTATGATTCTCTCAATTAAAGAACACAGACTACTTTTACATTAATGCTTTAATAAGTACTCAACCATGATACTCCATTAAATGGAGGAATAATTTGATAATAATTCATAATATATATAATTTCATATCCTCACATTGTCTCTTTCATATATATTGCAAACAACACATCTAGCTGTCTATCGATCGATTGATCGATCGGTTGATCTACCTATATCTATATCTATACTTATTAGCCACTACTATGGCATGTTCCCAGGTTCTCAGAACTGGCTAGCATCTCAGTTTGCCAATGGCTTTTATTCTACGACTGTCTCTTTCAGGAATTGGGCATTGTGGGCTGTGAGTTCAAGACCCAGGATGTCCAAAATTTTATATGTGTAATCAGAAGCCAATTTTGACACACATTTTTTTCCTTCTCTGTGAAAGTCCTGAGTCTCAGTATGATGTATAATCCATTTGCAAATATATCCATGTGATAAGATGTAATAAATGAAATAAATGTCATACATGTAATAATACTAAATAAAATAAAAAAGTAAGTGTAATAAATGTATTTAAATAGATCTCATATACGAATATTATTTTTTTCAGTGCTGGGGCTTGAATTTGGACCCTGTTAACTGGGCTGAAATTCTTGTCTTCAATGACGGTGAGCTTCCTCTATCACACTTCCTCTGCCACTGTGTTACCCAGATCCTGAGTTCAAATCCCAAGCCTGCCAGAAAAATGGTGCAAATTCAGAGCCAGGGCCTTAATTTTTTGGCCAGGCATGGTTCTTAAACTCAGCTCGTGGCAACTCTGCCTCAGCTTCGATAATCCTAGGCTGGGGTGCAGCCTCTGGACCCACAGCCCATCCTGAGATCCTAGGACCTGAGTTTAAATCTTGGGACTGGCAAAAAAAAAAAAAAGGATACGTGCGTGGAAGTTGGCTCAGTAATAGAGTGCTTGCTTTGGATGCATAAGTCCCTAGGATCCATTCTTCAGCACCACATGAGCAGAAAAAAGCCGGAAGTAGTGCTAAGGCTCAAGTGGTAGAGTGATAGCCTTGAGCTGAAGAGTTGAGGGACAGCACCCAGACTCAGAGTTCTGGCCCCAAAACCAAAAAAAGAAAAAAGAAAAAAGGAGGGGGGGGAAAAAGGAGAAGAATAAAACTGGGAAGTTTCAGAAGGCAGTTATACGTTGTTTTTTCCTTTGCATTGCAACCATTCTGGGTCTAAATGACAGGGCCTGGAAAGTGTACAGGACTTGAACTGTTGAAGTTTGGTGACCTATCAGGGAAGCCATAGTCAAAACTAATAACCTAGGCCCAGGGTTCAAATCCCAGGACTGTCACCTATGAATGGTGGAAGATCCTAAGAAACGCATTCCGATATACATCCATACGAATGGAATGTTGTAAAGTAACAATTACATTAGTAGCTAGTGTATGATTATATTATAAAATTATACATAATAATCTTAGTACATTGACTGTTTCAATTAATACTTTGTTATTTATTCAACCATAATACATAAATAAAGGAAGGAATAATTTTTCGATAATTGGTAGTAATATAGTATATATAATTAAATAATATACAGACATCTCTGTCTTGTTTTATACATATATACATACATACATAAATTATATATATATATTAATATACACATAGGTAACAATCTTCATATCTATTTCTACACTTGTCATTCCCGAGGCTCAGTGGTAGAGTGATCGCCTAGTATGTATGAAGCCCTGGGTTCAATTTCAAACTATCACATGCACAGAAAAAGCCGGAAATAGTGCTGTCACTCAAGCAGTCGAGCACTGGCTTTGAGCATGAAAGCTTAGGGACTGTGTATAGGCCCTTACTTAAGCCACAGGACTGGAACCAAAAACAAGTTACAAGTATAGAAGGCCAGGATTTCAAATACCTCATCACAGAGCAAGCTGGGAGTCTGAAGCTGACGGCTGCCATCTAACCGACTTAGCCAGAGGTCAACAGCTGCAACCCAGCACTATGGAACCAGACACTGCTGGCTCATCTCTAGCTGCTCAGGGGATGAGATCAGACACTGGTGAGTTGAAAACTCAGCCCTGGGAGGAAGTCTGAGAGACTCTGAGTTGTGCCTCAGTGTGGTAGAGCTTTAGCCTTGAGGAAAAGATATTAGAACAGTATCTCGAACCTATGAGAGCAATCCCCAAGGCTGATGACCCTCCCTACAAAAAATCACCCCTCTAAACCATTAGATATGAATTTGTGCTGTTTGTGACATGTATCTGAATGAATGGTGACAGTTTGTGGGATCCAGTTATGTGATGAGTCCTTCCTGTGGTGCTGGGTGTTGAGTCTTTCATGGGGTGCTGGGTCATTCATGGGGTATTGTGTGCTGAGTCCTTCACAGGGTGCTGTGTGCTGAGTACTTCATGAGTTGTATTCTTTCATCTGGCTCTAATAAGAGCTACACAGGTAAGATGATTGTGCAGGTGAGAAAGTTGAGGCTCAGATATGTCCCCAAGTCAGGGCCAAATTTCTGTATATACTGAGCTCTAGTAACTTGTCTTCTGCAGACAATTGTTTTGGTTTAGTTTTCTCCATCATGAACCTTAAACTCAGACCCTAGGTTCAGACTTTCTTCTTGGGCTCATGGCTAACGTTCTACCATGTGGAGGCAAGGACCTCCTTGCAGCAAAGTGTCACGGTTTAGGTGGCTTTAGCTGAAGTCTATCATCCTGCCTGTTCAGGAAGCTGAGGTTCTCAGTTCTAAACTATCCCAGATCATGGTCCAAAACCAGCCTGGGGAGGAAATCCCTTAGATGGTTATCTCCAATAAGCCATCTGAAAGCATGATGGGGTGCTGTAGTTCAAGTGGTAGAGCACTAGACTTGAGCTGAAGAGCTCAGAGACAGCATCCAGGCCCAGACTTGAACTCCTCCAACTTACAAGAAAAGAAAGAAAAAACCTGGAACGCTGGAAATATTTCTTAGGGGTAGACTGCTTTGCATGTGTGAAACCCTGGGTTTGAATCCTCAGTACCACATCTCTAGAAAAGTACCACATCCCTGAAGTGGCTCTGTGGCTCAAGTGGTAGAATGCTGTCCTTGTACAGGAGAAACTCAGGTACAGTGGTTAGGTCCTGAGTTCAAGCACCAGGACTGGTGTATACACACATACACACAGACACAGATACAGATACAGACACAGACACAGACACAGACACACACACACACACACACACACACACACACACACACACACACACTCACTGAAGCACCATTGCCAATAATGAATTATTTCATTAGGTTCAGCTCCTTAATTGTCTGCCAGAAGGACTCTTGAATTAATGGTAGCAGTTTGTTTCAACACTGAAACATAGCCATACAAAAACAGAATGAGTGCAGGGAACTTGGCCTGCCACGTTTGGTGGCAAAAATGAAGGTTTCCTGTCAAAACAGAGCACTGGGGAGAGAGATAGCTTGGGATACAAAGAGGCCTTTTTCTCCTGACCTTCAGAGCCTGCTCACATTCATCCTCACTAATTGGCCTACATGAATTTTTTGTTACACAGCTGTACAGGAGTGAGGCCTTTTTTCTGCCGGTTCTAACAATGAGGCAGAGTTCCTCCAGCAGCCTGGGGTATGGAGAACCCTTCAGGCTACACTGGAAACAGCAAGGGAGGCCCAGAACATGAACTGTCTTGAAAGCACTCTCTGTGCTATGATATCATTCTATTCAAAGCAAATTTCCTAGCTGGGTGTCTTTCTTCATAGAGACTATGAATATTCACCAACACAAATACATGTATACTACACATACACATGGAGTTATTAGCTCTTTTTTGTGGCAGGTCCTGAGGCTTGAACTGTGAGCCTAGACATTTTCCCTGAGCTCTTTTTGCTCAAGTAAACATTTTATTGTGTCTTAAACCACGATTAACCTTGGCTGGGGTTCAGCTTTTACACCCACAGATGATCAAGGGATCCTAGGACCCGAGTTCAACTCTCAGCACTGGCAAAAATACATCAAACCAACAAAAATGGAGGAGGAAAAAAAACGATAAGTTTTACACAACAGTTTTACCTTGGTTTCCTTAGCACTGTGACCCTCCTGTGTCTCAATGATTCAGCTTGAAAATTTTACGTGTCCTTGCATGGTCAAAAGCTGGTGGGCTGTCAGTGAAGCCTAAGCCCAAACCAGACACCTAGGTCCTGAGTTCTATCCTGGGACTGCCACCTACACATGGCTGAAGATCCTAGGAAACTCATTCCTATCTATAGGAACACTAATAAAATGTTTAAAATGTACTAATTAGCTAGTCATTCCAGTATAAGATTGTATGCAATAAATAAGTCATTGATTAATACTTTATTAAGTCTTCTACAGTTACTAATTAATGGAGGCATAATTTTATACCAAATAATTGGTAGTAATAGACTATATAAAATAAGATATAGACATCACTTTTTATATAGGGTTATACACTAGAATCTACATAAATGTCTATCTGTCTCTCTCATCTATACATTTATAGATGTATATACATATGTAAATTCATACACATGCACACACACACACTGCAATCTAAACATCTATCTTTTTATATAGTGGCCGTTCCTAGGGCTTGATCTCAGGTCCTCAAATATGCCCACCAACTTCACTTGCATCAGACTGGTGTGCTAACATTTACCCATTCATGAAGTGGGCCTGCCAGGCCCTGAGTTCAGTCTTGGGACTCAAGAATGATATAGTATACATAGGCAAATCTATGTCTTATGTATTAGGATGCAAAAATGTTATATGTGTAATTATGCTCACTAAAATACATAAGAAATAAATAAAACACAAAATAAAATGAACACACTAACCACAATATGCAGTAAACATGTATATGTAAATATAAATCATGTATTTAAAAAGTATATGATTATTATTTTTTCCAGTGCTAGGGCTTGAATTCAGTCCTTAGGAACAGGCCTGATTTTCTTGTCTTCTAGCACGGTGATCTTCTCCATCCCCCACAGTGCTGCAGATTTACCCAGATCCTGGGTTCAAATCCTCGGCTTGGCAGAAAAAAAGGGCATGAATTCCAAGGCAAGGAGCCTCATAATATTTTAAATATTTTTAATGTATGTATGTATGTATGTATGTATGTATGTATTTTTATTTTGTCCAGCACAGGGCTGGAACTCAGGTCATGGCAATTCTGCCTCAGCTTTGATCACTCTAGGCTAGAGTGCAAAAACTGAACCCACAGCCAAACCTGGGTGCCTAGGCCCCAAAGGCTTAAAGGAAAAAAAAAAAATTAATGTGACACAGAAAAAAAAAAAAAACCTAGGAACTTGCAGATGGCTGTCGGTTTTACATTTGTTTTCTTTGCAAGGTGATCAGGGGTCTGAATGACATGGTTGAAAAATGTTGGTAACTTGGCATTGCTAAAGGCTGCGGGCTACCAGGGAAGCCATAGACCAACATGGCAACATAGGCCCTGTGTTTGAAGCCCAGTCCTGACCCCTACCAATGGAGGGAGATCCTAAGAGTCTCGTTCCTATTCATAGGAATACTGATGGAAGAATATGAATGGCAAAGTTGAATTAGTTGTTTTGTATACTACTATATAATTAGACAAAGTGATTTTCAGAGACCAGCGGATTTTAATGAATATTTTTGACACATAGAATCAATAGAATCAATAGAATACTATTGATTACATGGACACAATAGTTTTGGGACAGGGGTTGATTTAATTGATAATTCATTAAGTTTGTAAACAATAATATTAATTACATGGAGGCATAATAAATACCCAAGAATTGATAGGAATGTAGCCTATATAACTGAATAATGTATAGACATTTCTGGCACTCTATAAAGATATATATTTATTTGTGTACTACCATCTGCATGTCAATCTGTTATTTTGTCAACCCCTGGGGCTTGATCTCAGGTGCTAGAAATGCTTGTCAGCTCACTATGCCCCAGGCTGGGGTGCTGACACTCACCCATTCATGAATTGGGCCTTGTAGGCTGTGAGTTCAGATGCCAGCACACACAAAAATTGAATCATGGAGTAAGAAGCCCATGGTGACACATGTTTTCCTTTTCTGTGAAAGTACTGGTTGTCAGGTGTGAAGTTTCATGCATAGACAAATCTATATCCTATGTAATAAATGTAATAAATATTTCATGTGTAATAACAGTCAATAAAATAAATGGTAAATAAATGAATGAAATAAAAAATAAAATGAATAACTACACTAAGCAGAATATGGGGTCAACATACAGGGCTCGATGTCAGGGCTTAGGAACTACCTGGCAGCTGAATTAGCTAGAGGCTGCTGGGCTGACAGTCACCCATTCATGAATTGAGCCTTCTAGGCCCTGAGTTTAGATCCCAGTACTGCCAAAAATGTAATCGAGGAGTGAGAAGCAGAGCATGACACATGTTTTCTTTTTCTTTGAAAGTGCTTGGTGACAGGTAGGATGTATAATTCAGATGCAAATCTATATGCTATGTAATATGATGTCATAAATGTAAAGAATGTCATAGGTGGAAGAATTGTCACTACAATAAATGAAAAACAGATTGAATTAGTAGTGAATCATTCTAGGATAAAATTAGACACAATAATGATAGGGTGTGGATTAAGTTTATTATTTTATTAAGCATTAACAGAATAAAAATTGCATGGAAACATAAATACCTAATAATTGGTAGTAACACATCAGGCATAATTTAATAATACCTAGACATCTGTCTCATTCTATAAAATATGTAATTATATGTATGGATGTAGGTATATATGTGATAAACAATAATAGATTATTGAGTAATTTTAATTAATGCTTTATTAATTGTTAACAGGGCACATCATTTAATGGAGACATAATTTAATATCTAATAATTGGTAGTAATATTATCTATAAATTAATAATATACATACATCTATTTGTGTATATAATACTTATATACAGCAATCTCTATACCTCGTTCACTCCTGGGGCTCGGTGGTTGGGTGCTCCCCTAGTAAACACAAAGACCTGGATGCGATTCCTGAGTGCCACATAAACAGAAAACCTGGAAGTTCTGCTATCTTTCAATCAATTGAGTGCTAGACTTGCACACATACCCTTAGGGACAGTGTCAAAGCCCTTACTCAAGCCCCAGGACTGCCGACAAAAGAAGGTAGAATGTTCTGCAACTATAGAACGACAGGACTTCAAAACCTCATCACAAAGGAAGCTAGGAGTCTGGTGCTGACAGCTGTAACCAACCTGACTTAACCAGATGGAAACTGCTGCAACCCACATCCATGGGTTACCCCCATCATCCTGGCTTCCTCTGGCTTCCCCCCAACATCCTGGCTGCTCTGGAGCTTTAAAACCTGGCAGGAAGTCTGCTAGACTCTTTGAAATAAGGCTCAAAGTGTAGAGCTCTGGCTTTGAGCAAATGTTATTAGAACAGTATCCTCATGGTTTCAGTTCAAGATCCATGGCTAACCCTCCCCTCCCCCCTAAAAACATCCACTAAACCATTAGATGTGAACATGTGAAATGATCCTCAAAGAATGGTGATACTGATGAAAGAACCCTAATTCTAATGACAACTTGTGGAATAGAGCTATGTGCTGAGTCCTTCATAGGCTGCTCTGCGCTGAGTCCTGCACATGGTGCTATGTGCTGATCCCTTCACAGGGTGCAGTGTTCTGAGTTCTGCATTGGGTGCGGGGTGCTGTGTCTTTCACGGGATGCTTTGTGCTGAGTCACGCAAAAAGTGCCATGTTCTGTGTCCTTCACAGAGTGCATTCTTTCATCTGTTCCATGAAAGAGCTCCACAACTGAGATGATTATGCGGAGAATATTGAGGCACAGATATGTCCCCATGGTAGGGACAAAATTATGTATTACTGAAGACTAGTGAGTTGTCTCCTGCAGACAAATGTTTGGTTTTGTTTTTTTCTCAGTCATGAACCTTCAACTAGTGGCCTAGGTGCTGTACCTTACCTCTTGGGCTCATGGCTAACACTCCACCTGATGGAATCAAGGACCCCCTTGCAGCAGAGGCCACAGCCTAGGGGTTTATAGCTGAGGTCTGTCATCCTGCCTTCTCAGGAAGCTGAGATCTGAGGATATGGTTTCCATACTATCCCAGACACAAAAGATACCATGAGACTATCATCTCCAATTCACCACTAAGGAACATGAAGTGGAAGCTGGGTGCTTGTTGCTCATGCCTGTCATCCTTGCTACTCAGGAGGATGAGATCTAAGGATCATGGTTCAAAGCTAGCCTGGGCAGGAAAGTCCTTGAGACACTTAGCTCCTATTGATCACAAGAAAAGCTGAAGTGACGCATTGGCTCAAGTGATAGAGCACAAGACTTGAGCTGAAGAGCTCAAGGACAGAACCCAGGACCAGACTTCAAGTCCTACAACAATAAAAAAAGACAGAAACAAACTAACAAACCTGAAGTAGAGGGTTGGGAATGTGCCTTAGAGGTAGAGTGCTTTGCATGTATGAAATACTGGATTTAATTTTTCAGGATCACATCAATAAAAAAAAAAGTCTGAAGTGGCTCTGTGGCTCAAGTGGGAGAGGGTTATCCTTGTACAAGAGAAACTAGGTACAGTGCTCAGGTCCTGAGTTCCACCTCAAGGAATGGTGTATGTGCCCATGCACACGTGCGATGGTGTACAAACACACACACACACACACACACACACACACACACACACACACACAGACTAGAAATGATGTTTTTGCACAATATGTTAAAGCTCCGGGCTTCTGCACTGAGCTCATGGTCAGCACCCAGGCCCTGTGTTCAACCCCAAAATCTAGCCACCCAGGACCCAACTAGGAGAGGTCAAAGGTTTCAAAAGCTGATGAGCTTCACCATCCATAGATGACAGGAAGCTTTGTGATATCCGACATATGCTTGGATTTTCCAAGCTTCCGGAAACCTAGGAGAGGCATCATAGACCCATCAATGCCCTCAATGAAACATTTCATAAGGTTCAGTGCCTTAGTTTTCTACCAGAAGGACTCCTGAATTATATTGAGCACTGTATCTGAACACCAGAATATAATCTCACAAAGGCAAGATAAGTGCACAGGACTTGGCCTGCCACGGAAGGTGACACAAATGAAGGCTTCCTGTCAAACCAGAGTACTGGGGAGAGAGATAGGTTGGGGTACAAGGAGACCTTTTTCTCCTGACCTTCAGAGCCTGCCAACACTCATCCTCACTATCTGACCCAGATCGAGTTTTTTGTTAAACAGGTGTACAAGACTGAAACCTTTTGTCTGTCGATCCAGACAATGCAGGAGACTTCTTCCAGCAGGCCTGGAATGCAGAGAAACCCTCAGGCTACATTGGGAACAGTGAGGAGAGCCCTGGAACATGCACTTTCATCAAAGCAGTCTATGTTATGAAATCATTTTATTGAATACAAATTTCCTGGCTTGGTGCCATTCATCATAGCTTCTCTGGAGTTTCACCTATAGGAATATATCCATACGTACACAAAGATATGGATGTACAGTCTCTATTTTTCTAACTACAAAATGTGAATATTTTAGTTTATTTCCCCAATGACACTCAAACTACATTCAATAACATTATAATTGCAATGATTATAAAACAGTATATTGTATTACAAACAATAATAAAAATATTAAGAAGACAGAAAATCAAAGGATTTGGAATTCTGAATACATCCGTTTTTTAAGTACAACAAAAAAATTAAGATTAACAGCACAACATGTTTTATTATTTTAGTGCTATAACAACAATTTCAATACAAATAAGAATATACTCCAATCATCATCTAAATAGATATAGTTAGAATTGTTTTTGAAGCCTAAGAGAAATAAGTATACAATTATAGAAAGAAATAAAGGAGAAAAGATATTGAAATTGACAGAAAATGTTTGCATAGACTTTAGTTTACATGAGAAAGCAAAGTTGATTTTTCACAGAATATAATACCAGCCAGATTCAAAAGTACTGACAAAAAAATATTTAAAAGTCTATACTTTTTGAGGAGGCAATTCCTAGGGATGAACTATGAGTCTAGGCATTGTCCCTGAGTTCCTTTTGCTCAAAGGTAGAACATTAACCTTGAATCACAGACCCACTTCTGGGTTTTCCTGTGATCTCTTAGAAATAACAGTGTCATGGACTTTCCTAAGCTGCTTGGACTCAAACTCAGATTCTCTACATCTCAGCCTCCTGACGAGCTGGGATTACAGAGAGAAGCCTCTGGCACCTTCTTTCTTTTCTTCTTCATTTTTTAATCTGGACAATCTGATGCCTTAATAGGGTCATTTCAATGGTTTGAATCTATAAGTTAACTACCCAAAGTTCTTTATAGCTGCTTTATCTGAGAAGGATTTTCTCTCCTTATCTTCCCATCTGGTCACAGGTCTGAAGACAAAAGTGAGAAATGAGTGTCACCGGATTTGGGAGCAAATGTCCACAGGACATGCCAGCTCCATCACTTAGAATTGAGCTGCAGTGAATTTACTGAGGATGAGAGGACCAAAAGCTGGCGTGATCCTCATACTGTCTGCATTGCTCCTGTTGCCTATAAAATAATATAATTATGAGTGTTGTGTGTCTCCAACCTTAAGTGTCTAGAACACACTAGAAGCATCTTCATGTATCTCTTTTTCTCTAGTGCCGCTTTAGATTTAGACTAAAGGTTTCTGTGGGGGATCTCCTAGCTGAATCCCTGAGGAATGCCGCTTGAAGCCTCTTTGGGAAATCGCAGTTCAAAGTCAGCCTGAGCAGGAAAGTCTGTGAGACTCTTATCTCCAATAAACCACTAGAAAACCAGAAGTGGAACAGTGGCCCAGAGGGTAGAGCTCCAGCTTTGAGAGAGAAAGCTGAGCAGGAGACAGAGCCTAGACCAGGCAGGAAAGCTGGTAAGCGCTTATGTCCAATTAACAACCAAATGGCCCGAAGTGGAGCTGTAGCGGTGGTGAAGCCTCAGCCTTAGGAAAAAGCTGAGGAATGCATCGGGCCCTGAGTTTAAGCCCTGGGATGGCCACAAAAAAAATTCAAAAAGAGAAGGCCATGTTTATGTATCAGTGCCCTACCTACTTATATGAATTTTACTTTCCTGAGTGCAAACAGACCGTATGCATTGCTTCTGCTTTTATTTACTAGTTTATTTTTCAGATATGCTCCTTGAGCATATAGAATCATTCTCTTCATTTCAGGCCCATGGCTTTTCTCTTGCAGGGTTCCAGGCCGGTGTCCTTATATGAGACACAGTGAAGCTTTCAGCAGCCATTATTTACATTTTATTATGAGGCCAATGCAGGAATAGTCACAAATCAGGCAGGAGAAGATAAGATCAGGTTTCGTAGATGTAACCAGTATCCAGAAAATTAAACATGGGGATGTAAAATGATAGCATACACATGTTAAAACTACCATTAAGGAAAAGGTGAGGGGGCTGGGAATGTGGATTACTGAGAGAGTGCTTGCCTAGCATTCAAGAAGCCCTAGGTATCATTCCTCGGAAGCACATACACTGAAAAAAGCCAGAATAGTTGCTGTGGCTCAAGTATTAGATTTCTATAGACAGTGCCCAGGCCTTGAGTTCAACCCAAGCACTGGCAAACAGATACGTAGGTAGGTAGTTAGGTAGCTAGGTAGGTAGATAGAAAAATAGATAGATAGATAGATAGATAGATAGATAGATAGATAGATAGATAGATAGATAGATAGATAGATAGATAGGTAGACAGACAGATAGATAGATAGACAGACAGACAGGAAGGCAAACAGACAGACAGACAGACAGACAGAAAGAAAGAAAGAGAGAGAGAGAGAGAGAGAGAGAGAGAGAGAGAGAGAGAGAGAGAGAGAGAGAGATAAGAAAGAAAGATGATTGATGAACCTGGTCTTGGGTGTCAGAAGGAAAGATGGGAACAATTCCCAGTCATGAGACCTTCTGGAATGTGTTAGGCCACCAGCATCACCTTCACACAACCACAGAGCAGGAATACTGTCTCTTTTCCACTTCTCAGGTAGCCAATGGCCCCAGAGACAAGAGAGCAGCGCTAGATTCCATCTCAGGTGCTTGGAGAGAGAAGAGAAACAGCCCTGCTTCTAGTTGGTCTGAGGATTTGCAATAATTATGTGGAGAATGTAGGAAGGAGAATGGAATGGCAGAGGTAAAAGAAGGGCCTTTAAATCTGATAGATGAGTCAAAAACCCACTTCCTAAGACCAGAGAGCAGAATTTTTCTACTCTATTCTTCCCCCCTACCCCACATAACTGGCTCTCTATTGGCAAGGTAAAGATAGACTGAGGGTCCCTTCACCTGAGGAAGGAAGGATAATTAGTCATTGTTTGAAGAGGCTGAGAAAAGCCTGACACTGGTGTAACTCTAACAAATGTTTCAGGTTTCCCCACATTGCTTCCTGTGCCTGGAATGAATGAACTGGTTTTGCAGCTCACTTCCCTGTTGAGTGTGTATATTCTGCTCCTAATCCTACAGGCCTGGTCTCTGTACCTAGCCTGCCTTTTGCAACTGTTTTCTGTCCTTCAAATACAGTGTTACACTGGAGTTCTTTCTGCTAACAGGGCTAGGGCTTGGATCCTGAGAATTTCATTTGAACTCAGGATGGGTCAATAGTGTTTCTTTCCTGCTTCTCTAGCTCAAGAACTCTAAGAACATTTAGAGTGGAAGTACTTCTCATCACCAAGGGAAACACAGGAAGCTGTTGAATAACTGACTTTTCAGAAGTGGAAATCAGAGTGTCATAGACTTTCCTGCCATGGCTGGCTTCACCCTGTGATCTTGAGACCTCAGCCTCTTGAGCTAGAGGGATGGGCCTGAGCTACTGGTTCTCTGCTAGATTTAGAACTATAATGACATTGACAATACAAGTCAACTTCTTATCACAAAAGGCTTGGGGAGCATATTAAGCTTTTCAACATTGGACCTTTCCGAACCCTGTGGACACAAGGTTACAATGCTAGAGTCTGAGAGGCTGGGCATATGGATGTGCTACATAATTAACAAATAGGAAAGTACTTTGATTAACTCTCACTTTTTTTCCAATTGTGTCTCAAACTCAAGCTTGGGCACTGTCCTTGAGCCCTTCAGCTCAAGGCAAATATTCTACCACTTGAGCCACAGCACCACATGGGGGCTTTTGGTGGATCACTGAAAATAAGAGTCTAACAGGCTTTCCTTGCCTAGGCTATCTTTGAACTGTGTTCTTCAGCTTTCAGCCTCCTGAGATGCTAGGGTTCCAGGTGTGAGCCACAGGCATCTGGCCTATTGTTTTTGACAGTCTTGGGGCTTGATCTTAGGGCCTGGGTACTCTCTCTGACCTTCTTTTTCTAAAGGTTAGTGCTCTACCACATGAGCCACTCCACAGCTTCTGGCTTTTTCTGAGTACGTGGCACTGAGGATTCAAAATCTGACATTCACGCATGCTGAGCAAACTTTTTTCCACTAAGCAACATTTCTAGCCCCACCCTGACAATTTTATCCTCACTTGCTTATCCTCAAGAAAAGGCTTCTGACTATAAACCATCTAAAGAAATCCCAATAGAAAGATTTCCAAAGATAACATAAAGCTCATATTTGGGAGAAATTCTAAACATGTGAGGACTGCAACAAATGCTCCATTTAATTATGTATTAAGTTTCAACACTTAATAAAATACTAATGAATAATGAGTCAATGTCCTAATTTATTGTGTATAATTTTATAATAGAAGTGCAAAATGTAATAAATATTATGTATAATAATTAATACAGTAATAAATTGATGAATCAAAGTAAAATAAAATACCAAATCAGTAATAAAAATCATAATATGAAATTAACATATGTATATAAGTATATATCATATATCCTACATGTATAGAAATATTTTTTCCTTTACAGGGCCTTCATTCAGGCCCTGGGAACTCTAGCCTGAATTTCTTTTCCTCATGGACAGTGAGTTTCACCTTCACCCATGGTGCAAAAGGGTTACCTGGATGGTGAGCTCAAATCCTAGCAATGGCAGAAATACTAGCCCCAGTTCCAAGACAGTGACTTATTTTTTTAAAATGGAAGCAGTTTTGTTTATTCAGTTCCATACTGAACGTTTAAAATAAAGCAGTGTAGAATTTTGTAGAGCTATTCAGACATCCTTCCCTTACTTCCAAAATGCTTCTCTGAGAACTACATTCTTTTTATGTAGGTTTTTTATTGTAAAAATATTGTACAGAGTGGTTACAGTTACAGGAGCAAGGTAATGAATACATTTCCTATTGAGCATTTTTGACTTCTCCTTTGTTTTCCCCCTACCATCCCTTCCCTCCCATCTCCACAACTACCTCCCCCTACCGATGTCAGTGACTTAGTATTTCATTTTTGGTTGGCACGGGGTTTGAACTCAAGTAGTGGTAACACTTCCCTCACATTTCTACAGATTTACCAAGACCCTGAGTTCAAATCCCAGGCGGCTAAATAAAACTGGCAGTAATTGGAAACCTGGGGGCTTTATTTTTTTAAATTTAGTTAAATATTTATTTATTTATTTAGGTCAACCATGGGGCTAGAACTCAGGTTGTGGAAACTGTCTCAGCTTGGATCTCCCTAGGCTGGGGTACAGTCTCTGGACCCATAGCCGATCCTGAGATCCTAGGCTCAGAGGGCTTTCAGTAAGAAAAAAAAAGCTGCAAATCACAAAATGTGGAGAGCTTCAGAGGGCTGGGTTTTTACAATTTTTTTCTTTGCACGATGACCCTCCTGGGTCTGAATGATACAGCTGCAAAGTGGACCTGACCTGCCATTGCTGATGGCTGGTGGGCTATCAGTGCAGCCATAGGCCAACTTGCCAACATAAGTCCTGGGTTCAAATCCCAGGCCTGACACCAATGGCAAGAGATCACAAGAGACTCATTCTTATGCATAGGAATACCAATTGAAAGAGTAGTTCATGCATCAGTCTAGTCTAAAATTGGATGCAATAATCCTAGAATGCTGATTGATCTTAAGTAATAGTTTATTAAGCATGAAAAGAATAATATTCCTTCAATGGCGGTATAATAAATACCTAAAAGTTGGTAGAAACATAGTAGGTGTCATTTAATCATAGAGAGACGGTTCTAGCACTCTTTACCTATGTATATTTACTTGCATGCCACCATCTGCCTATTCAAGTATCACTGTTTTGGCCAAACCTGGGGGTCGATCTGAGCGCCTGTGGACCACCTGACAGCTTCATTGGCTAGAGGCTGCCATGCTCAAACACACCCATTCATGAATTGGGCTTGCTATGCCCTGAGTTCAGATCCTAGCACTGCCAAAATTTAATCACAAAGTAAGAAGCACAGTGTGACACATGTTTTCTTTTTCTGAGAGAGTCTTGAGTGTCAGGCATGATGGAGAACATATCTACAAATCTAGATGCTATGTGATAGGATGTAAACAATGTAATAAATGGTAGAGGTGTCATCAGAGTCAATAAAATAAATGATAAATAAATGACTAAAACAAGAAATAAAATGAATAACCACACCAAACACAATATGGACTGAACATCTGTACCAAAGTATAAATCTTATCTTTTTTTGGGGGGGGGTTGTCTGGTCGTGGGGCCTGAACTCTGGGCCTGGGCACTGTCCCTCAGCTCTTCAGCTCAAGGCTAGTGTTCTACCACTTGAGCCACAGTGCCACTTCCAGCTTTTTTTCTTTTTGCTTATGTGGTGCTGAGGAATCGAACCCAGGGCCTAAAGCACGCAAGGCAAGCACTCTACCACTGAGCCACCTTCCCAGCCGCTATGAATCCTATCATTAAAATGTATATAAGAACTATCTTTTCCAGGCCTGAGGCTTGAGTTCAGCCCCTCTACAAGGAGGGAATGGCTGGAGACCCTGAGATACTCGTTTCTGGAGCTAGGAAGAGTCATGGAATTCGATCGATCTCATCCTTGATTGAGTCATTCGTGCATGATGCAAGTAGGAAATGATAGGCAAGACTCATGGAGTATCGATTATTTCCAAAGAAGAGTTGATGAAGCAGGACAATCATCAGCATCTTGAAATGGAGGCATCAGGAAAGATCCAAGAATCAGTATTCACACAGATTGGATTCCATCACAGGCCACCATCTCTACAAATATGTACTTATATGCATACTAGCTTCAGCTTATGAATAGATGAATATTATGCTCCTCACTTTCCCCTCGGGGGGGCTCAATCTCAGGTCCTGGGAACACCTTAGCTCCTTCATGGCACCCAGGCTGGTGTGCTCATGTGGACCCATTCACCAATTGGGTTTGCTAGACCCTGAGTTCAGATCCCAGCCCTGCCAAAAGATTCATCTTCATGTCAGAAGCCAATTGTTGCACCTGTTTTCCTAGCACCTGTGAAAGTCCTGAGTCTCAGCTATGATGGAGAATGTATAGACAACTCTATACTCATGGGAATAGGTTGTTGTCATCCAGTTCACCAGCGTTATTTCTGTCATCCTATACTCAAGAAAATACACAATACATCAATGAATAAGACACAAAATAAAAGAGAATGACTACACTGAATGCAAGATGCTGCCCACCCATGTTTGGAAATATAGATCCTCTGTTTATTTATGAATTCATGACTATATTGGCCCCCACCAGGGCTCGATCTCAGGTCCTGGGAATGGACTAGCTGCTTAGTGGCTCACAGAGTCATGTGCTCACCATGACCCATTCACCAATTGGGCCTGCTAGGCCTTGAGTTCAAATTCCAGCACTGCCAAAGGATTCATTCTGATGTGAGAAGCCTATGGTTGCACGTGTTTTCCTATCCTGTGAACGTCCTGGGTCTCATCGAGGATGGAGAATTCTATATAGGCAACTCCATACGCATGGGAATAGGTTATCATCCATGTTAGCACAGTTATATCTGTCTCCATATGCATTAAATAACAAAATACATCCCTGACGATGACACAAAATAAAAACAATAACTATACTGAACACAAGATGCATACCACACCTGTAGGCAAAGAGAGATCCTATGTTTAAGAAAGGTGGGCTTGAGCCGGGCGCTGGTGGCTCACGCCTGTAATCCTAGCTACCCAGGAGGCTGAGATCTGAGGATCGCGGTTCAAAGCCAGCCCGGGCAGGAGAGACCGTGAGACTCCTATCTCCAAAAAACCACCAGAAAACCGGAAGTGGCGCTGTAGCTCAAGTGGTAGAGCGCTCGCCTTGAGCTGAAGAGCTGAGGGACAGCGCCCAGGCCCAGGGTTCAAGCCCCACGACCGACAAAAAAAAAAAAAAAAAAAAAAAAAAAGAAAGGTGGGCTTGCTATTTTGTCCAGTGCTGGGGCTTCAAATCATGCCCTGGATCAGGCCTGACATTCTAGTCTTCAAGGATTGTGAGCTTCCCCTTCCCCTGATACCTGAGTTCAAATCCTAACACTGACAAAAGATTCATCCTGATGTCAGATGCCAGTTGTTGCACACGTTTTCCTCTCCTGTGAAAGTCCTGGGTCTCAACTAGGATGAAGAATGCATAGGCCACCCTATAACCATGGGAAAAGATTGTCATCCATGTCAGCACAGTTATACTTGTTACCATGCTTAGTAAAACACACAATACCTCCATGAATAAGAGACAAAATAAGGAGAAGTGCACCGAACACAAGATCCTGTCCACACATGTATGTCAATATAGATCCTACATTTAAATTATGAATTTATGACTATAGCCTACCTGGGGATCAATGTCAGATCCAGGGAATGGCCTAGCTTCTTAGTTGGTCACAAGTAGGTGTGTTCACCTTGGCTTATGTTCAGATCCCAGTACTACCAACAAGTGGATTGTGGACTAAGAAGCCGAATGTGAAACTTGTTTTCTTTTTCTCTGAGAATCCTTGGTGTCAGGCATGATGGAGAACATTTCTACAAATCTAGATGCTCTGTGATAGGATGTCATCAATGTAATAAACAGAATATGTTTCATCATAGTAAAATCAATGGTAAATAAATAAATAAAATAAACAATATAAGGAACAATCACACCATACATGTATGGAATGAACATCTATAGGTAAGTATAAATCCTATCTTTACAATGTATATAAATAGTACGTTTGCCAGGGCTGGGCTTGAATTCATGACTAGTGAACAGACCTGACTTTCTTATCTTCAAGTACGGTGACCTTCCCTTTCATCCACATTGCTGCAGATTTACCCACACCCTGAGTTCAAATACAAAACCTAGAAGAATAAATAGTATGAATTGCAGCCAAAAACTTCTCCCAGCAGCACAGGTGAGTGGCTGCCCCAGCACCACTCCAGCCTGTGTCAGACACCCCTCTGGGGACACTATGATCCCCTGCTTGTTTCCCCTCCCTGGCTCTGAAAAGCCACCTTTCTGTCTTGGGCATTTCTGAGATAGAGACTCTATGCTCAGGCTGGGTTGGATCGTGGTCCTCCTATCTGTGACAGGTATGCTTCACCAGGCTTGGTCCTCTGTAGTTGTGATAGTAGATATGTGACGCCATGCAATGTCATCATTTGTTTCAAAGTTCCATTCTTTGGCTACATAATGTCATTCAGTGCACACAAATGCAAATATGAGCCGGGTGCTGTTGGCTCACACCTGTAATCCTAGCTACTCAGGAGGTTGAGGCCAGAGGATTGTGGTTCAAAGCCAGCCTGGCCAGGAAAGTCCATGAGACTCTTATTTTCAATTAACCATCAGAAACCCAGAAGTGGTGCTATAGCTAAAGTGGTAGAGTGCTCAACTTGAGCTGAAGAGCTGAGGGACAGTGCCCAGGATCAAAGTTCAAGCCCCATGACCAAGTG
Organism: Dipodomys spectabilis; assembly: GCF_019054845.1. Classification (NCBI taxonomy): domain Eukaryota; kingdom Metazoa; phylum Chordata; class Mammalia; order Rodentia; family Heteromyidae; genus Dipodomys; species Dipodomys spectabilis. Next base: position 4,847,213 of record NW_024870882.1, on the reverse strand, counting down.
CAAATATGATTTTAAGTTTCCCCGAAAGGAACAACAAGATCAACAATCTTCCCAAACAGAAAAAAAATAATTCCAAAATGATTCAGTACACCTACTTTTGCTGAGTTATTTAAGTTACAGCTTCTTTTCTGGACTTAGTCTCTTCTTGCAAAAATTGTCAAATATTAGATTTACAGTCAACTTCATCTAGTATTTCTTGTATCAAAAGACAAGACTATATAGTTGATGTCACTTAGCTTTCTTACAATCTTAGCTCAAAAGCAACCCAGGCAGGAGAGCCTGTCAAACTCTTATCTCTAATTAAACACCAAAAAACCAGAAGTGGACTTTTGGCTCAAGCAGTAGAGTACTAGCTTTGAGGGCAGGTGGGCAGGAAAGTCAACTGTTCAGTGACAGGGTCTAGCCTTGGGATCAAGCCCCAGAACCAGCACAAACTAAACAAACAATCAAACAAAAAATCCCAAATATTTCTTTGGGACCCTCCTTAAAAGGAGTACTAGTCTGAGAAGAGCCTTCTTTTGCTGATCATGCTCATCCTGCTTTTTTGGAATCCTTATTGCTCTGGAGAACACAGAACCAGACTAAAGGAATTGATAACTGTCTCCTGCAACAAGAGAACATCTCCAGGGTGAAATATCCATCCATAAGACACTTTAAAACCTTCATGTCTTTGTTTCTTTACTGTAGAACACTTTTAAAACAACGTTACTTTTTGTGTTCTGTGCTGGTCTTCAAATGGCACATTATTTCTTTATGTAATACTTTCAACTAGAAATTTACACAAAAGTTTTATATGAGCATAGAACACACTTGAGAAAGTCAGGAACAGAATTTCTTTCAAGCCTTGGATTCTTTTCTTATACAGTAAAAAGGAAAGCACAAGTTAACTTGAACTTTGTCATTCCGCTATATTCAATTCCTCTCCTGGGATCAGTTTCCACATCCAGTAACAGTTACTTCCAGTAACAATCGATGGTGTTGCCTGAGGTATAATGAATGTTTTCTGGTGTTGCCTGAGGTATAATGAATGTTTTCTGGGTTGACTGAAATAACACAAGAACACCTTTGTACCAGAGGTAACACGTGTTTCAGAGAAAACTTAGTAAAGGGAAAATATGAAATTTATATTGCTTATAAATACATTATCCATGAGTACATTGAGTTCAAACTTTGTACGTTCTCTGTAAATTAAGGTGTTTTTTAAATGGCAAGAAGATTCTCAGATCATTTTTTTGTGAGGTTATGTGTTGCGCATTATTTCCCAAGTGTACATGAATTAACAGTAAGGGAAACAATAGCAATTATAGGAGAAAAAGAAGTTCTGTGTTTAAGTATAAGGGTTCAATACACTATAGAATGCCAGAGCCTGCCAGCAACAAAAGGGAATACTGATTTATGGGGCAAGGATGAGAAAAAAAAAAAAAGACAAGACAAATGTTACGGTCCAGAGGTCTGCAGCTCAATACTGCAGCACCATTTATTTTTAATTTTCCCTAATATATACTGTTAGAAATAAAGAAGTAGCATATGGTTACTATAATCCAGAAAAACAAGGAAAATTTCAGTAAAAACAGAGTGCAGTAAAAACAAGACAAAGTCAACTGGTTAAAAGTAAAACAAACTCTACAGACATAGCAAAGCAATCCCGGGCACCTGGTGTCTTTCAAGTAAGCCAGTTCCTTGTACGTGCCTTCAAGCGAGCACAAGGGTCAAGATGACCTTTGAGCTTTACTGTTGGCTCCCAACAATAGAAGACTCTACAAATAAGACAACATTGAAACAATAAAGCCAAGTCCAGTATGTAGATTTATGAGAGTAATATAGAGAAACCATTACTCTTGCATGGAACACGAAGTATGAGGCCACTCCCTTTCTAAATCATGCTTGCTAACCAAGCAACTTTATAGATAGTAGAATGGAAGAAAAATTCTGGTTCCAATGCAAGTCACATATAAGAGCATGGACTTAACAGGAAAAAAAGAAGTCCATCTTGAGAGTGCAGGGATTATACTAGCAATGAACTGGTGGCTAAAATGACATTTTTTTTCTTTCCTTTACATATATATATATATATATATATATATATATATATATATATATATATATATATATATATATTGGTGGTGGTAGTGGTCTTGGCACTTGAACTCTGGGCCTGGGCACTGTCCCTCTGCTATTCAGTGCAAGGCTAATGCTTTACCACTTGAGCCACAGTACCACTTCCAGTTTTCTTTTTTTTTTCTTTTATTCTTTATTGTGAAAATACTGTAAAAAGGGTTACAATTAAGAGTCTTTGGGATTTTCCTACCCAGGCTGGCTTTGAACCCCAATCCTGAAATCTCACCGGCACCCAGCTTAAGATCACATTTCTAACACTGTACACTCAGCATATGTAATATATATGTTCATCTATCTTTATATGAATTCTTGTGTTAAAAACTGGGCTACAGCTTAAACTTTACACTCACAAAAATGTTTGTAGTTTAAAAGTTTATACTACTGGAGAAATTAAACCTAAGAATGTAAAAGAGTCTGGGAAGTTCAGCTTGCATCCAGCCTGGACAGAACAGTCTTTGAGACACTATGTATAATTAACCAGCCAAAAGCTGGATTGGAAGAATGCCTCAGGTGATGAAATACCAGTCATGAGCAAGATTGATGAATGAGACCTGAGTCTTTTCCATACGTACATACAAACATACACATACATACAGAGGCACATTTATGTGCACACAGATACATAGATGAAACAACTCTCAGAATATGTGGAAAAGTTAAAAACAATAAAAAATATGTCCTGAGTAAGACTAGAATTAAGGGCTATGTTTAAATAGTAGAAAGTCTTCAAGTAAACTTTCTTCAAAAAATTTGAGATTATTTGCATAGGTTGGGATCAGAGATAGTAAGAGAGTCATATAATCAATGTTACAATGATTGGATCCATGGAGGAATAAATCAGAGACCGCTGCATGTGCATCTGAAAATGTTCATATCCTGTGTCAAATGTTAGAACATCTTTGAAAATAGTCCATGAATAGTCTCAGCAGTCTAGTGGATAATATCACTGGGGAAGTTCAGAATTGCTAGTCTGTATCAAGATTAAATAAACCAAGAAACTATGGCTGGGCAATATAATACAAGCCTAGAATTCTAGCACTCAGACTAAGACAGGAGATTAGAGAGTGTAATTACATAGTGATACCTAACCTGGACCAGGTAGTATAATTCAGTCTTAATAAAACAATCAAACAAGAAAGTAATACACAGTCGGAAGTCTGGGCTAATTTTGACACTATGTTTTGAGAAGTCACCTTTCTTATTGAAATGCAACTCATATATAATCCTCAGTTGTGTTTTAAATGCACTCTTCATTACAGAACATTCCTACATGCAAAATGGCTCATGATTCCAATCCAAAATTTGAAAAGTAAGTAATCATCATTCTGTTGATTCCAAAGAAATGATGAAGAATTACAAAAGCTTAAGCCTGGAGAAATAGCAAAGTTTGTCTAATGTAGGACTGTAGATCTTGCCAAATTAGAATTTAGATTTAAAATATTTTGGTTTTGTATGTAATTTTATATTCTATAGGATACTACAAAATTCTTTTTAAGTAGAGGTTTAATTGACAAATTCAAAAATGATTCTTGCACTCTATTTGCTTAAGATATTCTTTCAAGTGAGTTATAATTAGAACTTAGTTAATAGATAACACCAACAGTTCATGTATAAAATGATAATGTGAATAATGTAGACAGAGTTGCCAATAAATATATAATATTAATTTATAAATTTAGAAAAAGAGCAAATTTTTGGACCTGGCCCTATGGCTCAATTGGTAGAGCACTCGATTTGAGCTGAAGAGTGCAGGGAACGCGCCCAAACCCAGAGTTCAAGCCCCATACCGACAAAGATAAAAGAAAAAAAAAGAGAATTTTTTTTATTTTTGTTGGTCGTGGGGCTTGAACTCTGGGCCTGGGCACTGTCCCTCAGCTCTTCAGCTCAAGGCGAGCACTCTACCACTTGAGATACAGCACCATTTTTGGTTTTCTGGTGGTTTATTGGAGATAAGAGTCTCATGGTCTCTCCTGCCTGGGCTGGCTTTGAACCGCGATCCTCAGATCTCAGCCTCCTGAGTAGCTAGGATTACAGGCGTGAGCCAACAGCGCCCGTCTAAAAAGAGCAATTTTTTGAGGCTTTGGTATAACATGGTATGAACAGGATAATTGTGTGACATCTTCTTTCTTCTACTTGTATGTAACACAGGAATCAGTTTCCTTAATTATGTACCTCCGTATACAATGAGAAAAAAGCTAGATTTTGGGCTTGAACTCTGGGCCTGGACACTGTCTCTAAGCCTGTTTATGCTCAAGGCTTGTGCCCTAAAACTTCAACCTCAGTGCAACTTTTGTCTGGTTTTTGCTGAGAAGTTTATTGGAGATAAGAATTTGGGGAACCTTCCTGCCTGGGTAGGCTTTGTATTGTAATCTTCCGATCTTAACATCCTGAATATCTATGATAGTTAAAAAAGTATAAATATAAATAATATTTCCAAGTGTTGTGATCTCAGAAATACCAGTGGGGGAAAAATGATGCAACCAGTTTATTGTTGTGTTCTTTCCAGAACACAGAGGGCATCACATTAGCAGAGGTGTAGTATATTTTTTCACAATAGAGATAAGCAATTCGTGATGTGAATTAAGGGAATTTTAAGGTGCACAATATAAGTTGAAAACTGTTGGACTATGATGACTTTATGGCATAAATCTTGATTGATGGTCTTAGAAATAATAGCTTACTCTGATAAACAATTGCTTACTCTTGAAGAATTAATTATTACTGATGCTTCATAGTTTTATTCTCTACCAGAATGTGGCTATTATTCTGTTGACTACTCAATCTGTAACACCCCTTTGGAAACTGCATCTATAACATGCAAACAGGTACTGTTTTGAATCTCTCAGGTATGGAATGATCAGAATTTGAAAATGAATAGTTAACAGCCATAGGAATTTTGAAGAACAAATACATATATTGTCCTCTTAACAACTTATTTACTTTTAAAAGTTGTGGGTTTCCACAGAATTAAAACTGTTTTCAGTTTTAATATGAGAAAGTACTAAATTTATTCTTTTTTCAAATTATTGGCAAGTATAATGTGAAAATATTGTCTAGTTAGATAGCATTCAAGTTGATTGTCCTCTATTAAAAATGGGTAATTAATTCAAATTAGATGTCAAATAGAATTTATTTTTTAAAAGTTACTACATAAAGAATAATATTTATTATACCAATACAGTGAAATTTTATTTCATGCAGCTTATTTTTTAATTTAATTTTATTTTCAATGTGATGTACAGTGGGGGTACAGTAATTGTAAGGTAGTGAATACATAACTTTTCAAACTTGTTACTCCCACTCTCATTTTTCTGTTTTCCTTCACCCCTTACTTGTGACAAGTTTTAATGTACATTTCCAGCATATTTTCTTATGAGTATTGCTATTACATTGGTTTATCCTTGGTCGTTTGTCTTGCCATTTTGTTGTTCCTCTTCTCTTCCCGAATTAAGGTAAATATATACACAATACACAGGGTACCCAAATCAAATGCAGCAGGGGATAAACCATAAGGAAAAACACACAGAAAATAGAAATCACATAGTACATTAAAAACAACAACCGCAAATAAAAATCTGTTTCCATATCTTGAAGTTCATTTTGCTCAGCATCAGCATAAATGGTCATATATATGCATAACAAAGCAACTGGAAAATAGTAGTTTCATGGACACTATATCATGAAAAAAACATGTGAACTGTTTTTGATGATAAAGGTAGAATTAGGATTGGTGAATTCGCAATTCTGATAAGGGAATTTTAAAAAGTTTTAAAATTATGACAGGTAAATTTTAATTGTACAAACTTTTTTTTAACAACTTAGCCTATTAAGAAAATTTAAAATTGCCTGGGAAAATAGGCTTTCATGCAAACAAATACATGGAGACTTAGTGGATAGAGAGCAATGTGGGTGAAGGTGCCTCATTTTCATACTAAACAAACAAATCTCAGAAACCTTGCTATAAATCATGTAGGGTCCCTTGAGAATTGTCCTTACCCAGGAAATATACTCTCACTGTGTTAAACAAGGTTGTAGTGGAAGTTAAATTCCAAATTCTTAAAAAAAGACATCAAAATTTTTGAATTGACTTTTAATTACCAAACAGTAATTTCCTGAAAAAGATAATTTGATAAAAATATTTAGGGAGAAAGCGCCCTCCACAATGAAAGAAGGTATTGGGTTTACACTTTTCTGATTGTAATATTTTCCACAATATTTTTGCACGTGAAGCACTGAAACACAGAAAAAAATCTGATTGGATAATTCAAACCAATGATTTCACATTTCTAAGTAGCTCAAAAAATATAATAACCTTTTTAACATGAGATAGTGAAGACTTCTCTTATTACATAAGCCAAAAAGTTTGTGGATCAGAAAAAAATTGAGCAAATTGAAAAGGTAAGAAAATGCGTTCTTTGAAGCCCTAGCTAAGCATATTGGCTTGAGCAGTGGAGGGAGGCCAAAACACTTTTATATATATGTGTTAATATTTTTGCTACCTAAAGTGATTTTTCAGAGCCTATTTGGCTCACTACAATGCAGGACAGATTGAATGAAGACATGAAAATAAATTCCACATCCAAATAAAAGAGAAACCATGAAGATAGAGCAGTGGGGGAGGCCTTATAGCCCGTCAGCTTCACTAGACTTGAAACCAAGAAGATGTGATTAATTGGAAATCAGGCAAGAGCTAAGAGGAGGACATAGAAGTTGGACATAGAAGTATTATCCATTTTAACAGACACTGTCATCCAAGGTATGGGTGATTTAACACTATTCTTCTCCATACATATTGTTGAGCAAATGCAAGACCAAGAGAAAAATAATCTATTGAAATAATTTTGTAAATAACAACTTCACTGTTCGAGATTTGGTATCTAAGGAGAGTCTTAAGAGAAGATAAAAGTGGAGTATTTTCAGTTTCCTCTAAGCATCTTGTTAGCAAATTATAACTTTGAGTTTAGAAGTGATTGAACCAAAAAGTTGAGGAGTACTTATTTTTGTGGGCATTTTAGACATAAGAAGACTTTCAAGGTAAAAGAAAAAAGTATAGCTAAATATTTGTGATCACAGCTTCTTGGACTGGTTTTTGGAGACAAAGTTTTACATTATACTTTGTCCTCATTAACATAGATGTTGGGATTTTGTGGCAACCAAATGAAAGGGGGAAGTTTAATGGACTCACTTGGACAAGTAAACAGCATGATAGACATAAAATGGCCAATAATATTTAGAGAATTAGTTTGACCAATTACTTTGCCAGAACAAAGAAGGAAAGATACAGTTCAAAATCACTTGACTTAAAAGTATGAAAAGAGTAGTGAAGAGAGATGAGAGAAAACCTAGAGGACTCTTTTCTCTCCAGTGTAGTAATGGGTTCTTGATCTTGTTTCTTCCATTCTATTCTCACAAGCTATAAACTGTGTCTCAGGACTGGAGTATCCAGTTCAGACAAATAAAACTCGCAGAAGAAAATATTTGCATTAGATGTAGGTGATTTATAACCTTAGGCAATGTATTTAAATTTGTTCAAAATTCTCCCCTAACCCAAACTGCCCAATTTGAACAGCTTTGGTTGCTTTTCCAAAAGACTGCCCTTCACCAACTATTTAAAATTTTGAGAGGTCATATACATACTCTCTAGAGATTTCCTTTTCGTTGTGATTTTTGTGTTTTTGTTGTGTTTTTTTCACTGAATTTCAAAAGGTCATGCAAGTGTGTTACAATTAAATATGTCCATATAATTGTCCAATGCTCCTGAATCAGAGTCACTTCTATCATTCTCAACCAATCCCTTCTCCACGATTTATTTGATTTACCACTTACTTTATCATATGTGTACATTGAGTATTCTAGCTGTACTTGCCCCTTGTTTCATTTTTCATTACTTCTGTATCTTTTCTATTATTCATTTCTTGTTTCAGTTTCCTGATAGTCATTCTGTTAAACTATCTGGTAATAGTTTGAAAGGTTTATATACATACCATTGAGTTTCAATTCTGCATATACTTTAATCGATGTCAGCTTATATTTCCATAAATTATTCATTTGCCATAACAATTTGCAAGACTGGAGATGTGAAGCACCTAGACATGATTTTATTCTCATCCATTTGGAAGATTCATCTTAGTCAACAAGAAAGTTTAAAAATATCTTAGAATGTATTCCTAACTACCAGTTTTTATAAATGGCTTTGTACAATGGTTTGTGATTATTTTATTTTACATGGGATAATATTTTCTACTACCTATAAGTTTGGGAAAAGGAAGAAAATTAAAATTTACTACTATATAGGAATATGATAGAAATAGATGACAGATTTCATGTTTGTCACATCTCTGATGAGTACCCATATTCAAGACTTAAAGACATATTTCTTACTATGCTAGGCAGATTGAGAAAACATAAAACAACATATGATAAGGCAACTATTCGTGACTTTTTAAAATATATCTTATTATGTGATGAAATATTTTAGTTATTGTTTAGGTTTGACATTTGGGGGGCTGATCTACTTAACACATTTCTGGAAGCCACCTACTGAACAACACAAATGGTGGGTGGTATTATTTCTACACTTTTGTGAGTGGTTGAACCGGTTTGCCATTAGTGCTGGGTAAATAAATCAGCTCTATTGTAACTTGCAGCCTAGACTTGAAAAAGTTGCAATGTCACTAAGCATCATTTACTAGTCAAATGTTATTTTGGCAAATGTGATTTTTAAAAGTTTATTTGAAAAGAAATATATTTTCATGAGATTAAATGTAGGTTATCATTGGTTTGAGAATGACAACATTTTGATACAACAGAACCAAGTTTACTGAAGTACCAGTATTTTGAAGAACTAAGGATCGTCTCAATTAATGTTTTTCTGAATTATATTTGACCTCTAAGTCAAGTTTTTCTAGCCTTGGTAGACTGATTATGGATCTATCGTTCCAGCAACTATTTTTTGGCCTACTTATGCTAGACTGAAATCTTTCATTAATCATTAGTAGAGGGGCATTAAAAATAATTTTGTGACATTTGTGAACTTTTTCACTCATATGGGCTGGTCATCTGTAAATTGAAAGTTTGAATTATTGTACTTTCTCTCAGATTTTGTGATCTCATCTTTCATTTTAAGTTGCCTTGCAGTTCACAATTGCTTACTGCTAATTCATTTGTCATAAAGAAGTGGAGCCCTTAAATATTATAGGAAATGAGAAATTGAGATGGGTCTTCAATTACTTTCTGTTGGCATGTTGCATGGGCTTAGGTGAGAAGTCTTGCCCTCGTTATCTGATAATGTAGATAACTGGGACCTGGGATCCTAGGACCCGTGTGTCTTGTAGAAGAATAATACCTATTAGACGTTATATCAGCAAAATTTGGGTATGATCAGTAGGAATGCTTCAGAAATATGGAGAAAAACATTTTGGGACCAACGAGTTAAAACAATAAACAGAGCAACAGAGTAAAATCCCTTATAGATTAGAGGAAAACAACATTTTCTTTTACTAGGGGAATTCAGAAGACCAAGTACACTTAGAAGGTATCACAAGTTTATACCAAAGACATTGCACTGATAATTTTTGTGTTCTAATATATATTCTAAGCCTAACTATTTATATTCCAATTTATTTATTGGAATAAATATCCATTTATTTGTCAAATTATCAAATAATTCTGGTAAGATTCACTGTGTGAAATATAAAATCAGCACATATAAATATAAAATATATAACTATATTTAATATAAGAAAATGTTTTGCATTGTTCTGTTGTGGTTACGGTATCAAAGGCTACTCTGTTTTAAAATAGTACTCCATTATCTCTATCTCAGTGTTTGGTAGAGTTAGACCTAAAGCTTTACCATTTGTAGATTTACAGCCTAGAGGCAAATGGAAGCATTGTGATTAAAACGTTACCAATTTACGACCTAATGTACAGAAGAAACAAATAGACTTCTCCTGGAGATATGGAAATATTTGGTGATAGAAAGGCAATAGTGTAAGTTCCTGCTTGGTTGGAAGGTCGACAGGCCAGCACATTAGGTAATCATGCATATGAACAATTTTTGCACCTTCTTGGCTTTATCTACTTTTGAAATTTTAGGTATAATAAACAATTATATTTTGATAAAATACCTTCTAGCCTGAACTGTTCTGTTTGAACGGTTCATGTCTCTATGATCCCTTGTAACTAAGATTAGTTTTGTTCCAGTAAGATAATCTATGCTGTCAAGGTAATATATCCTGGTTGGTCTGTTCCTACAAGGAAGAAGGGTAAAGGGTCAGAGAGACATATGTGCCAGTAAGACCTCATTTGGGAAATTTTAAGCTGCAGAAATTTAGAAGTAGCTCTTAAGCAAGGCTTACTTTGAATCCATTAGCTCCACAAAGCTAACTCAGTTGATAAAGCCATCACCTGTGGACCTAGCTATAAATGCTTCAAAGTATGATCAAAACTAAAATGAAAAACACTTAAAATAGTCATTGACAAAAAAAAATTACAAATGTGAGCAATCAACCAAGCAATATAAGTTTTTTCCAATATACTCAGAATTTTAGAGAAATATGATCAATAGCATTTTTAGGAACAATATGGTATTCTTGTTGGAAATAGGCAAACAGGGGTATATGCCTGTATAAAGATTGCATCGTTAATTACTTAAATTTACAGGATACTATATTCTTCAGCAGTACGTCTACACATATTACAACAATAAAGAGATTAAGATGGCACTTGCAAAAAGATGTTATGAAAATTTGTGAAGTATTCCATATTTTTTATTCTTCAGATGTAAGAAATGAAAAACTGGGGCTGGGAAGTTGGGTCAGTGGTAGAGCACTTGGCTTACTTGCCTGAGGCCCTGGGTTCAATTCCTCAGCATCACATAAGAAAAAAGCCGGAAGTGACGCTGTGGCTCAAGTGGTAGAGCACTAGCATTGAGCTGAAGAGCTGAGGGACAGCGCCCAAGCACAGAGTTCAGGCCCCACGAGTGGACCCCCCCAAAAAAAGAAAAAGAATTGAAAAACTGTTATTAAAAAATTGATGACAAAAATACAAGTCTAACAATGCATGTAATTAATTGAATTAAAAGTTAGTTTGACATCAGTGTGTTAAATCTACACCTTAGAAAGGTCTTTACATTGCATAACTTTTACAAAACTTTTGAAATTAGATAACATTGTCATTTTATCCCAGAGAAATAAAATAGTATAAGGACCTAGGGAAAAAGGAATCTTAAACTGTTTCTATATGGAATGCAATCTGAAAGGACACATTTATTAATGAACCTATGTATTATAAAACAATGTAGAATTCAAAGTATTATATTGAGGTGAGAATGAAATAGATTATGGACATTATACAAACAGAATACAGAATATTTTAAAATATATTTTTTCATACCAGCACCAGAAATATCTTTAATTTCTGTATTACTCATTTCAACAGATAAGTTTAAATTATCTCTGATTAGAAAGTCACAAACTCTGCAGAAATCATTATAGAGATATACAAACAACTCTTGAATACATTCTGACATCAAAGTCAAGCAATTCACTTGGAAGAATACCATGGAATTCATGAATTTTTAAAGTAAGATATTGTTGTTGGTTTGTATTGTGAAAATATTTTGTATGGACACAAAGATGGACTGACATTTTTGAAATTTAAGAAACATAACCAAACCATTTTTGACTTAGAAGAACAATTTGTACAGCCTTCCACAACTTCAAAGAGGTAGTGATACATAATTATCCTTTTGTCAATATCAAATGCAGTTTCTTCCAAATTTTTCTTCAGACCTGGGTTGATATAATGGATCAACAGAAGGAGATCCAGTGTATCTTTGGTATTTCTATTCCCAGCAGCAAGATGCAAGGGGGTCAAGAGAACTTTAGTTTCAGCATTGGTATCTGCATCATGATGAAGTAAAAAAGAAGCCACTCTGGTATTATTCCACATATAAGTACTGTGCAGGGGTGTCCTGCCATTCACAGTTATTGCATGAATATCTGCCTTGAGACACCTACTCATGGACAATGTCTACATGTCCACTGTAAGCTTCCCGATAAAGAGGGGTATACTCATCGTCATCCTTCGTATTCACATGAGTGGCCTTTTTGGAAAGTAATCTCCACACTGTAGTAAGCCGATTATTTTCGGCAGCCCAAAGAAGAAATTTGCTTGGATACTTCTCCATTTTTTCTTGCAAATGATAAAGTTCCTCACTTTTTCATCTTGTTCCTTGTCTTCATCAGAATTGCCTAATCAGAGACTTTGAGTACCAGTGGGAATGAGGTGTCCATGTATTTCCCCAATAGTTCACGTTGGTTGAACTGGTCAGAAAAATCCAGAGAATTTTCTGCATCTGTTTTTTTCACCATGATTTATTTTATCTGTTTCCATTTTTACTATTCTAAATTATTCTATCTGGAGAGTAGGGAATTGATGGAGAGCAGAGGAAAGATTTTCCTCAGTATTCAAAGGTACAGACTCAAAATGAGGGCCAGTGGTGTCTTCATGTGCAGGTTATTCTAGGAATGAGAAAATAGGAAATAATGCCTTCTATGTAAATGATTTGGGAAATGGCAGAACAGAAATTGAAATGATGCAACCAAAAATATAAAAGCAAAATAAATTAGGATAATTATGGAACAGTCATATTATCTATGAGAAGCATGAAGGGGAGAGAGGAAGAGAAAGACAGATGTGCAATGACCTACCTGGCCACAAAATCCATCCCTCTTATCAATTTATAAAGCAAATAATTTTATTTTTAAAAAAGATGGAAATGGAATTTATGTATTTACTTGAAAATAGTAAATATATTTTTAGTAGCCTACATGAAGAGGCATAGCTTTGACCAAATTACAGACAAAAATCCAAATCCTTGATAATTCTAGTAACAGATCTGACTGAAATCATTTGAATTACACTTTTCCTATACAATGAAGGAATAGGTCCAGGTTAGGAAAACAACCAGAGAAGGCAGGCCAATTGTATCTGTGACAAAACTTTGTGGAAAATGGTATTGAACATTACTTACTGGTGATCCATTTACGCTGGAAGTGTGATTCTGAACTATTATTGCTTGTTGATTCTGAACTATTGCTTTAATCATTATATTCTCCAAGAAGAAAAGGTGAGATTTAATTGATAGCAAATACTACTAATGCACTTTGACTTCTCATTAAGCACCTTCAATCATCAAAATCACCCGAAGACAGTAGACAGGGCTATTTTTTTAGATGAAAACAAGTGTCTTTTAAAAAAAAAAAGAAGAAATTTAAGTATTCCTACAAAGGACTCCTATTTTACTACAGCATTATACATTTTTTCTAATGATGGATAACGATAAATAATGGATTGAGTAGAAAGCACTTAAAGTTCATATGTTCAATAGTGAGTTCTCTTATATTATATCATGATATTTTTTGTTTATGGTCTTAAGAAGAAATTTCCTAGCTTAAATTTCTGACAGGACAATGTCATCACTGTACATCTTGCTTCTATATTCTCAGTTTTAAATTACTATCTAAGTATGTGCTTTAGATAATTATAGAGGAAAATGTAGAAACCACACTGGTGGCTCATGTCTTTAATCCTAGCTAATCAGAAAGATGAAATCTGAGGATTGTGGTTTAAAACCAAACCAAGCAAAGAAAAAGTCCTTAGATTCTGATTTGAAAGTAACCAGCAAAAGCTAGAAATGGAGCTGTGGTACAAGCAGTAAAATGCTAGCCTTGAAGAAACTAAAACAAAAAAACCAACAAATTGTGGGACAGAGCCAGGCCCTGAGTTCAAGCCTTAGTATTAGCACCAAACAAATGAATTAATGAATTAATTAAAATAAATTAAGTGGTCACATGTGGCGAGGCAAGTAAAATGTAACACCCGTGGTGACGGGATTGTGTACTATTTTGTATTGAGGTAAATTATCATTGGTCCTAATCACTAATATTTAAGTTGAACCTTTTTTTACTAAACCCTGAATTTAGCATGCATGTATATGTGTGTGTACATGTGCCCACATGTGTGTATGTGTATATGTGTGCGTTTGCTATTGCAATATTGCTTGCCAATGTGGACAGGATGAGGCTGAAAAGAGCTAACTGTGTTGCAATGTTCTATTTATCAGTATTCTCTCATGTCATTTCAGTGGAACCACCCTTCAATAACATCATCATAATCGAGGCATTTACAACAATAAGTTAGATAAAAGAGATCACTTTCAGCTCTTATTGTATGTTAGGGAAGAAGATACAAACATAATTAGGTACTAAGTTATCACTGTAAGATGACTGTCAGTACAAAATATGTATTTGACCTCTTAAATTGGTTATACTTTTAACGTATACTCATGGAGTGAGTTTGACCGACTTGACCAAACAGGTATTTCTCTGTGTTTATTCCTGTGAAACACCAAGTGGATAAACTCTTTCCGGATTTCTGTTGAAAACAACTCTCTTTGTAAGATCGTATCTATTCTTTTCTTTTTTTTTTATTTTGAAAATACTGTACATAAGAGTTACAATATCATGGGCAAGATAATGAGTACATTTCTTATCAAGCATTGTAGCCTCCTAATTTGTTTTCCCTTCCCATCACTTCCCACCCTCCCCCTGCTCCCCCACAATCCTCCCCCCCCCACTCACGAAAGTTGTAAAGTTCGTTTTCGACATAACGACTTGTACATCTCATTGTTGCAATGGGTCCACCTGTACCCCTATTTAAACCATTTGTTTTTCCCTATCCCCTCCACAAATTTTACTGACATCAAATACAGTGAAGGCAGGGATTACACTGTGCGGGAGGGACATACAAAGCAACAAAGAAATTATCTTATAAATGTGTTAGAAACAATCGCATGAAAGAAAAAAAAAACCTTTGAATACATATCTTAGGGTTCATTTCCCTAACATCACCTTATCTGACCTTTTGTGCTTGACTCAGACATATACTAGATATTGCAAATAAGGGAAACCATGGGACCTATGTTTCTTTGGGCCTGGCTTACTTCACCTAATATAATTTTTTTCGAAAGCCTTTCCATTTCCTATCAAATGGGGCAATCTGTAAACTTGTTCAACCACTTTGGAAAGTAGTATGGAGGATCCTCAAAAGACTCTTCATAGAGCTCCCCTATGACCCAGCAATTCCACTTTTTGAATTTACCCAAATGTTTACAAACAAGACCACACTAAAGCTATAAGCACGAATATGTTTATTGCAACATTATTTACTATAGCTAAGATATGGAACCAACCCAGATGCCCCTCAGTAGATGAATGGATCAAGAAAATGTGGTATATATACACAATGGAATTCTATCCCTCCATCAGATCATATCTATTCTCACTAAGATAATGAACCCTGTTTTTTATTAGGTTTGAATATCCCATCATTTTGACTGAAAATCACTATTGTGGATATGCTTATTAGATATACATTTCAAAAACAAAAAAAAAGCATGTGTCACCTCCAGATTGTAGATGCATTTGAAGTTGTTTTGTAAATGCAAAGGGGTCTTCACTAACTGCCTTTTGTGGGAGTAACTTTCATAACTTTAACAAATAATGTTTTCAAATATCTTTTCCAGTATAAATAACATCCCAGAGAGAGTCTTGCAATTTCTCAAAACCCTTTGAATATTTTAGTATTATTTCAGTTCATTGACTATAGAGCTACAGACATTTCTGAAATAAATATTGTTAAAATCTGAAAATGTAAGTGGGTATATAGACTTTTTTATGCATCTTTTTATGAAAACCCAGTTTTTCTGAAACTAAATGAAACAGAATATAAGAACATAATTTAATTAGGTAAGCTAATTATTAGTGTAGCTTTGTTTTCTGTTAATACAGTAATTTGAATGTAGGTGATGTAGTTAAATTATTTCCTTTGTGTCACTGTGCTTCAGTTATTTTTAGAATTTTTCTAGTTGTAAGAGTGAATTTGTAGTATAAATAAAGGTCTTTAAAATGATTAGGATTAATCTTGTGTTTTGTGTCTTACTCCCAAGAAAATACGTTATTTTCAAGTGTTAATAGTTTGTCAATATCATTCTCATTATCATAAGGAATTTAAAAAATGCATTATTATTGTTGTCTTTTTAAACCAATTGTATTCACAAGTTAATTCATGCTTAGGTCTTGGTGTCTATGATTTTTAACCTATCCTTCCTTACACTAATGATAGGTCAGATTGTATTTTTGAGTATATGAAAGGTAAAATATTTATCTGGGTCAAATGTGATTTTTATATCAGTCTTGCTTTAACAGCATGTTAAAGTAGTACCTTTCTCTCAAAATGTTGGGTATAAAAAGCAATCAAAATACTTCTAATGGTAACCAACTTAGGTGAGGTACAATGT
This sequence comes from Dipodomys spectabilis, assembly GCF_019054845.1. Lineage (NCBI taxonomy): Eukaryota > Metazoa > Chordata > Mammalia > Rodentia > Heteromyidae > Dipodomys > Dipodomys spectabilis. The sequence continues at coordinate 4,830,730 of NW_024870882.1, read as the reverse complement.
GGAAATGATTGGTCCATAAGAGCTGCAGTGTGTTTCCATCAGGAATTGGGAAGATCATTCTTTCAGTAAGACTGGTAAACAGATGGGGTAGAATATGATTTCTACTATTTTGAGCTAGCTGGATGCATTGGATCATTTCCACCATCCTGCACTATCTACAGGCTAAGATTGGAAGGATTGCAGAATCCAGACCAGCCACGGGAGGAAGCTAGACGAGTTGGTGTGCAATTCTGATGCCATTGAAGATGGGAAGGCTTAAACGACAGATCAGGTGCATGTTCTTGTGGAAAGAGAACCCCTATCCTAAAATTAACCACTGATATGACACCAGCAAGAAAAATGTCCCAAGTTGAAATCCTCATAATTTTCCACAACCAAAATAAGTATATACATTTACATCCAAAAACTTAGTACAATCTGTTCTTTGCACTAATATCAGCTTTATCTAATTATCATATGATGTGACAGAATAGTTTCTTTATTAAACGTAAGATATATTTGAAAAACCTAGAAAATTCTTTCTCACTTATTAAGTGCAATCGAATGTCAAATTGCCTAATTTCTTACATATTTGATGACCACTATAAATTCATGTTATGATTATTTTTAATAGTAATATATATATTTATTACTTTATTTGTATCAGTTTTTAAACTTTTTGCTTCTCTGCTGAAGCTAAAATATATTCAACATCAAAGTATACTCCTTGAGGTCTTAGGGCAGTTTTTTACAAAGTTTTTAACAATGGCTTCTAAGAATTCTTAATTGCTATATTATTTGGTTTATTATTAATTTCAATTTCATTTTATTTTAAAGGTAATGTACAGAGGAGTTATAGTTACATAAATAAGGTAATGAGTACATTTCTTATGGAAGGAACATTTTTATCTATTCCATTGATTTTTTTGTACACTCAAACTAAGAACTACTGATGCTTTTACTGTTGCTATTGATCAATGGGTACTTTTATACCCATGTTAATTTATATTTTCATGATTTTTACACATGTAAATAATTCAGACATGTATATTTTCTTTTAAAATATTTAACATGTGAATATTTAAAAATTATTTTCATAATTTTTATTTGGTTTTGAACTTAAATAAATTTATTTTCTTCTAGTTATATACATAATTTTCCAGGTAGCAAATATTCACTGTATTTTCAAGAAGCACATACTTTACTATGAAAGGCTTCATTGTCTGGTCACATTTTGAAAATATTTGTACTTGAATTAAAAAAAAGAATGTTTGAGCTGGGCATAATGATTTCTGGCTTCCATTTTCTAGCTGTGCTGGGAAGTGTAAATAGGGTTTGTAATTTGAGAGAGCCTGAGAAACTATGAGACTTTATTATGAAAATATCCAGAGTGAAATGATTAGATAATACCCATCCCTAGCAAGATATAGAGCACCTGATTATTATATTCTAAATCTTGAGTTAAAACACCAGTAACATCAATCTTTTGTCAAAATAAAAGGATACGTGTTTCAAAATGTTCATTATTTAAAATTTATTTGCAAATGTTCTCATGTCTTCTATTTCTTAATTCTCAGTTTACTTAATCTATAAGAATCCAAGTATATTGTGACTATTTTATTTCTACTAAACTTTTAAAAAGTATGAGCCATATTATGATTTCATATATTAACATACTTTTACTATTTGTGATATGTTCCTGTTTAATACGATAATATCAATATTACAAATGTGTGTATGTGGTGTGTGTGTATGTCTTTTTGTGTTTATGTGTTTGTGTGTGTGTGTGCTTTGTTTGTACTTTGTAATGCTTAGGAGATCACACAATTTTTTCACATGTGCTAGGCCAATGGTTTACCACTGAACTATACTGTATAGTTATAATCCAAATAGTGTTTTAAATTATGACTTTTAAACTTTCATTTCTAGTGTACTTTTTCAAAATTATATATGATAAAATGTGGTGCATATTCTATCCACATTAGCAATTTTTATTGTTATTTAGAATATTTACACTGCCTTTCCACTTCCAATCTCTTGTGTTTGTTATTGACAAAGGTTATACTTTGCTTCTTTTCTCTCTTTGTTCTTTTTCCTTTTAGAGTTTACCTATTCTTTCTCTTAATTCTTTGGAAATTATCATATTTCTATTACAATTTCTTTACAGGTCTATACAATGCATTATTTCCTATTTTATTTTTTCCCATTGTCTCTGACTTTCAGTCTAAACTATTAGGTGGATTGAAAAGAAACTTCATTCAGGACAGTTTATTTTTCTCCTTCTCTTCTCTTAAGACTTTCTGATGTTTGAAACACAATACCAATGACATACAGCTCCTATGTGGTCCATCATTCTTTCCCTCTCACTCACCTCTGCTGTGCAGCTTAAGTTATCATTAAACTTTATTATGCTACAACGTTGTCTAAATCTTCACTCATTCCTAAATTAATTTTAGTTGTAACAAGAATTCTCTAAAAACATTTTTCTATATATGATATCTGGGATCTTGTGTTTTCACAAGGTGCAAAATATGAGTGATTATCAAACATCTAGATATCTCTGTAGAATATTGGTCCACCTGCTCAATAAACTCGAATGTAAATTCAAGGAATGCAGGTCAGTCAGAAAAATCTTGTAAAATGGTGTAATGAGACTTCATACTAACTTTGAATCTAATGACAATGTTTAGTAGTAATGACAACATATTTCTACTATAAGAACAGATGTATAGAGAATGTAGCAGATTTGTCAAAAATAAATTTTTAGTTTTATGGTCAATAGATTTTGAAAAGTATGTCATGACATTATGAAATAAAAATAGAATCTTAAATGGATGTATTGACACTATAGCCTCTCTAGATTTAAAGAATGATCTTAGACTATTACCTCAAAGCTTTGTTTTGTTTTATTTTATTTTTTGTCGGTCATGGGGCTGGAACTCTGGCCTTAGGCGCTAAACTACAGCGTTTAAAACAAATATGTCATTTCTGTTTATTTTGAGGCTTTTTTTTCTGTTTATTTTGAGTTTATACAGAGATAACTCAATCAAAAAGGCACTTTCAGTTCAAGGGAGTGCCCTACCGCTTAAGCCACAGCACCACTTCTGATTTTCTAGTGGTTTATTGGAGATAAGAGTCTCATGGACTTTCCTGCCTGGGCTGGCATTAAACTGTGATCCTCAGATCTCAGCTGCGTGAGTAGCTAGGATTACAGAGGTGAGCCACAAGCCCCCGGCCTACATCAACCTTATACAAAAATTTGATATAAAAATTGTTATCAAACTAAATGTGATAGGTAAAAACCAATAAAACATAAATGTAAAAATAATGACATTGGATTAGTAAAGGAGGAGAAGAAGTACACCAAATGCAAGATGCTGTCCACACATATATGTAAATATAAATCCTGTGTTTAAATAATGAATTTATGACTATCGTGGCCCACTCTGGGGATCAATGTCAGATCCTGGGAATGGCCTAACTCCTTAGTTGCTCACAGACTGGTGAATTCACCTTGAACTATTTACCAATTAGTCTCCTTCCATTTGGAGGTGGCAGGACCAGGATTCCAACTGTGGCCTCCAGCTCCCACCACTTAAAACTGATGATAGGGAACTCACCAGTCTGTCCAAGAACATCAGCAAGACCTATGATTAACCAGGCATAAGTGGCTCTCACCAGGCCTCCTTGGTACTTACAAGGCTGTGATAGGAGGGTCATGGTCAAAATAACCCTAGGCAGGAAAGTCCTTGAGACCCCTGTCCAACTTGTGCCAACAAAGCCAGAAGTAGAGCTCTGTGGCTCCAGTGGTAGAGAGCTAGCCACACAGGCCCATACTCCACGACCTTATATCCCCTCTCCTCCCAACCACTGGGACCCGTGCCTCCCCCATGCCCCATGGTCTGGCCCCGGCCCTGCCACAAATGCACCCCAGGGATGGGAGTGGGTGTTGGCCCGAAGATTCCACCCCCATATTTAGCACCCAGTGTCCCAGGAAATGGGGAGATGAAGGGTTGGGTGAGGAATAGGCACAGCAGAGCCCCTGGCCTGGAGTAGTGGGTGCCACACAGTGGCGTATCCGCACCCTTCCTCTCCCTGGTGGGAACATGGTATCTTTAGTCAGAGGTGGGGTGCAGAATGTTCACACCTACCTTCAGGGGTTTTTTCCTTATTACACGGGTGGAGGGTGTTGGATGCAGAAGATAGACCCCCCATGCTGTGTGAGCCTTCGTCTTCTGTGCTGGGTCACCCTTTCACTTGAAGAGGGTCCCAGAAAAGCCCAGTAGGGAGGTGAGGGTGCTGGTGGTCAGAATTCATGGTGAATATCTGGGAGGAACACTCCCCACACACACGCACATACACCCGGCCTGTCCCGCCCTCCTCAGCTGTCAACAGTTCTCATAGGGTGATCATATTTCCCAGCTCTGCCAGCTTTGGCTGATGCTCCCTGTCCATCTGGTCACCAACAAACTCCGGAGAGGCACTGCTCTGAGTCTGTGTGTGTGTGTGTGTGTGTGTGTGTGTGTGTGTGTGTGTGTGTGTGTGAGAGAGAGAGAGAGAGAGAGAGAGAGAGGAAGAGGGAGAGGGAGAGAGAGAGAGGCAGACCGAGACAGAGAGAGACACAGAGAGACAGAGAGACAGAGACAGAGAGAAAGACAGAGAGATCACCTTTCTCCTTGTACAGCCTGACTGTGATCAGGTGAGTGATCAGTTAGCAAATTGCAGGTGCTGCATGGAACTCGGGCTGGCTATGAGCCATGATCCTCATGTCTCAGCTTCCTGTGTAGTTAGGAGTATAGGCCTGAGCCACTGGCACCTGCTTAAGTTTAATTCTGACCTTCTTTCTTTCTCTCTCTCTCTCTCTCTCTCACAGGAACTGATTTGAATGGGTGCTGGAGGAGGTGGCCCAGAGTCCTCATGTGGCTAGAACCAAGGTGGCCCTCTCATTCTAGATGTGGGCTGAGGGTCAGGTGCTGTTTCACTTAGTCTGTTGTACCAGCTCCATGAGGTAAGCCCCTCTGTGCCTTGGCTAGACCGTGACAGTTATTCATTGTCCATCTAGCCTTACTGGACTTAGTATTGCATTACATGTACTTTTCTAGCAAAATTTTCTGGCCAAAGTTATGATACATAGTTACCGAATGAAAATGTAATGCCATCTTAAGAAAGTCCTTTAGGGCTCTGGGAAAGTGGCTTCATGGTACGGTGATTGCCTAGCATGCATGAAACCCTGAGATCAATGCCTCAGTACCACATAAACAGAAAAAGAAACCATGAAAATGGTGCTGTGCCTCAAGTGGTACAGTGTTAGCCTTGAGAAAAAAAAAAAGCTGAGGAATTATTCTCTAGCCCTGAGTTTAAGCACCAGGACTGGCAAAACAACAACAACAACAATAACAACATCAACAGCAACAACAAACATTTAGTTTGTAAATGCAAAATAAAGAACCCATACTTGGAATATATAATTGCTCCTTCCATAATAATACCTAACAATAATCCTTAACTCATGTACTTTACCTACATTAGGATAATGTGTTGAAAAAAATGCTTTGTTCATTAGGTCATGGTAATTAATGCCAAGAATGTGCTTAGATGTCAGATGAAGATTAATTCTGGAAATTCAAAGATTCCAGGCTTTTGAGTGGTCACTGCTAATCACAATGAGAAGGGTAGTCTAAGTGAGATTTGGAAACCTTTTTGGCCAGTCTTGGCACCAAAAGGCAGAGGCTAGTTAACGGTTGTGACAGAACGGAAGGAATAACTACAGAAGAAAAGTATAAGTGATAGTATCTAAGATATAGCAGAAAGCGTTCTAGAGAGCCATTTTTGGTTTTTGAAGAACTAGTTATCAACTAGTCTTATTCCTCATTGCCTTTAGCATTCTAAATCTCTTAAGCTAGTTCTTAACCTTTGTTTGATAAATGTATCTCTTTCTATGCTGTTCTTTCATACCTGATCTCCTTTGCTTTCTAATAATCTGTCTTTCTCTTTCCCTATGAACATTTCCTGATACTAAATACTCCTACACAGATGGAAGAGGATGCTAATGCAAGGGTCCCATAGCTCATAAGTCATTAATATAACAAAATGGAAAAAGAATATATTTATTGCTACCTCAATTATTCTGAAAGGTTGCAATGCCATATAATTTGAGTCCGATTTCCATTCTTTGTCTAGGTAGTGTCATTAAGTGAACATAAATGCAAATATGAGCTGGGTGTTGGTGGCTTATGCCTGTAATTCTAGCTACTCAGCAGGTTGAGACCAGAGGATTGTGGTTCAAATCCAGTCTGTTCAGGAAAGTCCATGAGACACTGATATTCAATTAACCACCAGAAACCAGGAAATAGTGCTGTAGCTAAAGTGGTAGAGTTCTCAATTTGACCTGAAGAGCTGAGGGACAGCACCCAGGGTCAGAGTTCAAGGCCCACAACCAACAAAAAAGTGCAAATATGACTGTAAGTTTCCCCAAAAGTAATGATGGCATCAATACTAATCTTCCCAAGCAGAGAAAAAATTCCAAAATGATTCAGTGCACCTATTTTTGCTGAGTTTTTTAATTTATAGATTCTTTGTTGGACATATTCTCTTCTTTAAAAATTGACAAATATTAGCTTTATAATAAATTTCATCTTTTATTTCTTGGTTCAAGACAGAAGTCCATACAGTTGAGGTCACTTGGATATCTTGCTATCTTAGTTCAAAGCCAACCCAGACAGAAGAGTCTTTCAAACTCTTATCTATAATGAAACACCAAAAAAATCCAGAAGTGAAGTTTTGGTTAAAACAGTAGAGTACTAACCTTGGAAGCAGGTGGGCAGGAAAGACAACTAATCAGCGACAGGGTCCAGCCTCTGAGTTCAAGCCCCAGAACCAGCACAAACTAAACAAACAAGCAAATAAAACAAACCCCAGGTATTTCTTTGGGACCCTACTTAAAGTTGTACTGGTCTAAGAAGAGTCTGTTTTTGCTGATGATACTCACTGGATCCTGCTTTTTTGGAATCCTTTTTGCTCCAGGGAACTCAGGACCAGACTAAAGGAATTGATAACTGAATCCTACAACAAGAGAATCAGCTCAGGAGTGAAACATCTGTCCATAAGACACTTTAAAACCTCCATATCTTTGTTTCTTTGCAGTAGAACACTATTAAAACAACGTTATTTCCATTTTTTCTATGCTGGCCTTCAAATGGCACATTGTTTCCTTTTGTAATACTCTCAAATAGAAGTTTGCACACAAGTTTTATATGAGTAAAGAACACACTCAAAACAGTCAATATCCTTCAAGCCTTGTATTTTTTTCTTGTGCAGTAAAAAGGAAAGGAAAAGTTAAATTGAACTTTGTCATTCCTTTATGTTCAATTCCTCTCCTAGGATCAGTTTCCACATCCATTAACAATTACTTTCACTTACTTCCAGTTACAATCTATGGTAATGGGTTCTTGATCATGTTTCTTCCATACTATCTTCATAAACTGTCAAGTGTGGCTCAGGACTGGAGTATACAGTCCAGACAAATACAACTTGAAGAAAAAAGATAATGTTTTCAGCAGATGTAGGTGATTTATAATATTAGACAATCTACTTAAATCTGTTGAAAATTCTCCAAACTGCCCTCTTTTAAAAGCTTTGTTTGCTTTTCCCAGGGCTGCCCTTCATTAACTGTTTTAAATTTTGAAGGGTCATATTCATACTCTCTAGAGATTGATGTTTGGTTTTGATTTTCGTGTGTTTCTGTTTTGTGCTTTTTTTGTTTTTTTCACTGTATTTCAAAAGGTTGTGCAAGTGTGTTACAATTAAATATATCCATCTAATTGTCCAATGTTCCTGGATGAGAGTCACTCCTTCTATCATTCTCAACCAACCCTTTCTCCAAGATTTAGTTGATTTAACACTTCCTTTATCACATGTGTACATTGAGTATTCTAGCTGTATTTGCCCCTTGTTCCATTTTTCTTTTTTTATTGTGAAAATACTGTACAGAAGGGTTACAATTAGATGGGCAAGATAATGAGTACATTCCTTACCAAGCATTGTAGCCTCCTCCTTTGTTTCCCCTTCCTATCCCTTCCTATCCTCCCGCCACCCCCCCCCCCCAGTCTTCCTCCGTGCCTCACCAAAGCTGCAATGTTTGTTTTTAACATAAGCACTTGTACATCTCCCTTGTTCCATTTTTCATTAATTCTATGTCTTTACTGTTATTCCTCTCTGGTTTCAAATTTCTGATAGTCATTCTGTTAAACTGTCTGTTGATACTTTAAAAGGTTTATATACATTCCGTGGTATTTCAATGCTACATATACATGAACTGATGTCAGTTTTTATTTCCACAATTCATTCATCTGCAATAACAATTTGCAAGACTGGAGACATGAAACACCTAGATATGATTTTATTCTCATCCATTTAGAAGATTCACCTTTAGTCAACAAGAAAGTTTAAAAATGGCTTAGAATGTATTCCTAACTACAAATTTTTATAAATGGCTTTGTACTATAGTGTGTGATTATTTAACTTTACATTGGATAATACTTTATTCTACCTATGAGTTTTGGAAAAAGAAAAAGAAAACTAAAATTTACTACTATAGAGAAATGTGATAGAAATAGAAAACAGATTTTGTTTGTCACATCTCTGAAGAGTACCCATATTCAAGACTTAAAGTCATATTTCTTACTATGTTAGGCAGATAGGGAAAACATAAAACAAAATATGATAAGGCAATTATTTGTGACTTTTTAAAATGTACCTTACTAAGTAATGAAATTTACTTTATTAGTTAACGTTTGGGTTTGAAATATGGGAGGGTGATCTATTTAACACAATTCTGGAAGGCACATACTGAACAACACAAATGCTGTGTGGTACTATTTCTACACTTTAATGAATGGTTGAACCTGTTTGACATTAGTGCTGTGTAAATAAATCAATTCTATTTAACTTGCTCTCTACACTTGAAAAATTTGTAATGTCACTAATTATCATCTGCTTGTAAAATGTTATTTTGGCGAATGTGATTTTTAAAAGTTTATTTGAAAAGAAATACATTTTCAAATTAAATGTAGGTTAACATTGGTTTGAGAGTGACATTTTTATACCATAGAACCAAGTTGTACTGAAGTGCCAGTGTTTTGAAGCACTAAGGAGCTTTTCAATTAATGTTTTTCTGAAATACATTTGACCTCTAATCAAGCTTTCTGAAACTTGGTAGAACAATTATAGATCTACCCTTCCAGAAACTATTTTTTAACCAATTTATGCTGGACTGAAATCTTTCATTAATCATTAGAGGAGAGGTATTAAAAATAATCTTATAACACTTTATGATCTTGTTCACTCATATGGGCTGGTCATATGTAAATTGAAAGTTTGAATTACAGTACATTCTTTCAGATTTGTATCTCATCCTTCATTTTAAGTTGCCCTGCATTTCACAATTGCTTACTGCTAATTCCTGCATATCAAGAAATTGGGGCCCTGAAAAAAAGGAAATGAGAAATTGAGATGGGTCTTCAATTACTTTCTGTTGGCATGTTGCATGAGCAGCAGAGTAAAATCCCTTATAGATTAGAGGAAACATTGTTTTTTACCATGTGAATTCAGAAGACCAAGAATACTTAGAAAGTATCACAAGTTTATACTGAAGACATTGCATTGATAATTTTTATATTCTAATATATTTTCTAAACCTAATTATTCATATTCCAATTCTATTTATTGGAATAAATAAATATCAATTTATTTGTCAAATTATCAACAAATGCTAATAAGTTTCACTGTGTGAAGTATAAAATCAGCACATATAAATATAAAATAGATAACTAGGTATAATATAATAAAAAAGGAACATGTTTTGCATTGTTCTGTTGTGGTTAAGGTATCAAAGGCAACTATGTTTTAAAGTAGAATTCTATTATCTCTAACTCAGTGTTTGTTACAGTTAGACCTAACGCTTTACCATTTGTAAATTTAAAGCCTGTAAGCAACAGGAAACATGGTGATTAAAACATTACCAATTTGAGGCTTAATAAGGAGGAGAAACATAGGGACTTGTCCTGCAACTCTGAAAATATTTGATGATAGAAAGGCAGTAGTGAAAGTTCCTGCTTGGTTGGAAGGTAGACAGACCATGACATTAGGTAATCATGCATATGAACAATTTATTCTCCTCCTTGACTTTAGCTACTTTTGAAATGGTAGGTATAATAAACAATTATATTTTGATAAAATACCTTCTAGTCTGAACAGTTCTGTCTGAAATGTTCATGTCTCTATGATCCCTTGCAACTAAGACTTGTTTTATTCAAGTAAGACAGTCTATGCTGTCAGGGTGAGATATTCTGTTTGGTCTGTTCCTACATGGAAAAAGGGTAAAGGGTCAGATAGACATTTGTGCTGTAAGACCTCATTTGGGAAATTTTCAGCTGCAGAAGTTTAGAAGTAGCTCTTAAGCAAGGCTTACTTGGAATCCATTAGCTCCACAAAGCTAACTCAGTTGGATAAATAAGTACTTGAAACAGCCATCACCTTTAGACCTACCTATAAATTCTTGAAAGTACAATCAAATCCCAAATTAAAAAGACTTAAAATAATGATTGACAAAAATATTGCAAATGTGAGCAATTGACTGAACAATATAATTTTTTCCAGTATTCACAGAATTATAGGGAAATAAGATCAATAGCATTGTTAGGAACAATAAGGTTTCTTTGTTACCAATAGGTACCCGATAATATAAGCCTGTATAAAGATTGCATCATTAACTACTTAAATTTAAAGGATATTACATGCTTTAGCAACACGTATACCCAAATTACAATACAGAGATTAACATGGCTATTGCTCAAGAATGATATGAAAATTTGCGAAGTATTCCATATTTTTCATTCTTCAGATGCAAGAAATGAAAAACAGTTATTAAAAAGTTGATTACAAAATTACAAATGTAACAATAAATGTAATTAGTATAATTAAATGTTAGTTTGACATCAATGTTTAAAATCTTCACCTTAGAAAGGCCTTTACATAGCATAATCTTTACAAATCTTTTGAAATTAGACAACTTTGTCATTTTCTCCCAAAGAAATAAAATAGTATAAGGACGTATATATAAGTATAAGGAAAAAAAGGAATCTTAAACTGTTTCTATCTGGAATGCAATCTGAAAGGACACACTAAAGAACCTATATATTATAAAACAATATAGAATTCAGAGTATATCTAGGAAGAATAAAATAGATTATGGACGTTATACAAACATAGAATATAGAATATTTTATACTATACTATTTTCAGACAATGACCAGACATACTTTAGTTTCTGTACTACTCATTTCAACATATAAGTTAAATTATTTCTGATTAAAAAATCACCAACTCTGCAGAAATCATTATAGATGTATATAAAACTCTTGAATACATTTTGACATCAAAGGTAGGAAATTCACTTGGACGAATTCCACAGAATCCATGAATTTTTACAGTAAGATATTGCTGTTGCTGGGCGCCAGTGGCTCACTCCTATAATTCTAGTTACTCAGAAGGCTGAGATCTGAGGATCTCGGTTCAAAGCCAGCCCAAGCAGGAAAGTCCGTGAGACTCTTATCTCCATTAAACCACTAGGAAGCTGGAAGTGGAGCTGTGGTTCAAGTGGTAGAGCACTCTCCTTCAGCTGAAGATTGCAGGGATAGCACCCAGGCCTAGAGTTCAAGCCCCAGAACCAACCAAAAAAAGATTTATTTTATTTAGATTGTGAAAATATTTTGTGTGGACACAAAGGATGGTCTGGCAATTTTGAAATTTAAGAAACTTAACCAAACCATTAGGACTGAGGAGAACAATTTGTACAGCCTTCCACAACTTAAAAGAGGTAGTGATACATACTTATCCTTTGGCAACATCAAATGCAGTTTCTTCCAAGTTGTTCGTCAGGCATGGATTGACATAAGGGTTCAACAAAAGGAGATCCAGATTATGCAAGTGGATCAAGAGGCCTTTAGTTTTGGCATTGGTAGCTACATCATGATGAAGTAAAAAAGAAGCTACTCTAGTATTATTCCAGATATATGCACTGTGCAGGGGTGTCCAGCCATCTACAGTTACTGCATGTTCCACTTGAGCAATCAACTCATGGACCATGTCTAACTGTCCACTGTAGGCTTCCCGATGAAGTGGGGTATATTCATCGTCATTCCTAGTATTCACATGAGTGGCCATTTAGGAAAATAGTCTCACACTGTAGTAAGCCGATTATTTTCAGCAGTCCAAAGAAGAAATTTGCTTGGACCCTTCTCCATGTTTTCTTCCAATTGATACCATTCCTCACTTTTTCATATTGTTCCTCATCTTCATTAGAATTGCTGAACCAGAGACTTTGAGTGCCAGTGTGAATGAGGTGTCAATGTATTTCCCTAATAGTTCACGTAGGTTGAACTGTTCAGAAATATCCAGTGAATTTTCTGTAACTGTTTTTTTTCACCATGATTTATTTTCTCTTTTTCCATTTTTATTACTCAAAATTATTCTAACAGGATAGTAAGAAATTTAGGGAAAGCAGAGGAAAGATTCAAATGTACAGACTCAAAATGAGGACCATTGGTATCTTCATGTGCCGCTTATTCAAGGAATTAGAAAATATGAAATAATGCCTCCTATATAAAAGGCAAATGACAGAGCAGGAAGTGAAATGAGGAAACCAAAAATATAAAAGCAAAATAAATTAGGATAATTATGTAGCAATCATATTATCTATGAGAACCATGAAAGAGAGAGAGGAAGAGAGAGAAAGATGTGCAATGACATAGCTACCCCAAAATCCATGCCTCTGATCAATTAATTGAGCAAACAAAATTTTATTTTTTTAAATAGATGGGAATAGAATTTATGTATTTACTTGAAATTAGTAAATACATTTTTAGTATCCTACATAAAGAGACACAGCTTTGACCAAATTACAGATAAGAATCTAAATCCTTGATAATTCTAGTAATAGGTCTGACTGAAATCAGTTGAATCGCACTTTTTCTGTGCAGTGAAGGAATAGGTCCAGGCTAGGAAAGCAGCTAGAAAAGGCAGGCCGATTGTATCTGTGACAAAACTTTGTGGAAAATGGCATTGAGGATTAACTGCTTGCACTGGAAGCATGATTCTGAACTATTGCTTGCTGATTCTGAACTATTGTTTTGATCATCATATTCTCTAAAAAGAAAAAGTGACACTAAATAGCAAAGGACTACTAATACATTTTGATTCTAATTAAGCACCTTCAATCATCAAAATCACATGAAGACAATAGACAGGCCTATTTTTTTAGATGAAAACAAGTGTCTAAAAAAAAGCAAGGAACTTAAGTAGTCATGCAAAGGACTTTGATTTTACTACTGCATTATACATGTTTTCTAATGTTGGGTAACAATAAATAATGGCTCTATTAAAAAGCTCTTAAAGCTCATACGTTCAATAGTGTGTTCTTTTACTCTATATCATGGTATTTTTTGTGTATGGCCTTAAGAAGAAATGTACATTACTAACTTGAATTTCTGACAGGACAATATCATCACTGTACATCTTGCTTTTATAATCTAAGTTTTAAATTATTGTCTGAATATGTTCATTAGATAAACATAAAAGAAAAAATAGAAGCCAAACTAAAGGCTCATGGCTTTAATCCTAGATAATCACAAAGATAAAATCTGAGGATTGAGGTTTGAAACCAGACCAAGAAAAAAAAAGTCCAGGGGCTGAGAAGGTGGCTCAGTGGTAGAGCTGTTGCCGTGCATGCATGAGGCCCTGGGTTAGATTCCCTGGCATCACATAAGAAAAAAGAAAAAAAAAAGCCGGAAGTGGCGCTGTGGCTCAAGTTTTAGAGCACTAGCCTTGAGCTGAAGAGCTGAGGGACAGCACACTCCTGAGTTCAGTTTTCACGACCAGACCCCCCCCAAACAAAAGAAAGAAAAGGAAAGTCCAGTAGATTCTGATTTGAAAGTAACTAGCAAAAGCTAGAAATGGAGTTGTGGTACAAGCAGTAAAATGTTGTCCTTGAGAAACTAAAACAAAAAAATAACAAATTCTGGGAGCCAGGCACTGAGTTCAAGCCCTAGTATTAGCATCAAAAATGGATTAATTAATTAGTTAATTAATTAAATATAAATAAATTATTTGGTCACATGTGGAGAGGCAGGTAAAATGTAACACCCGTGGTGACTGGATTATGTATTATTTTGTAATAAGGCAAGTTATCATGTGTCCTAATCACTAATATTTTTTTGAACTTTTTTTGTACAATAAACCCTGAATTTAGCATTCATGTAATTGTGTGTGTACATGAGCGCACATGTGTGTATGTGTATATGTATGCGTGTGCTGTTGCAATGTTGCTTGCCAATGTGGACAGTTTGAGGCTGAAAAGAGCTAACTGCGTTGCAATGTTTTCTTTATCAGCGTTCTGTCATTTCACTTCAGTGGTACCATCCTTCTGTACCTTTTATTTGTCAAATAATATCATCATAATCAAACCATTTACAACATTAAATTAGATAAAAGAGACTGCTTTCAACTCTTATTACATGTTAGGTGAGAAGATACAGACATAATTAGTAGTAAGTTATTTCTGTAAGATGATTGTCAGTACAAAATATGAATTTGACCTCTTAAATTGTTTATATATTTAAGATACACTCATGAAGTGAGTTTGACTGACTTGACCAAAAAGTATTACTCTCTGGTTATTCCTGTGAAACACAAGGTGGATAAACTGTTTCCGGATTTCTGTTGAAAATAAGTTACTTAGTAAGATCATACCTATTCTCACTAAGAGATAATCAACCCCATATTACTTTTGAATATCCCATCTTATTGACTGAAAATAAGTATTATGGGTATGCTTGTTAGATATTTCTTTCAAAAACAAACAAGCAAAAATCATGTGTCATCTCCAGATTGTGGATGTATTTGAAGTTGATTTGTATATGCAATGGGATCTTCACAAATGGCTCTTTTGTGGGATTAACTATTGCAACCTTAACTAATAAGGCTTTTAAATATCTTTTCCAATATAAATAACATCCCAGAGAGAGTCTTGCAATTTCTGAAAAGCCTTTGACTGTTTCTGTATTATTTCAGTTCATTGACTGTAGAGCTAAAGACATTTCTAAAATAAATATTGTTAAGATCTGAAAATGGAAGTATATAGGCTTTTTATGCATCATTTTATGAAAACCCAATTTTTATGAATGTAAATGAAATAGGATAAAAGAATGTAAGTGAATTTGGTAAGCTGATTGTTAGTATAACTTTGTTTTCTATTAAAACAGTTCTTTGAATGTTGATGATGCAGTTAAATTATTTCCTTTGTGTCTCTGTACTTTAGTTGGTTTTAGAATCTTTATACTTATAAGAGTGAATTGTAGTATAAATAAAGTTCTTTAAAATGATTAGGATTAATCTTGTGTTTTGTGTCCTACTCCCAAGAAAATAAGTAATTTTCAAGTGTTAATAGTTTATCATCATCATTATCATTATCATAAGACATTTTGAAAAAATGCAGTAGTATTGATGTCTTTTTAAACCAATTGTATTCACAAGTTAGCCTTTAATTCATACGTAAGTCTTGGTGTCTATGAGTTTTAACCTCTCATTCCTAACATTAATGATACGTCAGACTGCATTCTGGGGTATATGAAAAGTAAAATATTTATCTGGGTTCAAATGTGATTTTCATATCAGTCTTGCTTTAAGAACATTTTAAAGTAATATATTTCCCTCAAAATGTTGGGTATAAAAAGCAATCAAAATGCTTCTAATGGTAACCAACTTAGGTGAGCTACAATGTGGAAATGATTGGTCCATAAGATCTGCAGTCTATTTCCATCAGGAATTGGACAGGTCATTCTTTTAGTATTACTGTGTTAAACAGAGATGTGGTACGCAGGCAGTGCAGAGTTGAGTCACGGGATAGAATATGATTTCTACTATTTTGAGCGAGAAATCAAGAATGTTATGGTTTAGCAGTTCCTTTCAGCAGGGAGGTATAAATTGATTATGATCATGGAGTTTTCATATTACAGTTACTTATTTTCTTTTCTTTTTTTTTTCTTTTTTTGGTCAGTCGTGGGTCTTGAACTCTGGGCTTGGGCACTGTTCCTGTGCTCTTCCACTCAAGGTGAGTGCTCTACCTCTTGAGCCACAATCCCACTTCCGGTTTACTAGTGGTTTATTAGAGATAAGAGTCCAAAGGAGGAGGCTACAATGCTTGATAAGAAATGTACTCACTATCTTGCCCATGTAATTATAACCCCTCTTTACAGTATTTTCACAATAAAAAAAAAAGAAAAAGAAAAAAAAAAGGAGTCTCATGTTCATTTCTGGGTGTGCTGGATTTGAACCATGATCCTCAGATCTCAGCCTCTTGAGCAGGTAGGATTTCAGACGTGAGCCACCAGCACCCACCTTAGTTACCTATTTCCTAACAAAGTTAAACTGAAATATTATTAGAGTGTGCACAACAAATTTGGGAAATTTTCTTAGAATTAGTAGTCTGAGTGCTGATATTTTAGTCATAAAATAGAATGAGGTTATTTGATATGGTGGGAATGGGCCTCAAGCTAACACTTACCATGTGTGCAATCTTGTACTAGTAATTCCAACTCAGAAGTCTTCAATATCATCATCTTAGAATTAAAAATAGAAGTAGTTCCACTTTATGGGATTATTGTGAGGACTAAATTAGATACCATAGGTAAAGTGCTTGGAAAAACAAGCAGTATTTAATACTTTCTACCTGTTATTTTATCATGTGATGAATTCTAATATTTTTACTATGATTTTTATATTGTGTCTATTTAGGATATGCAATGTACTGTATTAATATTCATTGCGTTGTTCACTTTTCTGTCATTATGAGAAAAACACCTGCAAAGAAAATATCTGAGGAGGAAATTATTATACTGATTCATGGTTTAAGAGCACAAAGTTTAAGAGCAGATATCCCCATTGTTTTTAATTATATTTTATTAAATAGTTGTACGAAGGAATTTCCATTCAGCAAATCAGTTTGTAAGTACAATGGATCTTTACATAACTTTCCCACACCCTTCCAAACCTCACCCCACTTTTTTTTTTTAGTTTCCTGCTATCTGCATTGAATATTATGCCTTAACTCTCTTCCTCCATAGCTCTCTTCATTCCTTCCCTTTGACTTCCCCTCACATCTTCCAAGTGATAGTTTTCTGGTATTCATTTTATAGGATTAAAAGTTCAATTTTATAAGAAATTACACCTTTTAACTTCTCTGCAAATAGCATGGTTTGGATAATACTGTTGTGTAAACTTGCATAAAGTTCTAGCTTCCAAATACACAAAAGAAGTGGGTCCTTTGTGTGTCTGGCTCTGACGTAGTTTACTTAACATATTTTTAGATCTATCCATTTCTTCGCAAATGATGTAACAGTCTTCATAATGGATGGGTGCAATCCAATTGTGTATATGTGCCAAACATTCTCCAACCATTCCTCCCCAAAGGACATCTGGGTTGTTTCCATAACTTGGCTATGGTGAATAGTGCAACAGTGAACATATTTGTGAAAGTGATTTTACTGTAACCTTTTGGAAAAATTCATCACTATCTTTCTGGGAGCAATCGTCTAGCCAAGTTTACAGAATAAGCACATCACTCCCTTCATCTCTATCACAAAGTTTTGCAAGTCCTCAAAAACAAATTAACTCCTCCTAATGATCTCAATAAGGTAAAACCACACGGTGCCCATATTTTTTCAAAACATTTTTTCATAATTATTTAGTGAGAACCTGCTATGTACTTTACTAATGTGGGAATGAGGGAAATGACAATAAAGTAAGAAATATGTAATTTAATTACCTATTATCATATTTAAAATCTTTTTCAGCTCTAACTCATAGCCTCACTATTATTTTAATCTTTATTTGATTGCTTCATCTCTCCCCTAAATTATAACAGGTGATATAAATATAAAGGCAAAAAGTGTGGTTTGATTTTGACACGCATGTGTGAGGATGCACAATACGAGCAAATAAATGGATTGGAATTAATAATTATTATCCATTTTGTTAAAGTAAAGGTGGTTTCTCCAAACTGATTCTCGCAATACATATTCCATTCAATAAGAAACATGTGACAATTCCCTTTTTTTTGCTCCTCATTAACTTTTGTTTCCATTTTATTTTATATCGAAGGATGATTTCATAAATCTACTATAGATGCAATAGTAGATGTTAAAATATTTCTATCTGTATGCATTGATATATACATACACACATATACAGGACATAATGATAATTTATAACTTCTTAACTGTACAATTTACTAAATTATTAAAAACATAGATGACTTATGCCTGGAATCCTGGTTACTTGGGAAGCTGAGATCTGGTGATCATAGTTTGAAGCCATCCTGGGAAAGAGCCTCTTTTCTCCAAACAACCAACAGAAAATCAGAATTGGAACTGTGGCTCAAAGTAGTAGAGTGGTAGCCTTGAGAGAAAAAATTCAGGGACATTACCCAGGCTCTTAGTCCAAGAACTACAATCTACCTAAAAAAGTCTATTTAATTTATCCCTGGGTAATCGAGTATTTCCATCACTCAAATGTAGATCCATGCTCATTTACAAGGTAACACTGTTATGTCTGGAGTACCACATAACATTATCACTTAAGTAGAAAACATTGCAACATGGGTTCATTCTATCTCTCTCATGGATTTTTCTCCACTCAAATACTCAAATGTTACAATTATTCCAATTATTTAAAGCCATAGCTTTTTTCTTTAATACCCATAATATTAGAGTTTGAATTGAGTGTCTTGTTTCTCCTAAATGGGTGTTCGTATCATTTTGTCATGCTCCCAGACAAAAATTATCCTGATTAATTTTCAGATAGAATCTGGATTCTTACTTGTGTATGATCCTGGGCTCAGTCCACTTGGTGTTATTTTTCCTGGAATTTAGAATAACAGTTGCCTGGAATTGTGTACAGATTGTTCTGCCAGTCTGGACTTTAACCACTATCCTCACAACAGTACACTCCCATATAGTCAGGATTTTCATAAGCTTATAATAGCTGATTTTTAAAATATCTGTGCATTTCCTGCAGGTTCTTGAATACTGAATTAATTTGTGTTTTTTTTGTTGTTGTTTTCTTTCATTTGAAAGTATGTGTTGAGTTGCTCCTCTCTTTTTTTTTTTTGTTTCTTCCACTCATGTTCTTACCTAAAGTGCTGAGAAACCAATTGTGCTTTCTCAAGATAGTGAAGGTGAACATTACTTAGTCCAAAGCAATTTCAGTAATATTTAAACACCTTCATATCTATGAATGGTGTACATATGCTAAGTGCTGAGAAGAGTCTTTTTATTTTCACAGTTGTCTTTGGCATACACAGACAGATCATGAATTATATGAAGATAATAAAACTACAGATGTTTGCCTGGAGGAGAAAAACCTATTATTAATTGTTTGACAGTGGATTCTTTCTCATGAAAGAAATATGCTGCTTTATGCAAGATTTCACAAAATCATATTGATAGGAAGAACCTAAACAATCATCTAACACTACAGAGTTGAGGGAGATGAATTGACCTCCTGAATAATTTACTATTGGGTCAAATAAAAGCATAATGAGTTGTAGTAAATAGGTGCTTAGCTGAATTTGTCAGTTTGTGAACTAGTACAGGTAAATAAAGTACAGCAAGGTAAGAAATAAAGAACTCTGTATTGAAATACATATTTGTGTGTATGTGTGTGTATGCACACTTGTCATGTACACACACGCACATGTGCATGTGCTCATGCATGCATTCATCATTCCTGCGGCTGATAGTGCCTGAGCACTATCCCTAGGATTCTGTGACCAAGGATAGTGCTCTACCTCTTGAGCCACTGCTGCACTTCTGGTTTTTTGGAGATAATTGCATGTATTTTCATGATTGGAAAGGCTTTGAACAGTGGTCTTCAGATCTCAGCCTCTCAAGTAGCTAGCTAAGCTGATTCAGCCTCTTAGTAGCTAGTTAAAATTCTGCCTGTCCTGTATGCTTCACTGCTCTTCTATTCTTTCCCTGCGATAATCACAAGCCTAAGTCATATATGTGTCTAATTTCTTTAAAAATACTGTTACTGCTCTGCACCAGAAGTTCCCATCTGTACTCTTAACTACTGAGGAGGCTTGAGAACAGAACCCAGGCCAAATTTTAGTGGCCTTCCTTCTCAATCTATAACTGGGTGCATTGGATCATTTCCACCATCCTGTACTATCCTAGAGACTAAGATTAAAGGACTGCAGGATCCAGGCCAGCCAAGGTAGGAAGCTAGACAAGATGATGTGCAATTCTGATGCTATTGATGATGAGAAGGCTCAAAGGACAGATAAGGTGCATGTTCTTGTGGAAAGGAAACCCCTATATTAAAATTAACCACTGATATGGTGCCATCCTAGCAAGAACAATATCCCAAGTGGAAATCCCCACAATTTATCACAATCAAAATAAGCATATACATTTACATCCAAAAACTTAGTACAATCTGTTCTTTGCTCTAATATCATCTTTATCTCATTATCATATAATGTGACAGAATAGTTTCTTCATTAAACTTATGATATATTTAAAAGACCTAGAAAATTCTTTTTCACTAATTAAGTGCAAACGAATGGTATATTGCCTCATTTCTTAAATATTTGACTACCACTGAAAATTCATATAATGTTTATTATAGTAATATATTCTGATTTATTACTTTTCTTTGTAAAAGTTTTTAAATTTTTTCTTCTCTGATGAAATTTAAGTATTTAAATATTATCATCGAAGTATATTCTTTGAATACTTGGGGCAGTTTCCTACAACGTTTTTAACCAATATCTTCTAAGAATTTTTAATAGGTGTATTATTTGGTTTATTTTTAATTTCTATTTAATTTTATTGTAAAGGTAATGTACAGAGGGCTTACAGTTACTTAAGTAAGGTAATGAGTACAATTCTTATGGAAGGAACATTGATACCCCCTCATCGATTTTTGTTGTACACTCAAACAACTTCTGATGCTGTTGCTGTTGCTATTGATCAATGGGTACTTTTGCTTCTTTGTTCATGCGGTTTTTATTATAAAAATTTATATACAGAGGGTTTACAGTTACTTAAGTCAACTAAGTGTGCACTTCATTTCATTTTCTAAATGTCAAATTTTGAAAATAATTACTTATTTTCTTTTGTTTCTTTAATGTAATTTTTTAAGAGTTGTAGGATTAGTTGATTTACTTTTGCGTGACTTTTACACATGTAAATTATTCAGACACATATATTTTGCTTTTAAAATATTTAATATGTGAATATTTAAAATTGTTTTCCTATTTTTATATGGTTGTTGAATTTAAATAAATCTATGTTCTTATAGTTATAAACACATTGTTCCAGGTAACAAATAGTTACTGTATTTTCAAGAAGCACATACTTTATTAAGAAAGGCTTCATTACCTGGTCACTCTTTTGTAAATATTTGTACTTGAATTAAAAATGTTTGAACTGGGCATGGTGATTTGTGGCTTCCATTTTCTAGCTATGGTAGGAACTGCAAAAAGGGTTTGTAATTCGGGAAAGCCTGAGAAACTAAGAGACCTTTTTATAAAAATATCCAGAGTAAAAGGATTAGCAATATATCCATCCATAGCGGGATATAGAGTGCCTGGATATAATATTCTAAATCTTGAGTTAAAACACCAGTAACATCAATCTTTTGTCAAAAGGATATATGTTTCACAATGTTTATTATTTAAAACTTGTTTGCAAAATTCTCATGTCTTCTATTTCTTAATTTTCAATTTACTTAATCCATCTGAATCCAAGTATATTGTGATTATTTTATTTCTACTAAACTTTTAAATAGTATAAGCAATATTATGATTTCATATATTAACCTACTTTTACTATTTGTGATAATTTCCTGTATTTAATATGATAATATCAATATTCTAAATGTGTGTATGTAGTGTGTATGTGTGTGTGTTTATGTGGTATTTTTGTGTATGTGCTTTCTGTGTACTTTGTAATGCTTGGGAGATCATACCATTGTTTCACATATGCTAGGCCAATGTTTTACCACTGAACAATATCGTATAGTTATAATGCACAAAGTTTTTTAATTATGACTTTTAAATTTTCATTGCTAGTATGTTTTTTCAAAATTATGTATAATAAAATGTGTACTATATTATATTCACGTTAGCAATTTTTAATGTTATTTTATTGTTATTTAGAATATTTCCACTGCCTTTCCTTTTCGATACTCTTGTGTTTGTTATTGATAAAGGTTTTACTTTGCTTATTTTCTCTCTTCATTGTATTTGCCTTCAGAGTTTACCTATTCTTTCTCTTATTTATTAGGAAATTAATTATCATATTCCTATTACAATTTCATTACATTATAAGAGGTCTAAAGAATGTTTTACTTTCTATTTTATTTTTCCCACCTTCTCTGATTCTCAGTACACACTATTATGTGTATTCAAAAGAACCTTGAATTAGGTCACTTTGAATATTTTCCTCCTTCTTTTCTCTGAAGTCTTTTTGATTTTTGAAACACAATACCAATGACATACAGATCCTATGTGGCCCATCATTCTTTCCCCTCTCACTCCCCTATGTCTTACAGCTCAAGTCTTTATCATTCAGATTTTTTAGGCTATAGTCTTATCTAAATCTGAATTCATTCCTAAATTAGTTTTAGTTGCTTGAAGCATTGCTTAAAGACATTTTTCTGTATATAATATCTGGGATCTTGTGTTTCACAAGCTACACAATATGAGTGACTATCAAACATCTAGATATCTCTGTAGAATATTGGTCCACCTGCTCAATAAACTCATATGTAAATTCAAAGAATACAGGTCAGTCAGAACAATCTTGTAAAATGGTGTAGCTTGAGCCCTCATATAAGATTTGAATCTTATTACCATGTTCAGTAGTGAAGACAACATATCTCTACTATAAGAACAGACACATAGAAAAGTGTAACAGATTTATTAGAAATAAATTCTTAGTTTTATGGTCAATAGATTTTGAAAAGGATGCCATGACTTTATGAAATAAAAATAGAATCTTAAATAGGTTTATTGGCACTATTGCCTCCATAGATTTAAAGAATGATTTTAGACTACTACATCAAACCTTATACAAAAATTTAAAATAAAAAGTGGTTATCAAACTAAATGTGAGATGTAAAAACCTATAAACATTCATGACATTAAATCAGTAAAGGTTTCTAAAAATTTGACACGGAAAGTATTAGTTGCTAAAGAAAAGCAATAATAAACTGGTTAATATCAACTGATAACCTTTCATAATTCTATGAAATAAGTGAAAACATATCCAACAGATAGAGGACACGTATTTTTCCATGCTACAATGTTAATACTACAATGGTCCTGAGTCTTAAGTACTTTTACACCTTCCAGCACTATATAAGTTTTTCCCTGCAGGATAGCTTTTAAAAAACATATGTAAGTTAATAGTAAATAGGAGGAGCACATGAATTAAGCTCCTCATTAGGATCTAAGAACAAATATAAAAAACTCACTAGTATGATCATCATATAAAAAATGACAAAAATATAGTAATGCATTTGTGGAGAAATTGATATACTCCACATATCAGAATGATTTGTATAATACTGCAATCATTTTAAGCAGCAAATTTTCGAGTCTTCAAAAGGTGAAAGAGAATTGGATGATCCAGCCATCACACTTCTATGTATGTATTAAAGAGAAGTAAAATCACTTGTTTGGACTGGGAATGTAGTTCATTGACAGTGCACTTGAATAGTATGTGTGAGACCCTGGAAATAATCCCCCAAAACAAACTTTCAAAAGACACACTATAGAGGATGTACTCTGCAAAAATTCCTGTAACTGAATTTTATATCTATTTTAATGTCTGTTCTAAAATTTACAATATTTCTATTTGAAGAAATGCAAGTTTGTGAAAATTAGGCTTGGAAAACCTGTGATTGTACAATTCACTTCCAAAGCACTAAAATGTATACAGTAAAAGGAGATAATACATTGCATATAAATTATATGAGAGCAAAAATAAAAACTATTGTTAAAAATACTTTACACAAATTGCAGAATATCTGAAAAGATATTTTCGGAATTGGCTAAAAAAAACTACAACTTTTAAAAAAAGATGATATTTCTGTTTATTTTTTGGTCTATTGTTTTGAGTTTATGCAGAGATAACTCAATGAAAAAGTGTATGTGATAAATGGAATATCTAGGAATTATGCATCACTTATGAGTAATTGATAACCTTTTCTGGAAGAAACTTTTAGCAAATGACAGAAGACCCAAATCTATGCATCTGCATTTTATGAAAGCCATATGTTACTTGTTCAATCCAATTGCTTTTCTCTACTTTGCTAGGAAGAAAAAGTATTCTCAGGTTAAGAGGCAATAGCAGTGAAAAGAAACAAAATAGACAATCATCTTGATTTATTTGTGAAAATATTAAATAAAACAATTCCACTCAATCGACTCCAAATTTGGTATCTATGAAGATGTTCCTGATTGCCAACATCCATTGAATTTTTGGAATTTTAATTTCTACCAACATATGAAAACTAGAACAAGAAAAAAATTACAGTCTTAGAGCAAACCAGCCTTGGAATAATTTTCTTAATTGTTGTGAAATTACAGAAGAATTGATACTGTTAAGAAAATGATCCTTTCCTATGGAAATCAGTTAAAAATGGTTATCACTTATTATAATTCCAATACCAAACAAGAGTAATTTTATATAATCATTAAAATATCATTTCTTACTATTGTAAAATAGAATAAAAGACCAGTCTCAATATATTATCATTATTCTTAATTTCTAATCATTATCTAAATATCTTAAACAATCTAAATATTCATGTCTTTAACATAGACGTAAATATTCTATACTTTCTTTTTTTTTTGGGGGGGGGTCCGGTCGTCGGGCCTGAACTCTGGGCCTGGGCGCTGTTCCTCAGCTCTTCAGCTCAAGACTAGTGCTCTACAACTTGTGCCACAGCACCAATTTGGGCTTTTTTCTTTTTGCTAATGTGGTGCTGAGGAATCAAACCCAGGGCCTCATGCATGCAAGGCAAGCTCTCTAGCACTGAGCCACTTTCCCAGCACCAAATATTCTATAATTTTTACTTAACATTTTCCAGGTGCATGTATTCATGTTTCTAAGATATGTTCATAGCAGTTAAAAGATGTTTTGTGAAATTAATGTGCTATATTTTGTTGTTTTTGTTGTTAGTGTTTGTAATTGTTGGCATTGTCCCTCAGCCTTTTAGTGCTCAAAGCCAGCACTCTACAACTTGAAGCACAGAGCTAATTCCTGTTTTTAGTGGTTAATTGGAGAAAGAATCTAACAAGTACTTTTCTGTCTAGGCTAGTTTCAACAAAATTCTAAGATCTCATTACCCAGAATAGCTCGAATTATACGCGTGAGTCACTGGCACTTGTTTTATGTGTTTTTAAATTTTTAATTATGTTTTATGATATTTGTTTCACTATATTGTATACTGTTCTACACATAAATTTAGATATATGTATATATTTCTGATGACAATGATCTCTAAAAATGTATGGTTTTCTTTTTTTTCTTTGATTGGAGCTTTAAAAAAAAAATTGGTAGAATACCGTACAGAGGAGTTACAATTACATGGGCAATATAACGAGTACATTTCTTATCAAGTATTGTTGCCTCCTCTTTGTTTCAACTTCTCATCCCTTCCCATACTCCTTCCACCTCCCTCCACCCAATCCCCCCCCCCACCATAGTTGTAAAGTTTGTTTTTCGAAACAACGACTTGTACATCTCATTGTTGCAATGGGTCCACCTGTATCCCTATTTATAAGATTGTTTTTGCCCTTTCCCTCCAGAAATTTTACAAACATCAAATACAGTGAAAGCAGGGGGGAGGGACATTCAAATGAACAAAAAATCATCTTATGAATATGTTCTAAGCAATCTCAAGAAAGAAGAAAACATTTGAAGTCGAATCTTATCTCTTAAAACCTACCAGTTTTAAGAGATAAGACGAAGGACAAAATTTCTCTTAGAGACCAATATATCTTCAACATATTTGGTTCTAAGCATTCCGTCTAAGGCAAATTCAACAACTAGTGAAACTTGTGTTGGCTGTAACTATGTGTCTTTCTCCATGTGTTCATGTACACGTGGGTATAAGTATGTGTGCATTTGTGTGTATAGTAACATACATGTGTACACATATAAGGGCTTATACACATATATGTATATATAAATAACTATGCATTTAAAATATATGTGCACACACTAATATATATATATATATATATATATATATATATATATATATATATATATACACACACACACATATATCAGGTGTTCAGTGATTTAACCTACAGTTCCCAGCACATTGTCATTCTCACAAAGTGTACATGATAAACTGCTCTGAGGTTCTGTGGTATATAATGTGTATCACTTTGTACTCATTTCCCCCATTACCTTGTTTCTCATCCCTGTGAACAACTTCAGTCTATTTTCCATAGGACAGCTTTGTTTTCATTACATGTAGTTACTTACTGATAATAAAATAAAAAGGTTGTTTGTAAAAGAAAAAGAACTTTTAGGTCACAGGTTAAAAGTATCATATTCATCCCAATGTTTCCTATGAGATAAAATTTATAATTGTAGTAAAAGAGAAAAGGAATTCCTAGATCTGTTGTTTTGCCATTTAGAATGACAGAGAATAATATAACGTCACTGTTATAACTCTTAAAGAATGCAAGGGTAACTGATGGTCCCTATCATGTTCCTACAAAACCAGTGGAACCTGAAAGATAATAGTAGACTAGCAGAAATTCTAAGTAGCAGACATGCAACATGAAAGAGAAAGAGAGAAAATGAGAGTGAAAGAGAGAGAGAAAAATCATAATACTGAAAGTGCATAACAGATAAACAAGAGCTGTATGAGAATACTCATACTGCTATCCTTAGATTCTACATGTACGTTTGAATGTATTTGATGTATGATAACCCATCAACATAAAATATAAAGTAATTTTGATAAAACATAAAAATGACTCAGAACAAATTATAAATGCTAAAACAATCTTCACAGAAGTAAACTCTCAGAGATATTTCATGACTTTGAAAAGAATAAAGTAGCTTTGGTTAATAAAAATTTAGAAATATGACAATTCACAAAAATATAAAATGATATTCATATATTTCATTATATAACCCAAAGTAGAAAACAAATGTTGTTTAGATGATTTTTTAAAACACAGTATCTCAGGTGCTGGGAAGGTGGCATAGTGGTAGAGTGCTTGCTTTGAATGCATGAGGCCCTGGGTTTGATTACTCAGCACCACATAAGCAGAAAAAGATGGAAGTGATACTGTGCATCAAGTGGTATCGCTTGATAAAATTTTTAATCAATATTTTGTTTTAATTTTGTTCTTTGTAAATTCATGTGCATCTATAAAAAAATGCTGTGACAATCCCATTAACATCCTCAAAGTACCTCTTAATGATGACTTAAAACGTTGTATTATAGTACAAGAAAAAGAATGCTACAAATAAAGAAAACCAATAATTAAATATTAATGATTAATAAAGTAAAAAAAATTACCAGTGTTTCCAGGACTTGAAGTGTATTACATATTAGATTTTTACTATTTTCTCGTATTCCTGTACATTTAAAACTGGCTAAGTTTATGATGTTCAACAAGAGTTTTATAGGCGATGAGTAGGCGATGATTAGTATATATGGCTCATTTTATCGTTTGTACATGGCTTATATCATCATTTGTTCTTCGCTAACATAAAAAGTATGGAAGCCCTAAAGTTTTAACAGAAACTGTGTAATTAACAAAGTCTTAACTCTTCATTCTGCTTCTTTAGACAAAGACTTTGCAACTTCTCAGTAAAGTTTCTATAAACTCTGAAATGTATATATTTAGTAGTATATGTCTGCTAATATAAATCTTAAATAGTTTATGGAAAAGTATTTTCACCTGCCAGACTTCATTTTGGCATATATAAGCAAATTCTCAAAATTTAATGTTTAAGCAGTAAAACTTTAACAAATCTTTACACTTGCTGCAGTGTTCATTATGGCAGGTGCCTTGTATACAATAATTGAATTCCTCCTCCTACAATTTCTTGAACAACAAATATCTGGAATTATTTTGTTGTGGACAGGTTAATCTTGACTTTATTCTTAATTGTGTGCTTATGGAAGAAATACATGATTCTAAAATTTCACGACAATTCTTTTGAACTTACTTTTTCTTTAATTGTCTAGTTTAAGAAAATCAGTTGCACTTTAGAGATTAAAAAAAAAACTGTTCTGTGCTCAATTTGGCAGGACATACACTAAAATTGGAACAATATAGACAACATTAGCATGGCAGCAGTGCAAGGATTACAAATGCAAATTACTGAAGCATTCCATTTTTACAACAACAGCTGGAGGCGATGTGGCCAGAAGGGAACCCTACTGCATTATTTGTGGGAGGGTAAACTTGTCCAACCACTTTGAAAATTAGTGTGGAGGTTCCTCAAAAGAGTCCATATAGAGCTCTCCTATAACCTAGCAATCCCACTTTTGTGCATTCACCCAAATCACCACACGCAAGACCATATTAAAACTACCAGCACAACTATGTTTATTGCAGCATCATTTAACATAGCTAAGATATGGAACCAAACTCGATTCCCCTCAGTAGATTAATGGATCCAGAAAATGTGTGTGTTTGTGTGTGTGTGTGTGTGTGCATGCGTGTGTGTACATGAATTGTATGCCTACATCAGAAATAATGGCATCACCCAATTTGTTAGGAAATGGAAATACTTGGAAAAAATTATATTAAATGAAGTAAGCTAAGTCTCAAAGAACATATTTCCCATGGTATCCCTTATTTGCAATAATTAATATATGTCTGGGATAAGCAGAAAAGATCATAAGCTCTGTGCATAGGACTAGATAAGATGATATTAAGATAAATGAACCCCAAGATAAGAACGTAAGTTGTTTTTTCTTTCTTGCTGTTGTTTCTAATGTATTTATAATGTACAATGTGATTTTTTTCCTTTTTTTTATATAATCCTCCCTCATAGTATAACCCTTGTTTTCACTGTATTCAATGTTGGTGCTCCTGCATCTTGTATATCTACTTCGCTAATTTGGGGAGGGAAAGAGAAAAAACAAAATGCTTAGATAGAGATGCAGGTTGACCCATTGTAACAATGAGATGCACAAGACACTATGTTGAAAAACAAACTTCACAATTTAGGAGGGCAGGGGATAGTGAGGGGTGGAGGGCTTGGGGAGTGTATTGTGGAGGTGTGAGGGAAGGGATGGTGGGAAAAACATTTAAATAAAAAAATAAAATACATGAGAGCAGTAACACAAGAGATGGGAGTGGGGGAAATACTGTACTATACAAAGAAGAGTAGAACAGCTGTGGAGAGCAGTAATTTTGCTTTAACATAGGAGGAATAAACTAGCAAACAAATTTTCAGCCTCATGTCAGTCACTAAGAAGAGCGGAAAAATGCACAATCAGTAAACCAATAGCGATAAAATAGAACACTAAACAATGAAGAGGAACAGATGACTTGGAACAAGAATAACAAATGACACAATTAGGAAACAAATAACAAGCTGGTAAGTTTAAAAAAATTAACCATACTTCTATCAAATCTTTTTTACCTCATAATTTGTTAGAACTATAACTTAAATCACAGATTAATAGCATATTATTTTAATAATAAGTTACTTATTATGGATTTCTTAAGTTTAATGTTTAATATATAATTTAAATTTTAGTATCTATGGCAACGAAGAAAGTGAAACTAAGTTTAATAAGTTTAATAATATATTTCATGAATTGTAAAATTGAGAAACATTAGAATTTAAACAAATAATATATCATTATTGTTTCAATTCTGTGAATTATGTAATAATTATGTAATAATTCAAAGTGTATTCTTAATGTTAAATAATAAATTATTGCACATGACTCTTGGTATTAGGCAGAAGGGTTCAGCACCGTGGTAAAATTCACACAATACTGTACATGAGCATATGACTCCTCTCTAGCTTATATTGTGGAAATTTGATTTCTACATGCATGTTAAATTCCTGTCTAGGTGACAGCTATACAATTATATATGTGAGGAGTATTTCAGATGATACTTAAAAGTCATATTCATTAATTAAATTTTTATTATTTTGTACTAAATAAATATTTATAGACAGACTGAATTTCTGAGTAGATGATGGTGTATGTGTGCCAGATTACATGTATTGAGGATTATTTAATATTTCTGACATTGTTTCTACGGTTAGATTTAATTTTCCATAAGGGGTTAAGTGTATTACACTGGATATATGAAAGTAAACTGAATGTTTATTCCATTAATCCTTTGCCACTTGTCTAATCCCAATATAAATTATCCATGTGTTTGAAGTAATGAAAATAACAACAGATATAAGCAAGATAAATCAGTCATACTAGACAAGTATTTTCACCTTTATTTTGATAGTTGGTCCTCTTTTACACTACAGAATATTCTTGGGAAAATGTGCTCCAGGCTGACCACAACTGCAGAATATTTTGGTTTGATCTGTCATAAGAGTAGGAAAGAAGGTGAACCTTCCTTCCAAAAGTCAGCTCCCAAGGATGTGATCTGTTTTATGGTGGTGACTTGGAAATGAACATTTTTCACAGTTAATCTTGATAGACCATTTCTGTACATGGTTACAAGGATTATTCATGGCTTTTCAAGGATGCCAAATTGCCTCATTTTGAGACAATTAAAACAGGAATTTAGTTAGCTGTTCTTTGTATCTTTAGGAGAAAAAACCATTGACTCTAGGCCAGAGAAATCAATGAGGCCCAGAGAAGCTACTACCTTGAATAGTAATCCTAGACATCTAAAAACAAACAAACAAACTAAAACCTCCAGTAAGCACAGCCAGTCAGGGCTGCTATCACAGTCTACATGAAGTCAGTCAAAAAAAAAAAAAAAAACAGAAGCTGAGAATCAGTTAGCTGATAACTAATATATTTTTATGAGGGAGAATGAAATGAGATTCCAGAGAGAGGGTCAGAAAGACTGATCAGAGAGACTAAAATTGGTCACACGAAGATTGGAAAATAGAATTCCTTGTAGAAGAAATAAATCATACAAAGCCTGTGCATGTAAGTACAAGACAGCAGACCAAATTTCAGAAACGCACAATTTCTTAGAGGTCAGCTTAATGAATTATCCAAGGAAATCTTTCAATTCTTAAAAATTTACCACATGTGGGAGAAGGCCAATTGCTGAAGAGAAAGAAAATGGCATCACTCTGATAGGAGGTCCAATATCACATTAGGAAGCAATCGAGCACAGATTTGTAATAAAAAGAGAAAAAACATTATTCCAAATGAGGGTTTCATTTCTTATGATGTAATAGTTCCTGATTTAGGTGCTAGAGATTACCGTACAATTGATCCAGTCTCACAGCTCAGTTAATATTGACTGCAATATTCCCACATGTAGGAAGGAGAAAATTTACAAATGTCTGATGACTGAGTTGAGGGAGAAGTGTTCTAATAGTGATATCTGAAGTTTAAACCCAATATAAGAGACGGATTTTCTTCTTTTATAAAAAAACAAAAAGAACCATTTTTAGCCTGGTGCCAATGGCTCACAGCTGTAATCGTAGCTACTCAGGAAGCTGAGATCTGAGGACTTCTGTTCAAAGCCAGCCTGGGTAGTAAAGTCCCTGAAATTCTTATCTCCATTTAATCACCAGAAAACCAGAAGTGACACTGTCGCTCAAGATGAAGAGCACTTACCTTGAGTTGAAGAGCTCAAGGTCAGTGCCCAAGTCCACTCTTCAAGCCCCTTGACCAACAACAACAACAAAAATCTCCCTTTTCTTGGACTGCCTACATATTTTCCTAATATTCAACAAAGAAGGCATTTTATCACCCAGTATATTTAAGTCCTATCCTAGCTACTGCAAATAGAATGATTTGGTATCTTATGTCAAGAGATTCGTATTTGCGGAAACAAATACCAGCAGTAGTAACTTTCTTTCCAGTCCTTGAACTCTGGGCCTGGGCTCTGAACATGATTATGCTAGCAGCTTTAACATGAGCTTGTTTGTTATTTATTGGATTACTGTCCATGAGGAGTATTACTGAGTCATAAGGGAGATCTAGGTTTAGTCTTTTGAGGAATCTCCATACTGCATTCCAGAGAGGTTGAAAAGTTTAATTTCCCACCAACAGTGTAATAGACTTCCCAATTTACTACATCCATGCCAGCATTTGCTATTGTTAGTTTTCTTGATAATGGCCATCCTAAATTAGACGAGGTAGAATTTGTCTTGTTTACTTGTAGATTTGTAGGCACTTTCTTGCTACCATAAATGAATCAATGAAACCTATATTTCTCTGAGTCTGTATTCCTTTCTCTTAGTATAATTTCCCCAACCTTTCATTTTCCTTAAGACTGGTGAAAAGTCATCCTTTTTGATGAGTGAATAGAATTTCATTTTGTGTGTGTGTGTGTGTGTGTGTGTGTGTGTTCATGATGCCTATAGGCCCATGAGTTCATTTCTAAGCCTTCTGTTTCATCTGTCATTTTGTAATTCCATATTAAATTTGGATTGCTTTCAAGACTGCGTTGAAGAATATTATTGGGATTTTGATGGGTATTGCAATGTCAATTGTTTGGGGGCAGTATTTTTCCAATGCTCCTGTTTGGAAGAATTAACATCCTTAAAATTGCAATATTGAAAGACTTTCCATTTCCTTTAATCTGCTTCAATTTCCTTTTTTAGATTTTTAATGTTTTCACAGTAGAGTTCCTTTGCATATTTAGTTAAATTAATTAATTCCTAGTTGTATTGTTGTTTCTTTGTTTAGATTTGATTAGATTTTGAGGATAATAAATATGAGTTTGCTTTTTGGATTTCAGCCTCAACCTTCCCATTGTTGGTAACACAGAAAAACTACTGATTCTTGTGGGTTTTACACCCTGCTACATTGCTGAATGTTAGCATAACCTTTACTAATTTGAGGGAGGAACATATAGGTCCCTTTAAATATAGGATCATTTCATCTGCACAAAGGGTTAGATTTACTTCTTTCCTATTTGAATTCCCTTTATGTGTTTCTCTTGCCCTTACCTCTTGCAACATGAAATATATGTTACTACATTAAAAGAAAGAGAGCAGACTTTTTAACCTGTTTGCTACAAGAAAATTAATATTAAGCAGAGCTAATTGAAGTAATTACTTATTTTCTCTTCAGATGGTGAGTATAGTTCTCTTGGATATCTTGGAAGAAAACACTTTACTGGTGCATTACATTGAAATAACTGGCTAAACTTTCTTCTTCAGAAAGGCAAAAGCACATTTCTTTCATATTAGTATTATAAAATCATAAATAGCTGCATGTTGAATTGTTTTCCTCTGTAATTTTGAATTCTATTCTTCATCCATCAGGTATGTAGAGCTTTGAATGACCAATTATTTAAATTCCTATATTGCTTATATTGTGATGTAAATCTTAGGAATATTAATATGGATTTATCTTTGAGTCTCATCGTAAGCTACATTCATATTAAACTTATGCAGTCTCAAGAAAGAAACCTGAGTATTTTACTCTTTTCTATGTTTTATTCAATAAATCTTTTCTTTTTAGAAATATGCTCTCATCTTTAATATTGTTCCAGTAAACATCATGTATTTCTAGTAGTTTTACTGAAATAAATATCAAGTTTGGAACAGAAAGACATACCAAACTCAGCGTTATCACTTTAAAGTAAATCCTTGGGGATTATTTTTATACATAAAAATATAAAAGTGCAGTGAACATGTTTATACACGAATAATATAATGGTTAAGTCAATTAGACACAAGAACTACCACATCAAATCTCAATTTACTTAAAGGCACCAAAATATTTGTGTTCATGAATTTTTAGAAAATGACTAGTCAAAACAAAGTTTATATAATATTTGAAATTTAAAAAATGAAAATTAGACCCAGATTTGCTGTCAATATCCTGATTCAAGGAATACATTTACTCAGCAAACCGAGAAACAAAAAATAAGGGATTGTCACATAGAATGAAAGATGTAGAAGCACACTGTCTTTCCTTAAGATGTTAAGCACATGCAAATAGTCTGATTTTTTTCAAAGATACTATAAAAATTCACAAGAGGATTTGAGATCAGAAGTGATACATAAGCAAAGTAACTGGAAAACTGTATATGTAAATTGGGCTTTCAATATAGGATGACAATTTTTGAATAAATGAGCCTATAGAAGATGATTTTGTATCTCCAACACACAGCCAGTATTCTACATTTCCCTACATACTCCCATTCTCTAACCTCAGTTTCTGATCAATATGCTTCTAATTTCATCATGTCAATTGCTACTAAAATAACAAGGTGGGTGGTTTTTTACGTTTCTAGATCCAATAAATTTTAGTATTTTGGAATAGTAATATAAAATCATGAAATTTGACTTGAATAATAAATTTGGGGATATTGTATTCAGGATACTGTTAATTGGCCTGAAGCAGCCAGGGATCCTATTATGAATGCACAGACATACAGTATACTAAGAACAAGGGACCTGATCTCAGGGAAAGATACAGGACCAGGCACGATCCTAAAGCAAAGAAAAAGCATAGGAGCAAACATCAAACCACTATCAATACAAAAGAATGAAACTGATCTCTGATGGGTCTGGGTGGTAGTTCTGTCTTTGTGTGGGAGAGAGAGAGAGAGGGAGGAAGAGAGAGAGAGAGAGAGAGAGAGGGAGAGAGAGAGAGAGAGAGAGAGAGAGAGTGTTTAGAGTGGCTTCCATATTTGCAGTGCATAGAGCATTACTTGTTAGGGAGAAGGTGCTCATATTAGAGCTCTGATACCACTGTCATCATTTTTTATTGTGAAAAACACTTGCTTAAACTCTAATTAAAAAAGGGAAAAGTAAACTAACATTTTACACGATTGTTTTCAGAATTAATTGGTATATTTAAGGCCAAAAGGAGAAACTGGAGATTAATATGATATATTTGTCCCTTCTGAATATTACACAACAATAGCTGTGATTTCAGGAGTCTCCAGCATTGTCCTCACAGCTGAATTACTAATATGCTTAAGAATATGAAACATATGATAGAGAAATAGATCAGCCAGCAAGCACAAAGAACTAGTGATAAAATCGAACTTTTAAGCAGGTTGCCACATCTTTTAGGAATGTAATTCCTTCGTACGAATTTTAAATTTTGTGGCTTCCCTCTGTGATTAAAAGGTAACAAAATACTATAGAAACAAGAATTCCTGTTCAGCCAAGTAGAAAGTGCTTGTGATCCCATCCTCACGTTGCAAATTTCCATTTCATAAAACTCTCTTTTAGAGTGCTTTCATTTAATACACTTCAGCACCTCATCCTTCCCTGTGGAAGACAGGAAAAAAGATAATTTTGTTTTAATATAATCTTACGTAAATTAGAGTGCACAGACATGATTTGTATAATTACAGAAGTTAGTAATAAATGTAAGTAGGGATCATGTCACAACGAAAAATATAATTAAATTCACATAACAAGTCTAGAAGTCACAGCATTTTGTGCATGAAAACATATATTAGATTAGTTGCAGAATTTCTATTCTGAGATTAACTTTATATTAAAGTATAATACACTTTGCCTAAGGATTGAAACATTTTATTGAAAATATATTTCTTAGAGATAGTTTTTGCTGCATAATTTTAAGAAGAAAATAGTCCCAAAGTAATCATTTTTCTTATTATTTTACGGTTTCCATGTGATTAACTTCCAAATTAGAAATCCAGGTATGATTTAATTTAATATAAACAAAAATATTATTAAGTATAAAGACCTTATACTCTCTACATTCTTCACACTAAGGTCATCAAATATGGTGAGTCTGAATAATTAGTCTCTGTGTGAACTATGTAAATATCACTTACAATGTGAGTGAAATGCTTAGAAAGTAGTATGTATTTTTGTTTAATTGCTCTGAAGAGAAAATAAATGTTATAATCAAAGGCTAAAATGGTTAGATTTAAAATTTAGAATTCAGGAAATGATTTTGACCACACTGGTTATTAGAGCCTTCACAAAAACCTCATGAGAAAATTCATATTGATGAAGCAAATATCCCAGAGGTTAGACATTTACGAATAGAAAAATCCTGTCATTCTGAATATATAGAGCTACATATCAAACATAGAAAATTTAGCTTTTAAATACCTTAATATATTAATATATTTACTTGCAAGGTAAATACTTGTTCTGAAAGGAGAATTTGAAAAATAAACATAAGTATTCATTTGATAAAAGACAATGTTTAAATGTCTCTCATTCAAGAAGCAAGATGTACAGTTTGTTCTTTTTCAAGCCAATTATGTTCTCT
The DNA here is from genome assembly GCF_019054845.1 of Dipodomys spectabilis. Taxonomy (NCBI): domain Eukaryota; kingdom Metazoa; phylum Chordata; class Mammalia; order Rodentia; family Heteromyidae; genus Dipodomys; species Dipodomys spectabilis. Next base: position 4,794,250 of record NW_024870882.1, on the reverse strand, counting down.
AGACTTACCACAAACAGTAGATTCGTAAACCTAAATCATTGCTTTGTAGGGAAATAGAAATTTATTGTCCTAAAAGTCATGACTATAACTTTTTTCTCAAACAATTACTAAGTAACTGTTTTATATTTTTATCATGGAATCATATTTGAGATATTTTTATTGATTAAGTTAACTAATTCATCAATAACAATATATAAGTTATGCATGAACAAAGTTTATCTAACACAAGTACTTTCTTCACAAGTCATATCATGGCTCTGCTGAAGAACACCAGAAAGAATGACATTGCCTCATTTGTTAGGAAATGGAAAGATTTGAAAAAAATTATATTAAGCCAATTAATCCAGGCCCAAAGAAATATAGTTACCAAGGGTCCTCTTATTTACAATTACTAGTATAAGTCTGAGACAAGCAGAAATGGTCAGATAAGTTGATGTTAGGTGAAATGAACCCCAAGATAAGAATTCGAACGCTTTTTTTCTTTCTTGCTATTGTTTATAACATATTTATAAGATGATTTCTTTGTTGCTTTGTATGTCCCTCCCGCATGGTGTAACCCCTGCTTTCACTGTATTTGATGTTGGCATAATTAGTGGAGGGGAAAGGAAAAAACAAATTGTTTAAATAGGGATACAGGTTGAACCATTGCAACAATAAGATGTACAAGACGTTATGTGGAAAACCGAACTTTACAACTTTTGGGAGGGGGAAGAGGAGAAGTGGGAGATTGGAAGGAATGGGAAGGGGAAATAAAGGAGGAGTCAATAATGCTTTATAAGACGTGTACTCATTACCTTGCCTATGTAATTGTAACCCCTCCGTATGGTATTTTCACTATAAAAAAAGAACCCTATTAGGTAGTGTTATTTATTTCTTAATTTTGAGTTATTTTGTTAATGGTTATTACTTCCCAGAATTGGCAGTTTCATTATGCTCTTTCCATAATATATTTAAAGCATTTGATTATACTTCCTCTATTTACTTTTTCGTACTCCTTGCTCCAAAGAACTTCTGTTTTTCACATAAAATTACATCTTTATATATGCACATATAATTTAATTTGGAAGATTTAAGGTGAAATGCTACTTAGTTCAAGATGTACAGTGGATTAACAGGATGAATAAAAACTTGAATATTTTTGTTAAATTCTGAATTGAGCTATCATTATAGTTATGGTTAGGGTTAGGATGCCAGACAGAATTAGAATGAGGTTAAGAGAAATAGAAAATTTAGGTTCAACACAGGATGACTCATTGCAACAATGATACTCACAAGACACTATGTTGAAAATCAACTTTACACCATGGGGAGGGAGGAGTGAGGGAGGTGGGAGAGGGAAGGGATAGTGGGACAACAACAAAGAAGAGGGTAACAATGCTCAACAAGAAATATACTCATTACCTTACGCATATAACTGTAATCCCACTGTAAGTGTCTTTACAATAAAATAAAGTTTTAAAAATGAAAAAATAAAACCTGACATGAAATAGAAAAACACTTTAAAATTTTAGGTTCAAAATGTAAGTAAAATTTAGACCTACATGCCTAGCAAGAATTAGGATAATTTTGAAATAGAGCCTTGCTATTAATATTATGATTCAGTTATATATAGGTTTAGGATTAGGCAAGGTGTTCAAGTTAGAGCTGGGGTAAGGATGAGAAAAATATGTAAGATATTGTATAAAACTGCAACATGTTTTAAGAAGAATGAATGGCATCAAAGTTAGAATGAGAGAAAACCAGTGTCTGTGTTACTTTAAATATTCAGATATAATTTGGTTTAAAGTGTGAGTTTTTTTAATTTCTTGTTAGGATTAGGGAAAGATAAGCTTTAGTTTTCCACTAAGAAGTAGAAACAAAAAATGTTTGATTGAATAAAATCTACATAAGTTTCCTTACATTAACCATTTGGTGTTAATTCAGATTTTTATTAAGATTAGGTTTCTGGTTAAATGGGGTTTAGGATAAAGAAATGGGTTAAACTGGTGGCTCATGCCTATTATCCTAGCTACTCTGGAAGCTGATTTCTGAGGATCACAGCTCAAAACCATCCCAGATAGGAAAGTCCAGGAGAATGTTATGTCCAATTAACCACGGTAAAACCCAAAAGTGGTGCTGTGGCTCAAGTGGTAAAGTGCACACCTTGAGCTAAGGAACTCAGGGACTGTCCCCATGCCTAGAGCTAAGGGATCATATTGAGGCCCAGAGATCAAGCCTCTCAACCAACAAAAAGAAAAAACAGGAATTGGCTAAATGTTAAGTATATCCGAATTTATTTCAAGTTCTAGGAATTCAGGAAAAGCTGAGGTAATAGAAGTACAATGTATTTCATAATATCATTATTTGAGATCAATGGGTATAATGATTCCTGCTGTGGAACAAGATAGATTCACAGTGAAGAGTGAGAAAATCACTAGGGTTTAGGAAAACCTGCAATTTACTTCAAGAATTAAATCTCTATTGAATTGAGATTGGAATTTCAGTTAGGATGACACAAAATCAGTATTTTTCATAAATTCAAGAATTAGGATAACATTAGATTCAAAGTTATGGTTAGGATTCCAACCATGTTTAGGGTTAGAGGGAAGGAGAAAAAAATGAGGCTCAAATTGAAGCTAAATTTTAGAATAAACCCGATAAGATTAGAATATTTGTGAACGAAATTAGTGCTATTAATATTAGAATTTACTTACAATTAGGCTTCTGGTTATTCTCAATGTTCCAGTTAAGATTAAGTTTAAGGTTAGAAAATGACTAAGATATTGGAAAAAAATTGAAATCTTTGTTTGGAAGGCTTATTTCTATAAAGAGGATGTGAAAATTACTGTACTTCTGTTACTGTTATTATTATTATTGACATAAAATTTCGATTAAGATTAGGTCAATATTTTGTTCTTATTATGATTACTGATATGAAAAAAGGTTTTAGTATAAAATTGAGTTTTCACCAACAAGTAGAAGAAAAAAATGTGAGATTGAATAGTAACTAGAGCATTATCATTATATTTAGAATTTCTCAGTGATCATTCTTGTAATGATTAATAAGAGTTTTCCAGCCAGGTTTAGGTTGAGAGTTAGTGTTAAGTAATGAACTAGATGGTAAGTAAATCTGAAACTGTTTTAGGTCACAGGGGTTCCAGAAACGGTAGGATCAAATGAGACAACAGTATTTTTCCTGATAGGAGAATTTGAGGACAAGTAATATAGTGGTTCATGTTAGGGAACAAGATCACTTCAAAGGTAGAGTCAGGAAATTTGTGGGAATTAGGGCAAATTGAAACTCATTTCCAGAGTGCAAACTGGAGTATTCATTACAATTAATTAAAACTACAGTTTTTTTCTTAAACATTAGAATTGGACTATCTTTAGGGTAAAAGTTAGTTTTCAGTTCCAGTTGAGCGTAATGTTAGCATTAGGGAAATGGAAAATTTAGGGGTCAAACTGAAAGTAAATCTTCAAATAACAAATCAAGTTAGAATTATGATATATGTGAAATAAGAAACTGCTAATAATATTAGGATTAGGGTGTGATTAGTGTGAAGGTTAGCCTCAATGTTCCAGTTAGGGTTCGAGTTAGAAAAATGGCAAGATATTGAGTAAACCTACAAACTTTTAAGAAAGATGAGTTAAATCAAAGATAAGATGAATAAAAACTCATGTATTTTTATGGCTTTTAGAATCCTAAGGCAATTAGTTCTAGGGTTAGGGTTATTTTCTATTACAGGTTAGACAGGGTTAGGGAAAGGAAAGTTTTAAGGTAAAACTGAGTTTTCTTCTAACACTTTCAAATAAAATTATTGTGAAATTTGACAAAAGGTACAGAGTTTTCCTTAGTTTCATATTTAGTGTTCAATAGGGTTAAATTAAAAGTTAGGTTTTTAGTAAGGTTCAGGTATGTAGTTAGGTTTAGGAAATAGAGTTGATTTTACGTAAACCTCCAACTTCTTTTTGGAGATATAGAAGTAGAGTAATAGTTAAGATCAGTGGAAACTAGGGTATTTTTCATGATATGACGATTTGAGGTTAATGATTCATAATAGGGAACAAGATAAATTCAGATACCAAGTTAGGGTATCTGTAGGATTTGGATCAAACTGCAAATCATTTCAAAGACAATGAGTATCTGTTAGGATGTATCTAAACTTGAGTATTTTCCATTAACTTTAGGATTGGGTTACTATTATCATCAAGGTTACTCTTAGGGTTCTGACAAAGATTAGAGTTAGGATTAGGTAAATGGAAGGTTGAGCATAAAACTGAAGAGTAAATCTGAGGACTACAGGCTGAGGAAGAGTTAGGATGAATGTTAAACACAGGATTGCTATTTACATGAGCATTCAGGTACATTTAGTGTTAGGGTTAGCCTCAATGTTCCCATTAGGGTTAGAATTAAGGTTAGGGTTTGAAAAAATATAATATATGAGGTACCACCACAAACTATTTTAAGAAGGATGTGTTGAACCAAAGTCAGGATGAGTAAAAACCAATATATTCATATGATTTTTATTTTAATCCATAGGGTTAGGATTACTTTTCTAATTCAGATTAACCTTAGGGTCAGGGAAGGGTAAGATTTGAGGTAAAACTGTTTTCTACTACTAATTACGGGTCAATTATTTGTGAAATTTAATGTAAACTACAATGTTTCCCCTACATTTCCTATCAGAGATCATTTGGGTCAGGTTTAGGGTAAGGTGTCCAGTAAGGTTAGGGATAGGGTTATGGTTAAGTAATAAACTAGAGTGTAGTAAATCTGAAACATTCTTTTGTATACAGGAATTCAGGAAAAGTTAGGCTCAATAGAATCTACAGTATTTTTTGTTATGTATTTTAATATTGTGAGCATTTGAAGTCAATAGTTAAAACTACTCCTAACTGAGAATAAGATAGATTCAGAGTTTGAATCTATGCTGAATCAAAACTCAAGTTCTTTTTATAACATTAGGATTGGGCTACCATTCGCATCAAGGTTATGTTTAAGATTCATGTCTGGGGGTGTTGGTGTTTATGGAAATGGAAAATTTACTGTCAAACTCAAACTCAAACTAAACTTTAGATCTACAAGACAAATAAATTTTCAGATGAATGTGAAGTAGACTTCTGATACTAATATAAAGATTCTGGTGCAATTAGGGTTATAGTGAGTTTCACTGTTTGATTCTGGATTAGGGTTAGGCTCAGAAAAAAGGTTTCGATGTCGGGTTAAAAATAACCAATTTCAACAAATATCAATTCATTCAAAGGTAGGATGAATGAAACGTAGTACATTAGGAGGGTTATTAGGGCTAGGTTTAGGTTTGTTTTTCTAGTTCAGGCTAGGTTTTGAGTTGTGGAAGAGGAAGCTTTAGGATAAAACTGAGTTTATTTTTATTAACAGATGTAAAATAAGTGTGAAATATTCTAGAAAGTGTAGTATTTTCCCTACATTTACTTTTCATTGTGTATTAGCCTTAACTTTATAAATTTCGGTTTTAAATTACATGTAGATTTAAAGTTGGAGTTAGGAAATGGATTAATGCTAAGTAAATGTGAAAGTTATTTTAGGATCTAGGACAGAAAAAGCTACAACCTAGAGAAATCATAGTATTTTTCATGATGTCAACATTCCAGGTCAATTGATAAAATGGTTCATGTTAGGGACCAAGGTAACTTCAGGTCTAGAGTCAGGAAATCTGTAGGACTTAAGGTCAACTGCAACTTATTTCAAGAGTGATAACTAGATTATCTATTAGAATGAATAAAAATTGAGTAGTTTTTATTTACTTTATGAATTGGCTACAATTAGGATGAAGTTTAGGGATAGGTTTCTGGCAGATATTAGGGTGCAGGTTCGAATAATGGAAAATGAAGCATCGATATGAAAATAGAATTTAGAACTACAAGAAACAAAAGACTTTGGACAAGTGTAGAGTATTGGTAGTAATTTTAGGATTTTGGTTTAATTATATTTTGCGTGAGCCTCAGTGTTTTAATTAGGGTTAGAGTGAAGTTTAGAAAAATGGTAGGATACTGCATAAAACTTCAACTTATTATAAGGAGGATGCATTAAATCAAAGTTAGGATGAATGAAAACTATTCTGGTATCATTCCTTTTATGTGAGATTTACATTAGTACTGGTTAGGGTTAGGAAAGGGTTACATTAGGATTAAATTGTATTTTCCAATAACAAGTAGAAGAAAAAATAAATGTTATATTGAACAGAAACTTGAGAATTTACTTACATTTTCAATATGGTGTAAATTTGGTAAGGGTAGTGGTAGGTTTCTGGTTTTGTTTAGGAATTGGGTTAGGATGAAAAAATGGGTTGGACAGCTGGTAAATCTGAAACTTACATTAACATCTAAGAGTTCAGGGATAGTTAATATCAATGAAAACTATAAATATACATATGTGTGTGTGTGTGTGTGTGTGTGTGTGTGTGTGTGTGTGTGTGTGTGTGTGTGTGTGTGTGTGTGTGTGTGTGTGTGTGTGTGTGTGTGTGTGTGTATGAGAATATGAGGTCCATGGATGTAATGTTCATGTCAGCGAAGAAGATTCTTTCATAATTATGAGTCAGGTAACCTGTAAGATTTGGGGTTAATTCCTTTCAAGAAAGACAAATGGTGTATCACCTAAGATGAATAAAACTCCAAGATTTTTCTTCAACTTTAGGATTAGGCCACCATTAGGAATAGGGCTCAGGTAAGAGTTCTGTGCAGAGATATGGTTAGGGTTAGAAAAATGGAAAAAGGAGGCCTAAACTAAAAGTAAATACACGCCAAGTAAAGGTGAGGAGGAATGTGAAACATACGTTGCAATAATTTGAGGATTCATATATAATTAAATTTAGGTTTAGCCTGAGTGCTCCAGTTGGTGCTAGGGATAGAATTAGAAAAGAGAAACTATGAGGTAAAATGCAACTTCCTTTTTTTTATTGTATTTTTTCTATTGTGAAAATATTCTACAGAGGGGTTACAATTACATGGGCAAGATAATGAGTACATATCTTATCAAGCATTGTAGCCTCCTCCTTTGTTTCCCCTTCCCATCCCTTCCCATCCTCCCCACCACCATCCCTCCCAAATCTCCCCGACCCACCCATCAAAGTTGTAAATTTCGTTTTTGACATAACGACTTGTACATCTCTGTTGCAATGGATCCACCTGTATCCCTATTTAAACCACTTGTTTTTCCCCTTCCCCTCCACAAATTATACCGGCATCAAATACAGTGAAAGTAGGGGTTATACTGTGGGGGAGGGACATACAAAGTAACAAAGAAATAATCTTATAAATGTGTTAGAAACAATTGCATGAAAGAAAAAAAAAAAACCTTTGAATATATCTTAGGGTTCATTTCCCTAACATCACCTTATCTGCTCTTTTCTGCTTGACTCAGACATATACTAGATATTGCAAATAAGGGAAACCATGGGACCTATGTTTCTTTGGGCCTAACTTACTTCACTTAATATAATTTTTTCCAAGCCTTTCCATTTCCTAACAAATGGGGCAATGCCATTCTTTCTGATGGAGGCATAGAATTCCATTGTGTATATATACCACATTTTCTTGATCCATTCATCTATTGAGGGGCATCTGGGTTGGTTCCATATCCTAGCTATCGTAAGTAATGCTGCAATAAACATAGTCGTACTGGTAGTGTGTTCTAGTGCTTTAGTGTGTTCCTGTTTGTAAACATTTGGGTAAATGCCCAAAAGTGGGACTGCTGGGTCATTGGGGAGCTCTATGTGGAGTCTTTTGAGGAACCTCCATACTACTTCCCAAAGTGGTTAATAAGTGGGCTAAAGACTTAAAGAGAAACTTCTCTGAAGAATTAAGAAGGATGCCCAATAGACACATGAAGAAATGCTCAAACTCCCTAGCCATAAAAGAAATGCAAATCAAAACAACATTGAGATACCACCACACTCAATTTAGAAAGGCTAAAATCAAGAACTCTAATAACATCAGATGCTGGAGGGGATGTGTACAGAAGGGAACCTTACAGCATTGTTGGTGGGAATGCAACTTACTTTTAACAATTATCAATTGAGTCACTGTTAGAATAAAAGAAAATAAGTATGTTTGTGGGACATTTTGCATGCAAGAATAATTCGAGCTAATTAGGTTTAGCTTTCTAGTTTTACTTAAGGGTAGAGTTTTAAAAATGGAAGCTTTAGGGTAATACTGACTGTACTACTTTCAATCAAAATTAAAATAAATGTTAAATTTTATTAAAAAAATAGCAGTGATTTTTTTCCTTTCTTTTTACTTTTACACTTTTGTTTTTAAATTAGGTTAAATTTAGTGTTAGGTTAAAGGTTAGGTTTAGGGATATAGTTAAGTTTAGGAAATCAATTAATGTTAATAAAATTGGAAAAGGTAGGATCAATGGAAACTAGAGTTTTGTTTTTTTCCTGATATCCACATTTGAGGTTAATGGTTGTAATACTTCATATTAGTTTGTGAAATAGCTTCAGATTTTGAGTCAAGAAATATGTAATTTAGAGTGAGAAACTGTTATGTTTCAAGAACTATCCTTTATATCAATTTTAATTATTTACACACATTTAAACTTTCAGAGGTAGATACATAGTTCTTTGATCACTTTTCTTATTGTCACTGTTATTTAACTCTGCCATTACACGAAGACTAAAGTATCCTTAAGTTCTTATTCTAGTGATTAGAATATATCATTTAAATAAAAATGAAAACAATCAGTATGAAGACTTGAAAAAGTTAGAGACTTTGTACTCATTGTTCCCTTTCACCATCCTCTATGACTGAACCTCTCTTTCCCTGGTATTTTTCATTCTAGAGAAGAAAATTAAATTAAGTTGGCACTGGTAAATGTATTAACATTTTCTATAATGAAAATCTAGAATGTATCCTTTAACCTACAGTCTTTACTAAACTTGTTCTCTCACCTGCATTATTCAATAAATGATGCTGCTTCCAAAGGAGTTCTTAAGCATAAAATGTAGCTAATGAATAATGTTCATTTTCTCTTCATGTTCGCCTTAACAGGACAGAGAATTCTAGTTAATGACACAATGGTACAGCCATTGGATGAATGTGAAGATGATCTTGGATGAGATCGTGCAGAGGGGCCATGAGATCAATGTCCTGTCATTCTCTACTGCCATTCGTGTGGATTCCAGAAAATCATCCCTTTTTAAATTTGAGATTTACCAAATGTCTTTGAATACGCAGGTGTTGAAAGTCATTTCAAACAGTAGGTCAATGAATGGACATATGAGTTCCCAAAATACTGTCTGGAAATTTTATTCAATATTGCAAAGCATGTCTAGAGAATTTTCTGATGTTTATGAAATCCTCTGCAAAGACATGTTCTGAACCAAGAAAATTTGAAAAAAATTACACGAAGAAAAGTTTGATGTCCTGCTAGCAGACCCCCTGGTTTCCTGTGGAGAACTGCTGTCTGAGCTACTGAAAATTCCTTTTGTGTACACTCCCTGCTTCTTCCCTGGCAATGAATATGAGAAACAGTTTGGAAGACTTCTGTTTCCACCTTCCTATGTGCCTATTGGACTGTCTGAGATCAGTGATCAAATGTCATTCATGGAGAGGGTAAAGCAGATGATGAATATGATTGTTTTTGATCTGTACTTTCAAACATTTAATGAGAAGAAGTGGAATCAGTTTTATAATGAAGTTTTAGGTAAGCTACCATTTAAATTTTTATGATTTAATCCTAACTTTCTGTTCCTTTGAAGGTGAGCTGAAGTAAATATCAATCTTAAGCACCTGAGGGAAATTCAGATCAACAAAATGAAAGGCTTACATTAGAGGAGGAATTAAAATTCTCTGGCTATCTTCTTTTTAGAAACATTTCCAGAAGGAATAACTCTGCTACTTGAATCACAGACTGCGTTTCCAGAGTATTGTGTATTTTACTATACTTTTATGTCAGGTTAAAGAACAATATTCCAGGTACCAAATGTTCACAAATATAATCCTTCCTATATGGAAGGTTAACTTCAAATAAGCTCAGTCAGAAAATTCAGTGAGACTTTTAACTCCAATGAAACAGCAAAAGGCCAGAAGTAGAGCTGTGGCCCAAGTGTGGTAGCGTGCTAACCTTGAAAAAACAAAAGCTCAGGGATAGAAGGGTTGACATCATCCTAAAAGCAAAGCAATATATCCATTACCTGACTTGTGCAACTGTAACCGCTCCTTACATCAGCTCTATAATAACATTAAAAAAATTGAGTGATTATTAAAAAAAACTCAAAAACAACACAGATCCTGATATCAACCCCTAGACATGTACAAAAAGAAAGAAAATGAAGTATAAATCTCATTAATGTCTTAATGAGTACAGCTAGGTAGATTTACTCCCTACAGTTGGTAATTTATCACCAAAACTATGAACAAAAGGAAAATATTCCATCTTTTGTAGCTTACTTTTCTCAGTTATAAAGTATTCATTTACCTATAGTTCTAGGAAGAGCTAGCTATTTACTTATTTACAATTAGTAAATATTGTCTGTCCCCCCAGAGAAAATGCACTAGTGACTGCATCTAATTGTCTCTCTCTCTTTCTCTCTCTCTCTTTTCTTTGAGAGGGGGAGAGTAATATTATCAACTACTTAATATGAAACAAATGCAATAACACAACTCAGAATTTAATTAAGACTCAAAAAATTATTGTTGTGGGAAATAAATCAAGGATCAACACATTTCATGTTAAACTAGAGAAACCTGAGAATACTTTCTTAGAGTATGTGATATTAGTAATTGGTTCTGGACATCCATATGATTCTAACATTTTATTTGATACTTTTATAGCTTTGAGAGAATGTATTTTATATACAGAGTAATGCTTGTGTCATTATAAACAAATATCCCTTATCAAAATATAATATCTACAGGTCTTACCTACATTATTTCACTTATTTCATTAAATCATGTGTTGTAGTCAGGGAAAAGTTTTTCATGATCCTTCCTATCATATTCTTTTCTCCATTCAGGAAGACCCACCTCAATCCTTGACCTCATGGAAGCTAATATATGGCTCATTAGGACTTACTGGGATGTTGATTTCCCTCACCCACTGTTACCAAATTTTAAATTTCTGGAAGAACTCCACTGCAAACCTGCCAAACCTCTGCGTGAGGTAAACCTGTCCCTGTTGGCTTGGTGCTCCCTCTCCCTGTCCCACTTTTCCCTCTGGCTTTTCCTCTCCCTCTCTTTTTCCTTCTTTCTGTACTTCTTAATGGCTTTGCATCCTCTCTCAGGGGTCTCCATCAGCAAAACAGATGTGAGAGAGGGAATGAAGTGTCCTGTTAATTGTGGATTCGTGTATTTCCATTCAACTCTCTATGCTTCATGACTGTCAAGAAAAAGGTAAGATAATGAAAACGATTGGAGTATATGATCAGTTAAATTGAGCCTTCATTGTTGAAGTCATAATGAAGAATGCATTTTCCATGTAAAGATTATTTACTGACTACAATATACGAGAAGAAAATGGTGGCTATACAGAGAAAGGAAGTAGAAAGAGATTCTGAACACAGATTTTAATTCAATTTGGATTGGGTAACTAGAAAATAAAACTTGTCTGAAAGTGTTTTCAGACAAGAACAGGGCTGAAGTCTCTGCACCTATAGGACAGAAAGGAAGCTTGGGCTGGACTCCTAGACAGAGGGTGCCAGCAAGATAAAATACAGTGGAGCCATGAAACAAGGGTCTGCCTCATTTGTTGCCCTGGAGCAGCAAAACCATAGTACACAGAAAGTGCCTCTGGGCTCTAAATCAAGTTGGGGAAGGCTTGGATTTTGCTGTTGTGTCCAGCTGGGTGGGTTTCTGCTCTGGGTTTAGGTGAGCATAGGAGTCCAGCTGTGCTGCAGGCACAGGGCTGATGATGCCTGTCTGCTGGTTGCAAGCAGGCAGGAGGATTTTCTACCTGGACAGTGAATCCCGACCTTCAGATAGCTGATTTTTAGTAGCAACTGCAGATGTGTGCCACTACTGCCTGGCTCATTTTAGAAGCCATAATTGTTTTCTTTTTTCTATATTTTTAAGTCCAGGACCAGGACTCCCACAAGCCAACCAATGCTTTCACTAACTTAGCCAGGCCTCTCCACCCCCTTAATGCATCTTTTCTTCCAACTTGCCTTTTCCACTTATTTTTTGTTTTGACATTGTTATATTTTAATTAATGAATTTATTTATTTTTCTGTTGGTTCTAGCACTTGAACTTAGGGCCTGGCCACTGTATGTGGGTGTTTTTGCTACAGGTTAACACTCTCTGTAACACTTGAGCAATAGCTGAACTTTTTTCTTGTGGGTGTGAGTGTTTGTGCGTGTATGTATTTTAGAGACTTTTATTGGAAATAAGAGTCTCATAGAAACTCCTAGCTTTGGCTGGAGGTGGCTCATACTTAAAACACTAGCTATTCAGAAGATGTAATCTGAGGGTCCCAGTTTGAAGTGAGACTGGGCAGGAAAGTTTCTGAGATTCTTAGATTGAATTAACTACCAAAAGACAGAAGTGGAGTTGTGCCTCAAGTGCTAGATTGCTTGTACCAGAGATGCTCAAGGATAGAGCCCAGACCCTGAATTCAAGCTCCAGGAATTCCCCTCTCAAATGAATGCCTTTAGGGCTTAGAAGTGTGACTCAATGTGGTAGAGTGCCTGCTATTGAGCAAAATCATTACATACTGAGTTCAAGAGCAGGACTGTGAAATATAACTGGCCTTAAGCAGAGTCTGAAGTTCATTTCTGTTTCTTTTCATCTGTCTCTTGCTTTCACTACCTCAGGCTTCTCTGCAATTCAAATTCCACTTTAAAAGTTCAGACAAGTGACTTCAAACTCTTCCCGATAAGCATCAATTTAACTCCTAAATGAAACGTATAACTTAACTTATGAGCTAATTAATAAAAGGCACAATTATTAATTTTCTTACAATCAAAGAGAGTCAGAATATTGGGAGCAAACTCAATTTTCTACATGAAAATGTGTCTTAAAATTTTTTCCAACGAGGAAGAAATAATAGTGAACGAGAGTCATTTATTGAAATTAGGGAAGCTGATGCAGCTTTCAAACGTATCCAAACACATAGGAAAGAAACTCAGACATGTTACTGGGAAACAGAAACTCTACTTGCTCTTGCTGGGGAAGTGTGTGTGTGTGTGTGTGTGTGTGTGTGTGTATGTTTGTGTGTGTGTGTGTACACCTAGCACAAGTCTTCAACTCAGGCCTTATTCTCTGCAAGGATGGGACTAAATCACTGAGCCACAGGTCTTCTGGCTTCTTAGTAGTTAATTGGAGATGCAGAGCTAATGGATTTTTCTGTTTGGATTTAATCTTCTGATCCCCTACTGTTACTGTGGGTACTACCACAATGTGAGAGCCCTTTAAATTGAGAGTAATATGGAAGTCACTTGTGCAAGATGCAAAGTAACCAGTTCATTAATTGGGAGTAACACAAGCTCACATTTAGAGTGCCTTCAAACACATTGTTTCTGATAAGTTTATCTGAAGCCCAGAGCATAATCAAAACCCATTTGCCACAACATGTGTGTAGCATATATTTAATGTATAGAATATGTAAAATGAATTTGATCCTGAATCAGAAGCCATGCTGGGTGTGGTACTTAAAATATTCACAAATAGATTGTCATTGAAATGACTGGCAGACTAGCATGAGCAACAGAGCATCTGCTTAGTGAGAACAAGGCCCTGATTCCAAGCCCCAGGACCATAAAGAAGTAGAAGAAAGTGAAAGAGGAGGAGAAAGAGATTAAAAATGGAGATGAAGGGGCGAGAGAAGGGAAAAGGAAAAAGAGGAAATGGAGAAAGCAGGAGAAAGAGGAGGAGTATGGAAAAGGGAGAAAAAAGAAGGGAGAAGGAGGGAAAGAATGAGGAAAAGGACCAGTGGGAAGAGGAGGAGAGGAGACTGGAGGAGGAAGAGAAATGCAATATAACAACAAGAATGTTGGAAAATATTTTCCATAAGTGATCTGCATGTGCACGGCAGCATTATTTTTTAATCAGAGAGAGCTAGCCCATTGACAATGTGGGTGAGTACCTGTTGCTAGCTCATTTTATTCTGAAGACAGACACTGCTCCACGTTTTTGCATTGAGAAGTTTAGAAGACATCCTGTTCGGTGTTTCACAGATTCACTGCAGGATTTCTTTTTCATGTATCTTACATGGGAAAGTCCTAAATGCAACCTTCATTAATTAAAGAAAATAGAAGCAACATTTATTTGTATTACTGAGCATGAAGAAATCCTGGAGATTTCTGGTTAATTCAGAGGGTCCCAGGCAAAAATATAGAACAAGAGGAAAGTAAAACTCTTTTTAAAAATATAATAAGTTAGCATTGATGTAAAGATTTAGGGGATGTTTTTCCTTTTTACTTGCCAGCTGTTCAGTGCTACAGCAAGGCTGTGCCCTGAATCCTCTTTCAATTCACCATGTGAACCTCCATTTTACTAGTCCTCATCATAACTCTTACAACTGTCCCCTCCTTTCAAACATGTAGCTTTATTCAATTTTCCTGTTCTAGCTTTCATTTTGGTACTAGCATCAGTAATCTTCTTCTAGTATTTGACAATGAAATTCCATTTTTTGATAGAGAGCTCAGTTCATATTGACAAAGGCAGACTAATGAGAATATCATAGAGCATAAAATACAGAATATTATTAATGTGATCATATGCAACTATTCCATAAATTAATATAAGTACACATAAATGTGTATTTTCATATAATTTTTAAAATGTGAAACAGTTGCATATCTATGTCATAAAATTATACAGATCACTAATAGTAGAGAATAAGCTAAACCTATTGTATCATTCCGAATATTCTTTGTAAAATTTTCTTTTTTCATTAATTTTCACCTTTGGCTTTTCTTTTCCTAGCAACCAGTGATATATTGATGTCCCTATAGTTTAGTCACCTCTGAGTAATCTCTTTCATTTCCACCTCTAGTTAGTCCCTCATGTTAAATACCTGAGGTATAACTTGTCCCAATGTGCCTCAATAGGACAGCAGTACCCAAGTCCATGGCTGTGCCCATTCTTCCCTTTATTAGGGAAGGGGATATCAGCAACAGGGGTGTTAGGGATCAGGTGGCTGGAACCATGGTGTTATGAATTATGGGTAGCAGAACAGAGTAGCAGAGACTAGGATACAAGGGAAAGGGGAATTGTGACTGTAATTGCTTAGTTGCAGTGGCAGGAAATTGTGTAGTAGCAACAGCTTTTCAGGGATTGGGGTAGCTAACACAGGTATTGAGACAGATTAGCAGGGACAAGGAAGCAAAGGCAAAGTGAAAGAGTAAAAGCTGTGAGGGATTAGGGTGACACAATCAGGGTAACAAGATCATGGGTGTGCAAACTGGGTAGCCAGTACTACGGTAGAAACAACTGGTATGGTAGACTGATGTGGTGCAGAACTCTGGGTTTGCCTCTCCAGTTTTGACTGTTAGATCTTTAGGGAGCTACTCCTAGCAGCTCATTATCAGCATGTTGGGTTCAGGCATGTGCCATCCATAAATGTCTACTCCAAATTGATTGCATTCTTTGACACCGGCTTTGGGATCTTTGCCCTAAGCATCCTGAGAGACCACAATCCACAATGGTGCAGAACAGGCTCCACATAGTTACCTGCACTCAGCTTTTACAAACCTCACTGTTCCTCTCCAATGTCAATTTTCATGGTCACAAGGGATCTGAGGAGTGCTCAGCTAAGAACATAGGTAGCATCTTAAATACACCCCTGCCAATCACTGCTCATGGAGAAATGTACAAACGTGCTGAGGTCAGTCTCTCCATCTCCATTTCTGGTTCACTAGAAAAAACGATGTCACAATTCAACCACCAGACTGCTGCTATGGCAGCAACTGAACCAATCATACATAAGTTAGTGAGGGGATACGTATCAAATATAGTACGGTAAATGCATAAATATATAGGACAGTACACAGGGTTTCCATCAAACAAGTTAGTTTATGTCAGAAATGCCAGACCAATCTTTCCCTAGATCTTCCTGTTCAGAAGGCACGGAGGACTCCTAGATACAACACAGATCTAATGATATGGGTGAATAGGAATGTAGGTTAGTAATGCTTAGTGATCTGAAGTTGTGCTAATGTGTTGTCTTGTCATGGCTGTCATCTAATCAATGCCTTTTCCTGACCTTCACCACATCTCTTTATTTGGCATAAGTGACAGGTGGGAAGATCTAACAAGATCACTTAGAGTTTGGGCCTGGGGTTAAAAACTCCATTTTGTGATCATAAAAATTCCTGAAACTAGATCACTTCCTGAAACTAGATCTAAGGGGCACAAGGAAGTTAGGGTAACAATTAAAAAGTTTATAATTTCTTCAAAGTTTAACATCTGATGTCTTCCCTTCCCACCCTTCAGAATCCTATTTCCCAACTGTGTAGACACCCTTACACTCGGTTCTCCTGGAGCGTTTGAGTGTGGGGCATCATCTGCTTCTTTTGTGTACTGCTTTACAAAGGGAGCTTTTTCTCCTAGGCTCAAAATGACTTCAGTGATTGGGCTACTGTACAATAGGCTAAACAGGACTTGGTCATTTGTTCACACTCTTAAGTAGAACAGTCAACGATACTAAGGACTAATCAGGGCTCACTTGCTGTCAGTGGTATTTCTCTGAGGAATTGCTGTCAATGTTGCCCACAGTGCCTAGGCTAAGGTCTCCCAGAAAGGCTCCAAATGACACCTTCTTGAGTCTCTGAGTTGATCATCATTGAGCAACTATGTTCCACAGTCTGTGAGTCACTCACTTCTGTGGGAATATGCCTATGAGGGTCTAAGAAGAGAATTCCCTGGAAGGAAGGTCCTAGAATGCCAAACATCTACTAGGGCAATGGAAACCCGCAGTTCGGCGTGCTTAATATCCAATGAACTAACAAGAAAGAAAGACACACTGCCAAACCCTGAAGCAAAGGGTCAGAAGTACTGAGGGGAAGATAGCCCCATGATCAGGAATATAAGTGGAGCTTACAAACCCCTTCAGGCTCTGACTTTCTAGGTTGAAATAAGATAACAGGCAGCTTGAGTTTCTAAGAGCTCATTGCCTAGGCTATATGGCTCTTTCAGAACTTCTTTTCCCTCTTCCTGTGTTCTGATAGTAACAGTTAGTACAGTGCTTCTGTCTGCTAGAGGCAATCTTAAACTTCACATAATGCTAAAAGTCGACAATAGATAGAAGCTGCTATTAAATCAAAAAATAGGAAATAACACACAGTGCTTCCCCTGAATTCCTAGCCCTAAGAAGTTCCCAATTCTGTGTACAGAGTGATCATGGGTGAATGCTAACAACCTCTACTGAATGGTGAACTTTCAACACTTTTCCCAACGGTATCGTCCAGTACAGTAGTTGCTACCTATAATCCTGGATATTAAGACAGAAATGTCTAAGATATTGCATCCCGAAAAAAGAAACTGGGCCAAGGACAGACAACTTATCATTGCTAGAAAAGGAGGAAGACTTAAATAGGAGAATTTTTCTCTGAGCACAGACATGGGTAGTCATTTCAACAGTTTTCAAATTGTGGCTCATCAGTAGAGACTACCACGTCAAATCTCACTAAAACTAATAATAAAACATATAAAAATAAAAAACCTATTTGTATTTCAGTACTAACATCTTTTTTAAGGTGTGTGTGTGTGTGTGTGTGTGTGTGTGTGTGTGTGGTGTTTGATTTTTTTGTATGGGACAACATTTTTTCTTAATAAAATCACATATTGGCACTACCATGTAGGTTTCCCATTCAAGTCTCATGGTGTTCTAACTGTACCACTTGAAACACACAATTCTGATGGCTAACTGGAGAAAAACATTTAATGAATACGCCAACCTGGGTTGGTTTCAAACTATGATTTTCAGATCTCACTCTCTGGAGTAGGAAAACTATAAGAGTAAACTTCAATGTTCAGCTCAGTATTTCCAGTATATTACTCAATCTTTCTGAGTCTCAGGTTCTTCCCATCTGGAAAGTGAAAAGATTTACTGTATGGAGCTTAGAATCTGGTGGGAGTTATGACTGGTTGCAGGAAGTATAACTGTTCTGGATGTGTGGACAGAGCCTGACGCTCTCATAAAACTTCTGATATTTATATTTAAATGAATTACAGGAATTCGGAGCAAGAGGTATTTTTCTGTTCTTGTTTTTCAATTTATGGGCAGGAAGGGATCCACAGAAATTCAAACAGAACAGGGATACAAATACAGCACTGGTTCTCTGTAGATATTATGTTGATAATGAATTATACCGGTTGTGGACAGGGACAGGAGGGAAAAACAGAGAAAGAGCAAAGGAAGTGATGAGACTGTCCAATAAGAAATGAAGTCATTACATAACTTACAAAATTGTGACCCAAGTGAACACTACCTTAACAATAACAAAAAAATCCAGGTTTATGATTCTCTCCGGTTTTAGTTAGAGGCCCTTAAGACTTAGACCCATCTATGGAGTTTTTAAAGATCAATTTTTATGATAATGTAGTGCCAGAATCTCTTAAGAAATGTTATAAAAAGTTTGCATTCTTAGTAACTGTTTCTGTTTGAGTGCAGTTTCTCTATGTTGTTGGCAAAGCTATTTTTTTTAACTTTTTGTTTTCGGTACTTTTTAGGTGTTGAAATCCTTCTTAAAGCTTTGGGATAGAGGTCTACTATGTCTTGGCACCATGCCCCTAGGTAACATGATAATCAACCTTTGAAATTAATCTCCTTGACTATTAGTTTTATTTAATTATTATTTTGTAGGGGGTGGTGAACTCTGGGCCTAGTCACCATTCCTCTGCTCTTCAGCTCAAGGGTAGAGCTCTACCACTTGAGCCACAGCACCCCTTATTTTTCTGCTTACCGGGTGTTGAGCAATCCAACCCAGGGCCTCATGCATGCAAGGTAAGCAGTCTACCACTGAGGCACCTTCCCAGCCACTGAGTGGTATTTTTGTGCATGGGTTTATGCAGCAAATCTATTGAGCAAATATATTCATTTGCCATTAGACATATTCAAAATTATGAATTATCTGATATTTTAATGAATAAAACTCTTCTCATGGTTACCAGGAATTATTTGTCTCCTAATGCCAAAAATCACAAAGACGGGTATTTTAAACTAAAACTACAAAAGAAATTCAAGATCTTGGTGCTAACAAGAGAATTAAAAAGAGAATTCAAAATTGTTTTTCATCATGAATACAGAGCTCAAAGATCTTATAATACTTATTCTAAATGCAAATTAAAGGTTGAAAATCAGCCAGGAAGTAAAATTTATATTGAATGTTAATTTTTAAAGAGGAAAATAACATCCTAGATGGCAGACTAAAGACAAATACCAGAGCCCTGTATGCTCAATAAGAAATAAGAATCTTTTATTAAAAAATTGAGCTGGAAAGTGCACACCAGGCAAAAACAAGCAGTCACAGCACACCACCAAAAGAGACACACTCTAATGTATATCTCAGAAAAAAGAAACAGTTTCAGACCTACGCTCATCATCTGTATCCATGATTTCAATAATATATGTACACTCCCCTACACCCCCACAAATGTATGCAACAGCTCAACCTACTCACAAACATCCACTCAACATGAATCAGACCTTCCTGTAATATTTGAAATTTTAAGAGTTAAGTATTGTAAATAATTAATAACAGATGCATAAGCAATTATTTTTGAATAGCATTCTGCTATGGAAATGAGAGTTCATGATTATTGTAAGTACCCAAAACATCTCTGAATCTGGAAAGAATTAAACAAGAGACAATCCAAATTTTGAGACTATATTTCTCCCAGCTCTTCGGCAAAGGCTTAATGAAATGATACTTACAAGATTAAAAAATTATGTACTATATTAATACAATGAAAAATGGGTAAGTAAAGTGAAAGACACTGATCAGAGAGACCTATGCTGCCTCCAGCTCTCAGCCAGCTGCACACATTGGCAACGTTGATGCTACCTAAGCCACGGGGTTGTCTTCCCCAGAACAGTGGCCTTACTGGGGTTGGAGTTGGGGGGGGGGTAGGGAGAGGAGGGTAGGACATGGGGGAGGCTTGTTAGGAGAGGAAGGAGGGGGAAGGTCAGTGGCTCAGGCAGCAGCCACCCCTATGGTGGCTAGGTTCTGGGGAGTGTCTGTGAGGTGGGATGGTTGGGGCATATCCCCTGGGGCCTGGCAGCCTTGTGAGCAAAGGAAGGATTCTCAAGTCCTGCCAAGCAGAAAATGAGAAATGAGACAATTGGTGGATGAAGAATTTTAAAAAACAAAGGCAGGGACTTGGAGGCAAACTGTAGGGGCATTGAGGGTGGAGGCAACAGGACTCAAGCTGCAGTGATGCTTCTCCCAATACCCCTGGAAGTGTGTGAGGGCCAACTCCGCCGCCACGGACTCAGCCTGCAACTTATCTTGCACTGGGCACCAGGACTGTCCAGCAGAGCCTCGGCCTGCCCCATAGAGCAGTGGCTGGGAGGCCATGCACAGGGAGGATGAGGAAACATGCCTGACTGGCACTGTTCCAGCCCAGCCAAGAAGAGGGCATCCGGGGAAGTTCCAGCTGTAGGTCAGGACTGGTGCCATGGACAAGACTGGGTGGGTCCTCCAGGGACCAACATGGTGGCTGTCAAGTGTGGGCTGGGAACTTCCTTAGCTTGCCCTAGGTGTCTCCACAGAAAGGCCCATTCACTCCTGTTCCTCTCCCACCTTCTGGATTCCAGCTGTCCTCCTGCCTCCAGCCACATCCAACTACAGAGTCAACGGCACACCACTGAGTGTCCATTACGAAGATGCTTAAAGGGCATCCCAAGCCTGATTCACCATGCATGTGGGGCTCACGTGTGCCATCCTCCAGGCAAAGCATACCCCCATTTTAACTTGGCCACCCATGCCTAGGGGACCATGAACTGCATTCTTACACAGAAAGCCAGGGGTACACAAGGCTGTGCTTCATTCTAAGGAATCCTTTCCCTCCTCATGCTCAAGTGTGGGGTGGCTGTGGAGCCAACTTCACTATCAAGTTTAATTATCTGAAAGGAATAGGATACAGCTGCCACTGGGGTTCTCTGTGTACATGAGGGGTGTGTGTGTGTGTGTGTGTGTGTATGTCTATGTGGCGTGAGAGAGTCAGACAGCTGAGGTCTGGGGTAAAACACTTCTTCCCTTCAGCATTGAGTTTTGGTATCTAGTGGTTTTCCCCCCTCCACCAATTCTGAGTCAATGTAATAAAATTTTCCTTCTGTATACTTTTATCCCTTGATCTACTTGATGTTCACATTCCTATGATCTGCTTGCGAACTTCAACATTTGCTTCATGAAGGTAGTGCCTTTTAAAAAATCTTTTATGAAGTCCTTTGATCTCTTTAAATGCAATTTTTACTTAGCCCAACTGTTGGGGTCTAGGCTGTGACTGTTAATTCTGAGATTATCTTAGAGCTAATTGAGATACTATACTTTCAATCTACTTTTCTAGTGAAAGAAGTTCAGCATCTTTATTGAAATATTTACCTGGGTGTAAACAAACACAAAAACAGTGTTATAAATGTACAATCACTTGCCAGGCACCAGTGGCTCTCGCCTGTAATCCTACCTACTCAGAGGCTGAGATCTGAGGATCGCTGTTAAAATCCAGCCCAGGCAGGATAGTCCTGGAGACTCTTATCTCCAATAAACCACTAGAAAACCAGAGGTGGCACTGTGGCTCAAGCGGTAGAGTGCTCGCCTTGAGCTGAAGATCTGAGGGACAGCACCCAAGCCCAGAGTTCAAGCCCCACGACAGATCAAAAATAAAAAAATAAAAAAAAAATATGATCACTTGACTTTAGTAAATTGTGCACCACTGTAATGATTATTCTTGCTAATGTTAATAGTTGGAAATGGAAAAAAATCACAAATTAAAAAACTTAAAAATAGATCAAATAGATCAAATAGTAACACTGATCAGTAATGAAGTATAAATGTAAATGTTTAATAAATAAATGAAATATTTGAAATTCTTATCCACATAAGAAATACATATCAAAATGTCACTGAGATCCCATGTTACACATCAGAATAGTTATAACTACTCTAACAAATAAAAACAAATGCTGAAGAGGTTGAAATAAATCAGGAAGTGTATTTAGTTGTGTGACATTTAAACTAGCGCAACCCATATGGAGGTTAGAATGGAAGTTTACACAATACCAAAAAAAGAAAACAACATATATTTTAATGGCCTTTACAGTAACTTGGATACATATTGAAGGAATATGATTTAACATGAACATCCATGTTCATGGTTGCAGTATTCATACCAACCCAGATCTGCAATCAAGCTACATGCACCAGTAAGAAGGAATAAAGAAAATGTGCTATTCATAGCTATAAACATATTCTGGATATAATAGAAGTTAATGCTTCCACTGTTTCATTGCAAAGTATTTTTGATATACACTTAATACTAATTTCAATGGGTTTTATGGCATTGTATTTTTACTTCTGTGAGGAACATCCCTATTGATTTTCAGAGCAGTTACAACAGGTTAAAGATATCCTATAATATGTGAATGTTAGAACAAAATTTAAATATATGAGTGAACACATACAGGAACATCATATATAGTTATAATTTGAAGCAAATTAAGAAGCAACAATTGTGAAAAAATAATGCTGGAACTTAAAAACAAATTATCTTGAAAAGTTGAACGAAGAAGATGTAAAATAAAATTCATCAAAAGCTGTTGAATGATAGAAGATGGATGAAGGTTAGAAAAAACATTCATCTGCATGGTCAATTTGAATGAAGTATATGTATATATGGTGTACACTGATGAAACTCATTCCAAAACATAAAATAAACTTAAAATGTTTATGAGAAGACAAAACAGGGTCTGTCTTTGTATATGTAATAGCAGGAATTTACAGGATGTTCAGAATTGTGAACGAGAGAGAATATGGCCAAAATTGTTGATGTGATTGAAGTTGCAAAATGCACCTATGTTTTTGTGGGAAAGAAGGAAAGAAGATGAAGAAAACATGTGGGGTGCTGATTGAGATATATTTTCAGAAATACAGACAAGGAAAAATACGAAAAATATGCAACTAATTAGTGTTAATTTAACAAAACATTTTGCTCAATTTTAAAAAATGAAACTATTCAATACTTAATAGCATCAAATAAATAGGCTATGGAAGAAAATGAGACATGGACAGATTTTCCCCAAAATTTGTTTTATTTCATAACAAATGGATTAAAGTAAAATGTAATTACATCTGAAAATGATAACACTTTCAAATGTCATTGATAGAATCTAGCAAAGAAAAGGAACTGAGAAGTAGAGAGTAAAAACAATCTGTGTTATAGATGAATATACTCAGTAGAAATTTGTGATGAAAGAGTGTGCTGTCTTTTCCTCATCAACATAGATCTAGGACACCTACCTTTTGACAGAACACTTGTAGTCAGACCAGTAGAGTTATTAGTTTAAGCAGTAATTTATTACATTTATTCCCTAATCTTATGATATGATTTCTGAATGATGTGAGTGATCCTACGAGATTTTCTGATCTCATTTTCACCGAGTTTCTAATTCCTCCACCTGCCCATGATTTTTCTGCTACTCTTATTTTTCCTTGTTTCTGAACTTAACTCGTGTGATCTATTGGTTCATGAGAAAGAGCTGGAGACATGTGAGGATGGCCTGGATTCTGCACTAATTACCACTCCAGCTTAGATGATCTAGTGACGGATCTGGGCCTCAGAATCAGATATTAATTGACCTCTTTGGAAATCGAGAAAGTAACTCCCTCAGACAGAATGTGTCATTCCTTGAATTTCTCTGAAGAGATTTGGTACAAAGGCAAAATTCAGAGAATGAACCAGGAGATCACACAAGTATCTTCTGGTAAGAACAGAAACTGGACAAAGTCTATGGTAGAGATTAACTGAGACTGGGCATAAGGGGCATATAAAAGAATTTCCCTTTTTTGACTACAAGTAAGTTGTTTAGTGAGACATGATACCTTCCTTCATATCAGAAAATGCACTATGTGAAATATGTCACAGCCACTTTGTGGGAGGTCAGTTCCTCAGAGGAGAAGGGGTTAAATGTTGTGACCACCATTTTTCTCTCTAGGTTGTTGTCTCTCCCACACCTTCCCATGCCAGGAATATGTTGCTTCTTTCCTGTATTCAACTAATTGTCCTGACTTCTAGGCAGAAAGACCATAGGCTATTCTTTTGCTAATCTCTTGCATTTGCAGTAGAATAGGCCCAGGCTCTGCTCCTGCCAAGAGGTGACAACAAGGTCATATTTGAACTGAAGATCAATCATATTGAAAAAATAACTGAAATTAATAGCACCTTTTTATACTTTCATCTTTACTAACAGACAACTTCCTGGTTGCTCATACAGTAGTTTCAATTCCTTAGTAGCAAGAACCATTCTAGGAGGTCTTTCCTAGCCATACTTTTTCAAGTGTCCACTAAAAATTGAACTCACTAGAAGCTGAAAAGTTTCAATTTGTGGGGTGGTGGATACTGGTGGCTCACATCTATATTCCTAGCTACTCATGAGACTGAGATCTGAGAATTATGGTTCTAAGCTAGCCTGGTAACAAAATCTATGAGATTTGTCTCTAGTTATTCAACAAATAATCAGAAGTGGAAATCTCTTCCAAAGTGGTGGAGGGTTAGCTTTGAACCAAGGAGCTGAGGGACAGTACTCAGACCCTGAGTTTACACCCCATGACTAAAAAAAAGCAAGTTTCTTTTTTTTTTGGGGGGGGGGGGGTCCGGTCATGGGGCCTTAACTGTAGGCCTGGGCGCTGTCTCTCAGCTCTTCAGCTCAAGTTTAGTGCTTTACCACTTGAGCCACAGCGCCACTTCTGGCATTTTTTATTTTTGCTTATGTGGTGCTGGGGAATCGAACTCAGTGCCTCATGCATGCAAGGCCAGCGCTCTACCAATGAGGTACCTTCCCAGCCCTGTAAGTTTCATTTTTCTATTATGATTTCCTCTTCTAACACACTATGTGCTTTATCTGTAAGTCTTACTTAAGGTTGCTCTGTCTCATTCAATTAGATTTTTGTCTCTGTTAACAATAAGAAAGTCTACAATGTCTACCTAGAGTACAATCACTTAGTTTACAACAAATGTTTGTTAAGTGTGGGTGTGCAGAATTAGACTAATTCTTACTTTAAAGAAATTATATTGGCCTTCATTCCACTTGAACAATTTTGGGAAAATAGATGCATCTCTGGATTCCTTTGATTATTTCTAGAAATTATATTATCCAGATGGTTTTTCCATTGATACAGAAAATTCCAAATTGTGGCAACTATTATATTGTATTGCTAGTTTTAAGCATGGCAAAATGGATCAAAGGGATTTCAAACTTCATTTGTGTGAAAAACGTTCATTCATTATCTAAATTCAAAACACCTAAATTACTAAAGGAAGAGATTCTCTTCCATGTAGTGGTCTTGGAAGGTCTGACTATATAGTGGTCTGACTTTGAGAAATAGGTTGCCATAACGGGTATTTTCAACACTTCTTTTTTGGCACTAGAGGCCTTGTAAAACAAACACATTTGTCTCTGACTTATGAAGTCCATGGCTGACATTGATTGTGAAAGATAATAATTATCCTCCTACCATTTCCTTCTAAGTAATTTTACCTATATTTATGATTTTGAGACTTGTAACAATTTATATGTAACAGTCGCCCATACAGCAATTTAAAAAGAGAAACTTCGGTATCTGTGTTATAATGTAGTGGTATCATACCAATTCCTTATAGTTTACAATATAAGATAAATAACAATGATTATCTTAGCAACTCTAGCTAACTTATGTATCATAAGACATTATGTCCCAAAGTTCACAAGTCACTTTATTTTCAAAAATATCAGAGTAATCAGAATCTTGATATTTTTGAAAAGTATATTATGAGGTATGTATATTTCCAAAGGCAATGTTACCCACAAGACATTTCCAGTTTCTTATTTTGACATGTAGCTAATTTAACATTAGTTTTTGTCCAAATTAAAGCTTACTATATATTAATTGTGCTACATAAAATGAAGCACAAATTTAATTATTGTCTTTGTTTTTACTCATATGTAATTATCATAAAGTTGTTGTGCAAAGAGATTTCAGTTCAATGTTTGTTTATTAGTACAATGTATTTTTGTTGACTCCTCCTTTGTTTCCCCTTCACATTCCTTCCCGTCCTTCTCTGACGCCAAAGTTGTAACCTTAGTTTTTGGACATAAAGTCTTGTACATCTCATCGTTGGAATGGGTCCACCTGTATCCCTATTTAGACAATTTGTTTTTTCCCTTCCCTTCCACAAATTATACCAACATTAAATACAGTGAAAACAGGGGAACAATGCATCCTGATTAGTGTTCCATTGATCTATCCCATCTTTCCTAACACTACCCATCCTCCAAGTTACTTGGTTCCATTTTTACATATATATCATTAATATAATGATTGTATTTGCCATCCTTCCTCTTTTCATTAATCTGCCTCTTCTTTTCTTAAACCTCTTCTCCACCCAAACATGATTTCCATTTCTGCTACTTATTTCCTTGAACCCTTTGTTGATTTTTTGTTATTCAGAGAACTGCTATCACAAAAATACTCTCATGAGCATACCAAGCATTGGGTTTTTAAATTTCATTTTGATTTCAACTTGTACACAGGAGTTGACATTCAATACATGAGTACATGAGTACACTGGATTTTGATCAATGTCACTTCTTTCATAATTTTCCCCAACATTCTCAATCCCATCTTTTCAAGTTTCTTCATTTGGTAGGATATGCAGTTAGATACTGCATTTCTCCCCACTTTTTTGCTTCACTTATCTATTTCTCCCCACCTTGATCCCAGTCACACCTCTGAGTAATTGATTCCTAGTGTTTATTTTGTTGGAATGTGAGTTAGCTATTCTAAGGAATTACATTCTTTGGATTCTTCTCTGAACCAACCATATTTCCATTCATACCTCAGTGTATACTTGGATTCCACCCCAATGTGTGCGTATTTCATTGATCTAGATTTTTTCTAACTTCCTATATAACAGAAAAAATATCTTATTTGTCTCTCTGGGTTTGACATTCTTCCCTTACTTCACTTAACATGATTTTCCCCAATTTCTTTCCTTTTTTTGCACATGATGCATTATCGTTCTTTCAAACGGATAAATAAAATTCCACAATGTATGTACTTGTGTATGTATATATATATGCTTGTATATGAATATATGCACATATATGCATATTTATATGCGTATAGCTATCATATTTTCCTGATCTACCTGTCTTCTGAGTGGCATAGTCCATGTCTAACTGTGATTTCTTGTACTATTATGCTTTTGCTTTCAATGTTTTGGGAAACGACTTAGTATCATTTGCCTAATCTTGGGCATACAGTCTATTCTATAACAAAATTCTTTCTATTAATTTACTAGCCTGGTGGTTTACGTTTCTATATATATTGGCTCCTATAAATCACAGGGGTTCATAATTGCATATGAATCTGTTTTTAAGAGCAAGACTAAGTGTCTGTATATAGTAGACACTTGTTCATAATTTATTATAGAATTATATATACATACACATGCATATACAATTTATATACATATTGTCACTTATATATGCATATATATGCATGCATATAGGAAGATAGATAGATACATACATAAGTATTTAGATACATAGATACTTAGATACATAGATACATAGGTAGATGTATCTGTGTGCTAGTACTATAATTTTAGGGCCAGCTTTCTTTTGTTTTTCCTTTTTGCTCAAGGTTAGCATTCTTCCATTTGAGCCACAGCTCCATCTTTAGCTTTTTGCTTCTTAGTTGAAGATAAGAGTCTCATGATAGATTTTACGTTGTCTACCTTGAAACTATGATCCTCAGCTTTCAGCCTTCTAAATAGGTTTAAAGGCATGCCGCACTAAAAACAAACCTATTATATTTGAATTAAAAATAAATTTGAAGAATTATAACTTGTAGTATTTTCAGATAAATATCTTTTCATTTAAACTAAAACATACTGCTTAATTTTTTTTCATATTCCAACTCACCTACCAAGAAAGGAAGGGAAAAATGCAAAATTAAAGAACCTCGGAATGTAACCATTCGCAAGCCTGCTAGCCACAGTTTCTTTGCTGGGAAATAGAACAGGATGCTATCATCTACAGGCAAAATGGGAGAACATGCTCTTCACTAAAGCTGCTGAAAGGCTGATGACAATGAAGACAAGCAACTTTATCCAGGAAATGCCACAAAGTATACGCTGTGGTATGATAACTTTATTAGATAAATGTAGCCAATCTTAGAGGATGTTCATAGGGATGAAGAAAATAATCAAAGGTGAATATGTGATTAGAGAGGTGTGCTTTCTTGAAGATGAATGCTATTGATTTTGCTAAGCTTGCCATCCATCTTCAAGGCTCTTCTATTGCTGCTGGCCCTTCTCTACTGTTCACCCATTTGGTTCAACTGGACCTTCTTTTCACTTAATAGGATTATTACCTCCATGCATTTCTGGAAAGGTATGAAAACAGGAAGCTCCATTACTACTCCATCTCTCTTTTTTACTTCTTATTTGTTCCACTCAAGGCCTTGGCACTGTCCTTTAGCTTTTTCTGTTAAGGCAGGTGCTCTATAACTTGAGCTATAGCTACATTTCCATGGTTTTTGAGGACTAAAGTAAGATTTTTGACTGGACAGGATTTGAACTTCAATCTTAACTTCACAGACTTCTGAGTAGCTAAGATTACAGGATTTAGCCATTAGTGTCAAGACCACAAAAGCATTTATTCCTTGGCCAAAAACATGGGGTGCCTCTTAAAGAGTTTTGTAATTGAGAAATTTTCATCATACGTGATAGCTAATGCAATTTCATAGGAAAATGTTGGAACGTTAAGGAAGGCTCACTAATCAAGTTCAAAATGTGCTTTGTTCTTACTTTCTTGATGCAACAGCCCCACTGAGTTCTCACATGGATATCTTCAATTCTAATTTAATTGGGAATTCACACGTGGATATAACTCAGTTTCATTTAAATACATGAACATCACTCTTGTTACATGTATTACTGAGCTACATTACATCTGAGGACTAGTGACTACCTAAAATCAACTTCACTGTAGAT
The DNA here is from genome assembly GCF_019054845.1 of Dipodomys spectabilis. Classification (NCBI taxonomy): domain Eukaryota; kingdom Metazoa; phylum Chordata; class Mammalia; order Rodentia; family Heteromyidae; genus Dipodomys; species Dipodomys spectabilis. The sequence goes on along the minus strand of NW_024870882.1, from coordinate 4,765,098 downwards.
GATCTCTATTATTGTGCAATAACTAGACTACTTCACTGGTCTAAGACACCAAGATACTTCAGGAGACAAGCTCCTCTTCCTATCAGACTTGCCAATGCAGAGAAAGCAACTGTTCTCTTCAACCCTTATAGGAATCATGCCTGTAACATGAGATTCTCAGGAGTGAGAAGGGTATTCACACTACACCTACCTGGACACTGCTGGATCACCTTCTGAAACTTCTCAAGGCTTTCTTCAATGATGCTGTCTGATGTCTATAGAACTGTTTCCATCTAATCCCAGCATCCACACAGCTCCTTATTCTCTTCATTGAATAGGATCCAAAAATTGTGTCTGTCTAATATCTCCTCTTTGCTGATAGTCACCTGCAGAGAAAAATGAGTTCGGTTGTTGAAAATAGCAAACAAAATGGTGCCCTTAACTCCTATTAATGGAGTGTAACTTTCATTCCTTTTAGTCAGCATCTTTGAGGACTTACATCTGTGTTTCTTCCTCTTAGAAACCTAGGGTTCATCATCATCAGACATTCTCATACCTTTGTTGAAGTAATAACTCTAGGTGACCAACAGGACTTTCACCCATTGAAAATCTTTTTACTAGCAGGTCACAGCAAACCTTATAAACAAAAAAGGCTGAATATATTAAGCACCACCTAAATTATTCTGCTTTATGTCCTTTCAATATTTATTTTCAAATGATGATAATCTGATAATATATTTCTGGCAATATTTTTTGCTCTTAAAATTTAATCAAATTCTTACATCATTAAAGCCAAATGTCCTGCTTATTTAATTTAAAAACTATAATTCATATCATTCTAAAACAAAATGCTTATAATACAACATATCAAGAAGATTAAAGCCACATATATGATGGAGGATTTATACGTGGCAAAATAAAATAAAATTTAAACCAATGCCCATGACTCATTTGCTCCCACGCTTCTAATGGAACAGTGTGATTTTGTCAAAAATCATGGAAATGTCACCTCAATCCAATATACTCTACATGGGCTAAACCTGAAATACCTAATGCTTCATTGTTTTCAAACAACTCCATCAAGTAGACATTATTGAGCATAAGATTCTCCTCTCTACAATGATAAATGGTTTATGCTAATAAATTTGAAAGTAAATAGTTCAAAACAGCCTGGCTGACAGTACAAAAGGATTCTGAGGTTTTAAAAATCTATAAATATTTAGAGTGAAAAAGGGTCCACGAAGGTCCTTTGCTAAATTTTTAACATGCAGTTCATAAACAGGAAAGCAAAAGGGATTTTCTTCTTACACACAAAAACCTAACCAAGACTTCAGAGTGAAGGAAAATTACCAAATGTAGCAACAATTACCTGGCCAAATGTATTGAAAAGACTTGAAAGTCTATCCCTAGAGAGCCAAGTTTTGTTTTCATCTCTCTGACATGTATTTAGTTCAGATTTTAAAACTCTAGTGTATCGTGGCTCTAAATTCCTAATTAATCTCACAATGGCACTATATTCTGCTCTACATTAGTTTTTGAAGAAATTTGGTAGAACACCAAACACATTTTTATATAAAATTTTAATAAAATGCTTAAATTGACATCTATAAATGAGATGAGAAAATACTTTGTTCATATTATTTTGTCGATGGTAGGCCCTCAAGGCCAGTGACCAACCCCTTTGAGCCACAGTGCCACTTTCCACTGGATTGTGTGTTCTTAAAGATCTTTTTTTTTTTTTTCTTAAAGATCTTTAAGACAACTTGAAGGTTAATTTTATATCCTGCTACTTGGCCAAAGTTTTGAATCATCTTGAGTAATTTGGGAGTGGAGTCCGTGGGATTTTTTAGATATAAAATCGTGTCATCTGCAAAGAGGAAGAGTTTTACTTCATCTTTCCCTATTTGGATCCCTTTTATATTTACATCTTGTCTTGTTACTGTAGCTAGGCATTCTAATACTAAATTGAAGAGAAGTGGAGAGAATGAACTCCTGAGTTAAGAGAAAATGGCTTTAGATTTCCAACATTAGGTGTATAAGGCTGGCTGTAGGTTTTTCATAAAGCCTTTATTGTATTGAAGAATGTTCCATGAACTACTAATTTTTCCAGAACCTTCATCATAAAGGGGTGTTGGATCTTGTCAAATGCTTTTTCTGAATCTATTGAGATAAACATGTGGTTCTTATCCTTGCTATTGTTGATGTGATGGATTATATTAATTGATTAACATATATTGAACCAGTTTTATATCCTGAAATAAACCCTGCTTAATCGTGGTGTATGATTTCTTGGGTGAATTTTTGAAGTTCATTACCCAAAATTTTGTTGAGAAGTTTTGCACCAATGTTCATTGAAAAATATGTCTATAGTATCTTTCTTTGATGAATCCATGACTGGCTTTGGGATGAGGGTTATGATGGCTTAACAAAAAATGATCCTGAACAGAAAGAACAGTGCTAGAGGAATATCAATAGCAAATTGCAAACTCTACTGCAAAGCCATAGTAATTAAAGCAGTGTGGTACTGGCACAAGACCAGACCTAAGGAACAATGGAATAGAATTGAATCCCCAGAAATGAACCTACAGATATATAGCCAGCTAATCTTCGATAAGGGAGCTAAAAAACTAGAATGGAAGAAAGCCTCTCAGTAACTGGTGCTGGCTAAATTGGTTAATCACTTGTAGAAAATTAAAGCTAGATCTTTATATATCACCCTGCATCAGAATCAACTTCAAATGGACCAAAGACCTTGGAGTCAAAGCAGACACTCTAAAAATATTACAGGATGGAATAGGAGAAACCCTAGGGCTCCTTGACAAAGGCCGAAATTTTCTTAATAGAGACCCAATAGATAATAGATCCCAATAAATAAGTGGGCTGAAGACTTAAAGAGAAAATTCTCTGGAGAGGAAAGGAGTATGGCTAATAGATACATGAAGAAATGCTTAACCTCCCTATCCATAAAGAAATGTAAATCAAAACAACATTGAGATAGTTAGAATGGCTATAATCACGAACTCTAATAACAACAGATGCTGGAGGGGATGTGGACAGAAGGGAACCTTATTGCAATGTTGGTGTTATTGTAAATTCATTCAACCACTCTGGAAGGTAGTGTGGAGGTTCCTCAAAAGGCTCCACATAGAGCTCCCCTATGACCCAGGAATCCCACTTTTAGGCGTTTACCCCAAATGATCACGAACAAGACCATACTAAATCTCCCAACACAACTATGTTTATTGCAGCATTATTTACCATAGCTAAGATATGGAACCAACCCAGATGCCCCTCAGAAAATGAATGAATCCAGAAAATGTGTTATATGCACAATGGAATTCTATGACTCCATCAGAAGAATGAAATTTTCCCGTCTGTTAGGAAATGGAAAGACTTGGAAAAATTACATTAAGTGAAGTAAGCCAGGCCCAAAGGAATATAAGTCCCATGGTTTCCATTATTTGCAATAACTTGTTTATGTCTGAGATAAACATAAACTGTCAGAGAAATTGATGTTAGGCGAAATGAACCCTAAGATAAGGATTCAAATGTTTTTTTGTCCTCGCAATTGTTTCCAACATATTTATAAGGTGGTTTCTTTATTGCTTTGTATGTACCTCCCCCATTGTATAAGCCCTGCTTTCACTGTATTTGATGCTGCTATTGTAGGGCACATGGGCAGCAAAGATGGCACTGAGAGAAAGTTGAGTGGGAAGAACCTGAGTTGTTTATGTGAATATCTGACTGGATAGCACAATCAGGGAAAGTGATGTCAGTGCGTGAACAGCTCGTGGAGAGCAGGGAAAGTACAGAAAGTTTAGGCACATGATAAGGGGACTGCTACAGTGATCGCTTGGTTCTTTTTTCTCCCCTTACCTGCCACTGATATTTTGCTTTAAAAAAGGCTTCCTGTGTGATAATAAATGAGTTCCTGCTTCACTTGACTCCCTACTGTGTCTGATTCCCTCTGGGGCTAAAGGATACTGGGGAATGGGCGGCTGGCACACTTACCTTTCCTCGGACCCTGTCTTCTGCAGGAGTGACGAAGACCCAATATCTCGGGATGCCCAACGTGGGTCACAAAAGGCTAAGCAGTCTCTCAGGGTAAGTAAAAACCTGAGTATGGGTAATGCGATCTCTCAGAAGGAGGACTTGGGAAGTGAGAAGAAAAAGGAATGGGTCAAATTCGACCAAAAACACACTGACTGATCAGACAGAAGTATGCACAGTGGAATCAAAATGAGGGTGAAGACTAGCCCCTCTGACTCGAGTGCCCCTGATTATACTATGACCCCACCCTATTCCCCCGATTGGGAGAGAGGTACGGCGCCCTATGCGGCCCTACAGAGGGACCTGCGAGACCAGGACCCCTACTACTAACTTTCCATGGAAAGGCCGAGGGTTGGGGAAATAACCTATGAGGAGGCCAACCCTGTAAAGGGAGGGTCATTTGGGAGCACAAGACCCTGGCCACAGGATTTGCTTCCCCAAGCATATCCTCTCATTCTGGCACCGAGCTAACAGACCCCTGGAATGGTACCCATGGGAAACTAAGGATCTTAAAGAGCTCCGCAGGCAGTGACAGAGGATGGCCTGAACCCTCCTTAGACCCAGACCCTACTACAGGACATTGCTTATCAACTGTGTGTCCCTAAGGACTAACTGGATGTGGCCAAAGCTGTCCTCACCAGTTCTCAGCTTATGAAATGGTATGCCTTCTTTATGAGGAATGCAGATTGTGTGTGGACAATAATCGGCAGGCTCAACCTGAGAAACCTATTTATTATGCCATGTTAATGGGACAGGAGAAGGGTATTCCACTGGTGTCCAACAGGCCACAATACTTGGCACGTACCGTGACCAGATGAGGCAGGCAGGACTTGCTGTGGGGTACAAACTAGATGAAGGGTCCACTGAGTCCCCCATAGCAGGAGTGAGACAAAAACTGGCTGAGTCTCTACCTGATCTTATGGACCAAGTCCAATAGATTGTTCACTGCAAGTTGCCAGCAGGGGAACTAACAGATCAGTTTGTAAAGCTACTGGTTTGGGAAGAGATGAATGCAGAACACTGCATGTCCTGCACAGGATTGAGATTTTCCTGAGCAGATGGGTGGTGGCCTCTCAGTATGTGGGAATGCAACAGTACCAGTCCCAATCACTACCTTTAGCTTTACAGGCTCAGACATCTGCAATGCCTGAGGCTATTATCAGGCACTGGCATCTAGGGCCAAGGAACCCCAAGACCATCAGGGAGAGGGATTTGTTTTAAATGCGGGCAGGAGGGGCACTATAAGAGGGACTGTTCACAACAATCCGCCAGCAACCAGCCTGGGGGTCCCAACCGCCATCTACACCCTGCCCCAATGCAGGAAGGGGTACCATTGGAAAAAGGATTGTTGATACAAATTTGATTTAGATGAGAAGCCTTTAAACTAGAGGAGGGGCATCCTCCAGCACAGTTAACTCAAGGAGGAAGCCCCTCTGCTGTAAGGCCCAGGCAGCCTCATGGCAGGGCGACCCAGGCCCATTGGACCGTCCCCCTGGTGAAAAGACTCCACCCTAAAATGAGTATTTTCATATGTGGGAAGCGATTTCACTGCCTAATTGCCATGGGGGCAGATCGAACCATACAGAGGGAGATGGAAGTACCCTTGGACTGGAAGCTTTCACCTGGGCCCCAATTGGGGGTAGGGGGCAACTCCCAGTCCAAAGAGATGGTTGCCCTGATGAAATGGACTAGCCCAGATGGAGAGCAGGGAAAGATACACCCTCTAGTGGCAAAAAACCTCACCGCCAATTTACTAGGGCAAGACATGCTAAGATAAATGAATGCTGTGGTCACTATGAACAATTGAGCACTCTATGACAATATTCTGGATGGAGGAAGAAGCACAAAGGCTTAAGTGGGATCTATAGAGAGTTAAGGAAAAGGATTTTTTTAACTTTCATAATTACAGAGAGGAACATAAGGGACCCATTCAGGTGTACCCCCAATCCTAAAGTTCACTGTCCCCTGAGTACCTCCCATTTGGTGAAAGTGGGAAAGCCCTATTTGGGTGGACCAGTGGCCATTGGCCAAACCTAAACTTGTAACCCTCCACCTTTTGGTGGAGGAACAGATAAACTTTGGACACATATGCCCTTCTATGATTCATTGGAACACACCCTTATTTGTTATCCAAAAAGCATCCCGGGCCTGGTACATGCTCCAAGATCTACGTAAGGTACATGAAAGGATGGAGCTAGTAGAAATGCCCCTAATAGGCATTTGCTGGACTCCCACTATACCTTCAGAATATACCTTGGTTGTAATTGATATTAAAGATTGTTTCATTTTCTATTACCCTGAATCCAGATGACTGCGAGAAGTTTGCCTTATCCATCCCTTCTCTTAATTTTTCCCAGCCTGATTGGAGGTTTGAATGGACGGTGCTGCCACAGGGAATGGCCAATAGCTCAATCTTTTGCCAACAATACTTGGCCACAGTTTTAGGGCCTGTGCTGGGTTCAGATACCTCCCTTGCCTATGCTTACATGGATGATATAATCTTGGGGCACCAAGATCTAGGCCACCTGGAGGGGCTTCTGGCCCAGGTTCATGCCATATTAAAAAAGGGGGGGTTACCATAGCCCTCAATAAAATTCAAAATGTACGTACTTTTAAGATGCTCAGATCCCACCTTACCTTGACTCAGGACAGCCCCCTTAAGCCATTGCTGGATATTCCAACCTCTCTGACCCTAACCCAACTTCAAAGTCTTTTAGGGGAAATCAATTGGCAGTTGCCATGGTTTCCAGTCCCTAAAAATAGTCTTGTGCCCTTATTTGCCCTACTAAAAGACAGGAAGCCCCAAGAAGTTATTACATTTACAGACAGCCATAGTTCAATATTTTTACAGTTTCAAAGAGCCCTGGATCAAGTTTCCCTAAAGAGGTATTCAATTATAGATTTGATTTCCCTAGGGTTGTTTGCAGGTGTCATATTGATTTCTGCAGTTTTAACTCAAAGGGGGGAGACATTAGAGTGGGTTCACACTCTCTTGGGGGGCACACTTAAGGGGTACTCTCAGTCAGACCAACTTACAGATGCTATCGTATAGGGCAGGACCCAAGCCCAAAGGCATTATGGCCTCGACCCTCACTCCATTGTTTTTCCTATTTGGATGGCAGACGTTGAGTGGCTCACTTGAGCCAATGCTCATCTTACTATCTCCCTGGAGGGATTTCTAGGTCAAATTGACTACCATTATGGGCAATCAAAATCTACCATCATATTATGGTGACTTCCCCTCAAAATTCCATCTCTAGTTTCTCCTACACCTATTCTTGGCACTGTCCATGTTTTACTGATGGAGCTAAAGCAGTCTCTGCATATGCAGCCTTTGAGGAGCAACAAAAGACCCTGAGCCAACAAATATTTCAACCTTATCAAGGGTCAGCACAATATAAAGAAATGCTGGCTGTATCTATGGCCATTCAAGACATTCAAAACACACTTTAATTTGTATTCTGATAGCCTATATATGATTAACTTGCTCCCTCATATTCCCCAGGCACATATTAAGCTGGATGGAAACCCTATTTCCCCCTTATGGTTACCCTTAGGGGTTATTAGAAGGACAGGGAGCCCCTATACTTATTCAACATTTGAAAGGGCAATCAAAACTTCATGGGTTTTTATCCATGGGCAATAATTAGGTGGACCAGTTAGCTACTGGCCCACAATTATTGTAATTAATTAATTATTATAATTAATTGTAATTAACATTAAAAGAGGCCACCCATTTACATAACTGGAAAGGTCTTCAACATAAATTCCCTCAGATTTCTGTAAACGACCTCAAAAGGATAACACATATCTGCAAAACATGTTAGCCCTTCTTAAAAGTACCCCCGTTACAATCACCAGGGGTAGATCCCAGAGGCCTTAAACCCAAAGTCCTCTTTCAAACTGATGTTACTCATTTCCCAGCCTTTGGTAAGCTTAAATATATCTTTGTCTCTATAGATACTTACTCAGGGGCATACTGGGCCAAAGCACATACAGGAAAAAAAAATCTAGACATTCACAAGCACACTTTCTTCAATGCTTTGCCACTTTGGGTCTATCAGCAAAAGTTAAAACCGATAATGGACCCTGTATTGTTAATAAAGCAATGTCAGACTTTTTTGACAGATGGCCTATTAGTCACAGTACAGGAATTCCCTATTATCCCCAAGGCCAAGCTATTATAGAAAGAAATCACCAATGTCTTAATGAGAAATTAATAAAAACATAACGAGTGAGTTACCCCCCATATACAGTAACAAATAGCTTTGTTCACCATTAACCTTTTAAATTTTTCAAAAGGGACAACTGAACTCAGATTTTAGAAGTAATGGGGATAAGTAAACCCTATGTCCCAAATGAAAGTCAGATTGAAGGATCCTCTGACACAACACTGGAGAGGACCTGACCCCCTTGTTACCATGAGCATGGGATTTGGATGCGTTTTTCCCATGAGGAGACAACCCCTATTTGGATCCAGGCAAGGAACCTTAAGTTTTTATCCATTTCCTCTATATAGGAGGATGCTCAAGGATAAACTAACCAATAAGGAAAGAAAATGGTTATGGTGGTCGAGGCTTGTGTTTAAAAGAGGGAAAAACAAATCGTTTAAATAGGGATACAGGTGGACCCATTGCAACAATGAGATGTACAAGTCATTATATTGAAAACGAATTTTACAACTTTGGTGTGGGGGGAGGGGAGCAGGGAGGATTAGGTGGGGCGGTGGGGGGTGGATAGGAAGGGATGAGAAGGGGAAACAAAGGAAGAGGCTACAATGCTTGATAAGAAATGTACTCATTATCTTGCCCATGTAATTGTAACTCCTCTGTACAGTATTTTCACAATAAAAAATTATGAAAAAAAATTATGAAGGGTAGACAGATCCTGTGAAGCTGAAGAATGGATCACAAACTCAGTGGCAGCCAGACCTCAACGAAAGTGCCACTAAAGCCAACATCCTAGACAGAAAATGCAGTGTGACTATGGACTGCAGTCCCACTGCTCTGCCTCAGTGCCTGGTACCTCAGAAGACAGGGCTGAATTCCAAACATAGACTAAAGCCATACCCAGGAGGCCAAGTAAAATGGTAGAAGGAAAACTGGGTAATGACATCGAATGTACTTCAACACGTACAGAAGAGAAAAAGTTCCATGAAGATTTGAGAGCAGTGTTGGAATCTTCAAAGTGTAGTTGTGATCGATTCTGGCTCAATGGCTCACTCCCACATACTCGCACTCCTCCCTGCACCCATTCTTCCTTCCAATCAGGCAGATGTGTTATGGTCACCACAAAGACTTATTGATCTCAGGAAAAAGGTCTCTACCCAAGTCCCAGACAGAGAATTACAATGGGCCTTAAACCAGTATATATATAGATATATATATGTATATATACATATATATATCTATATATATATGTGTGTGTGTGCGTGTGTGGTACCCCCAATACCCAAGCTGCTCCCATACTTTAAAGAGAGGAACCTTACTAGATACTGACTTTATATATGTCCCAGAAGTAATCAAACTGCTTCAAATATTTCTAACTGTTTGGGGCCTGACATGTATTAACAGAGGATGGAAAAAGGATAACTAACTTGGAAGGTGGGCAGGATGTGGGGGTTGCAGTCATATCAAAAAGGATAGAAACCAAGAGATCCAACTGAAGGCTCTCCACATCCATTATGATAAGCTTAGGGCAAAGATTAACTCCTACCTTAGGCGAACCTCAGAAAGAGCAGGTGTGAATTGAGCAAACCTTGTAACATATGCCCTGACCCAAACCTCAGCAAAGTGGTGGGTCTGCCATTAAAACAAAAAGGGGGAATCTGTAGGGCACAAGGGCAGCAAAGTTTGCACTGAGAGGAAGTTGAGTAGGCAGAGCCTGAGTTGTTTATGTGAAAATCTGAGTGGATACCACAATCAGGTGAAGTGACGTCAGTGCGTGAGCAGCTCTGGGCAGCAAAGTATAGAAAGCTTTGGCACATGATAGGGCTACCTGCACAGTGATTGGTTGGTTCTTTTTCCTTCTCTTCCATGGCACGCAGTTTTTTGCTTTAAAAAGTGCTTGCTGTGTGGTAATAAAAGAGTTCCGGCTTGACTTGACTCCCAGCTGCATGACTGTCTCTGAGGCTAAGGGAGGCTGGGGAACAGGCAAACAGCTCACTTACCTTTCCTCGGACCCTGTCTGTCTTCTGCGGGATGGACGAAGAGCCAACAGATATAATTTGTGGAGAGGAAGGAAAAAAGCAAATTGTTTAAATAAGGTTACAGGCAGACCTACTACAAAAATGAGATGTACAAGGTTTTATCTTGAAAAACGAACTTTAAAACTTTGGCGGGGGGGTTGGTTAGTGGGGTTGGGGTGATGGATAGGGAAAGGGATGGTAAGGGGAAACAAAGGAGGAGGCAACAATGCTTGAAAAATGTACTCACTATCTTGACCATGTAATTGTAACCCCTCTGTATGGTATTTTCACACAAAAAAAAGACTACTTGAAACCTTTAATTTGCCTTGAGCTCATCACTTCCATAAACTGTCAAATACACTAACCAGGAATCTCTCCTGAGTAGCAGTGAACAGCTAAGTACCCATACCCTCTTGAGTTCAGTTAATCTGATAGCTTCTAAAAGTTTAAAAATTCCACCAGCTTCTAAAAAGAAGCTGATTACATGGTATGTAGGGGAGCCCATTAAGACCCCTCCTGTTAGACTCAGATGAGGTGTTGGTCAAGCAAGGCCACAGGCCTCTCAACAGATAGAAAACAATTGTCACCATGTAAACAATAAGAGCTGAGCCCCATTAGAACCCCATCCCTCTCATTGTTCTCCCTGATGACGGTTATTTTCAAACTTTCCTTAAATGTGTACAGACTTGCAGCATCCAGTGCTGTGGAAACAAGGGGTTGTTTCTGTTAAGCATGCTGCTGCCTTTTAAAACTACAGAATCTAAAGGAACAGTGGAAAAGCAGGGATTCCACTGAAAATGAACTCTAACGAAATTAAAGCTCCTTTCTACCATTGGCATTTGGGGACATTGCAATTTCCTATGGGAAGAATACTGACTTACACACAGGACTAAGAATGTGCATGTTCTGTGCAAAAGTTCTATCTGTTCTTTGCCGCCACCATGTTCTCCTCCACAATGTGCTGGCTAAGCTTTGTCTTCATTGTTTCAAGTTCTTTCAAAGTTAGAATTCAGGCAGCCAGTAACTTCTCTAGTTCCTACATTTAAACCCAAGAAAGAGGATTTAAAGAAAGCCTTCCACTCAACCTGCTGCTGTTCCCACACCTATAAGCTAATCCTTTGATTAGACTCAAGGGGAGGAGGACCAGTCAGGAAAGGGACCTTAGGAATGATAAACAGCCCTGGCCTTTCAAAGACCTACCTTGCTGGCCTGCCTCAAAACAATTTGTTCTGAAAAGAACATTTATTTCTGCTCACCTTTTCATTGCCTCAGTTATTTCCCTAATGCGCATACAAGTCACTCTGATATAAAATATATGTCAATACTTCAATTTAGAGGACAGTGAAGTTACTATTTAGCTGAAATTTATTTAATAATGTTTTATATATATATATATATATATTTAAAAGGTGATAAATATGTGACATCTCCTTTTCAAAACCTAAAAAATGCATTGTTGCTGAAGTAGTCATCACTTACGATTTCTCTTCAACTGGCATTAAGTTTTGACTAACTTTCTAAATGAAAGAGTGTAAGAAATTTAAAATAAAATATTAGTGAAGATTTATCAGCAAAAGTTTCATCTGGCTATGGATACATAATTTGTTGATTTGTCTATTTTTCTTTGTGGTGGCTACCAAACTCAGAATTTTAGCAAACTAGGCAAACTATCACTAGCCATACCTGGGATTATTGTTTTGTTCTATTTATTTTAATTTTGTTTGCTGATCTTGGGACTTGCACTCATTTCCTGAGCACTATTCCTAAGCTTTTTCTGCTCAAGGCTATGACTCTAAAACTTGGGCCACAGTTCTACATCCAACTTTTTGGCTGTTAATTGGAGATAAGGCTCACAGACATTCTGTCATTGGGCCCAACTTCAAACCGAGATTGTTATGTCTCAGGCTCCATAATACCAAGGATTATAACCATAAGCCACTGTTACCCATATTATGTGTTCTTAAAGCATCTGTCAATAATAATAGAAAACTATCACTATTACTAAAGACTCAAACCTGTAATCCTGGATATTTTAGAGGCTGAGATTTATAGGATCATGGTTTAAACATAGACTGGTCAAACAATTCAGAGTTTATCATTTTTTTAACCTGCTGGCCCCAGGTTTTAAATTCAGGCCTAAGAACTGTATATGAATTGCTTTTCATTAAGGCTAGTGCTCTACCTTTTGAGCCATAGAAACACTTGAAGTTTTTCCTGAGTAATTTATTACAGGGAAGAGGTAAGGTTATTGCACAGTCTGGCTCCGAACTGCCATCCAAAAACTAAGCCTTCAAAGTAGCAAATCAGAGATTCTTACCTTCAACTAAGCAGCAAAAAAAAAAAAAAAAAAAAAAACAACCCTGAAGGTGTGGCTCTGGTGGCATAGTTTCAGCGTTGCTTGGAAAAAGTTAAGGATATTCAAGCCTAAGTATTGACACATATGTACACAAAAGCATGTACATAAATATATATACACATAATAGGGATACAGGTGGACCCATTGCAACAATGAGATGTACAAGTCGTTATGTCGAAAATGAACTTTACAACTTTGGTGCGGGGGTGGGGGCAAGGATTGGGTGGGAGGGCGGGGGGGGGGGGAGGATGGAAAGAGATTGGAAGGGGAAACACAGGAGGAGGCTACAATGCTTGATAAGAAATGTACTCATTATCTTGCCCATGTAATTGTGACTCCTCTGTACATGATTCTCACTATTAAAAATAAAAAAATATAATATATCTATATATATACATGGTCCTATACTCAATTCCCTGGGAGAAAAAGGATAAAAGTATTAAATTAAATTAGGACAAAAATAAGTAATTTAAATTGTTAAAAAAGAATCTACCATAGCACCGTGGTGGTGGCTCACACATGTAATCCTAGCTACTCAGGAAGCTGAGATCTGAGGATTGCTGTTCAGAGACAACCGAGGAAGGAAAAGTCCATGAGACTCTTATCTCCAAGGAACCACACAGAAAACTGGAAGTGGCACTGTAGCTAAAGTGGTAGAGCACTAGTCTTGAGCTGAAGAGCTGAGGGCTATCACCCTGGCCCAGAGATCAAGCCCCATGAACAAGAAAAACAAACAAGCAAACAAAATAAAACTGCTATAAGCTGAATTGTGACTTAGGTGGGAAAGTGCTTTCTTCCCATAAAGGAGGTATGAGATCAATCCCCAGTTTTGTTCATACCAAAACAACCAAAGAAAAGAACACTAAGAACTATCTAACAATATATCACACATTGTAAAGAAAATAAAAACACGAATATAATTGAAAGAGCTAAAAGTAGAACCATGGCTCAATCGTGAACAGCAATATACAGCATCAAGAAGGTATTATTTTCCATAAAACAATCTATACATTGAATGCAATACTATGGTAATTCTTCACAGGAATTTGTATACATTGGTGGCATCATCAACTAAAAAAAATAAGCCTTGAGGATGGCCCACAGGAACTCAAAAGAAACAAGACATTTAGAAACATGCAAGTACATCTTTTTTGTTTTTAAATACAGCCTGAGAAACAACAATATGTATTCCTCATCTTAAGGACAAACATCTGCTGTATGGCAAAAAGCATTTTTTCCTGGAAGAAATAATCTAAAGAGTGAGACACCAAATAAATAACCAAGAACTCAGAAGGTGTAACACCAAGAATGATAAAGTGCAAAGATAAACAAGTATCTGCCTGACTTTATGACAGGCCTTGCTTTATCAGAGAAACACCCCTGATGTCAATCAGCTCTAGGCTTCTCTCTGTGACAACACCTATATACTGAGGGGGCCTCTGTCTGTCTTCTGCTGTTTGTTTGCTTGCTTACTCAGTAAAGCTATGCCAACTTTTCTTGCCATGGTGACTTCTGTGGAAATTCTTCTTCTGTGACCAAAGTCAAGGACTCTAAGTCAAGAGACCCTAATTCTAGAGGGAAATTTTAAAAAGCTCCACTTGGACACAGTGACTGTTGCTTCAATTATTTAAGAGCTGGGTGGGAGTGTAGCTCAGTGCTAGAGCACTTCTTCCATGCAGAAGACCCTGAGTTTGGTCTCCAACAATAGAGAAGGAGATGGATTATGAAAGATCAAAGACCCAAAGAATGAGGAAGAACAAGTGAGGATGCATCGCACCTGAAATTAAGATTTGCCACACTGAAGCATAGTAATTAAGACAGTCTGATATTAAAGCTGAAGAAACACAATAAGGAAACAATAGAGAAATGAGAACCAAACTTGTGTGAAAACTTGAGATCTGACACTAGACTATGCAATAAACAGCCACTAAGATAGCTAGCTATCTATATGAATATGATACAAAATAAACCATGTCTTAAACCTTTGCAAACAATTCCTAAAAACAAATAAGGACTCAAAGATAGAAAGTAACTCTTGGGAGCTTTAAGAATAATAAGTGTGTTTTAAGAATGGAGATTTATTTCCCAAAAGAAATATATATATATATATATATATATATATATATATATATAGGAAAATACCAACAAATTAGTGTATATTTCAACATAAAATCTTTAATTCAGTAAGTGACAGCAAGAGAAAGAAATCCATGTTCTCTTAAGGCTGAAGACAACACCCCACAACCCTTGCCCTAAAACTAGGTTCCTACAGTTCAGGAAGGGAAGGGGAACACTTATGTGGACCAAGAGCATCCCCAGATGATATATGCACCTGGCACAACTAGGACGAGGAATCAGGGAGTTCCCAAGGTGAAGGAATAATATTCCAGTGCCCTACATTTTATATATACAATTTTCAAATTTGGGGAGGGGAAAAAATACCAAAATGTTGAAATAAGGTTACAGGTTGAAACATTGTAACAATGAGAGGTATAAGACACTATATTAATAATGAAATTTATATCTTTGGATATGGGGGAAGGGAGGAGTTGGTGAGATAAGGATAGAAGGTACGGTATGCTAAAAACAAAGTAGAGGGTAACAATGTTTGAAAGGATATGTACTCATTACCTTACCTATGTAATTGTAAACCCTCCCTAGAGTGCCTTTACAATAAAAAGCCATTATAACACTCATCCTAAAACCAGGCAGAGACTCATCATAGAAATAGAACTATTGACCCATTTCTTTGATGAACATTGATGCAAAAACAAAATTTTAGCAAATCGACTTCAAATATTCGTCAAAAAATTATCCACCACAATCAAACAGGTTTCATTTCACGGATGCAAATCTTGTTCAATATATGCAAATCAATTAATATAATCCATCGCATCAACAAGAGCAAGGATAAGAAACACATGGTTATCTCAATAGATGCAGAAAAAGCATTTGACAAGATCCAACACCCCCTTATGTTGAAAGCTCTGGAAAAATTAGGAATTCATGTAACATTCCTCAATACAATAAAGGCTGTATATCACAAACCGACAGCCAGCATTATACATAATGGTGAAAAACTAAAGCCATTTCTTCTTAACTCAGGAACGAGACAAGTATGTCCACTCTATCCACTTCTCTTCAATTTAGCATTACAATGATAGCTACAGCAATAAGACAAGATGCAAACATAAAAGGGATCCAGCCGGGCCCTGGTGGCTCACGCCTGTAATCCTAGCTACTCAGGAGGCTGAGATCTGAGGATCGCGGTTCAAAGCCAGCCCGGGCAGGAGAGACCGTGAGACTCCTATCTCCAATAAACCACCAGAAAACCGGAAGTGGCGCTGTAGCTCAAGTGGTAGAGCACTCGCCTTGAGCTGAAGAGCTGAGGGACAGCGCCCAGGCCCAGAGTTCAAGCCCCACGACCGACAAAAAAAAAAAAAAAAAAAAGGGATCCAGATAGAGAATGATGAAGTAAAACTCTCCCTCTTGCAGATGACATGATTTAGTATTTAAAGAATTCCATGGACTCCACTCCCAAATTACTCCAGCTGATTCGAAAATTTGGCAAAGAAGCAGGATATAAAATTAACCCTCAAAAATCAATGGTTTTTCTGTATGCCAACAATAAGAAAATTGCAGATGAAATTAGGAAAGCAACTTCTTTTGTAATAACCCCACAAATAATAAAATACTTCGGAATTAACTAAAGAAGTGGACCTCTATGATCTAAACTTTAAAAACTTGAAAAAGGAAATCAAAGCAGAACTTAGAAAGTGGAAAAACCTCCGTAGCTCCTGGATCAGAAGGATCATTATCGTGAAAATGGCAATACTTCCCAAAGGTATCTACAAATGCAATGCAATACCTGTCAATATTCCAACCTCATTCTTCAAGGAAATAGAAGAAGCAATCCAAAAATTCATATGGAACAATAAAATATTGAATATGGGAAAACGATTCTTAACAGAAAAAAAGAGAGTGCTAGAGGAATATCAATACCAAATTACAAATTCGACTACAAAGCCATAGTAATCAAAACAGTGTAGTACGGCACAAGAAGAGACCTCAGGACCAATGGCATAGTATTGAAAACCCAGAAAGGAACCCACAGACCTTTAGATATCTATTCATTGATAAGGGAGGAGCTAAAACAATAGAATGGAAGAAAGACAGCCTCTTCAGTAAATGACAAATTTGCTTAATCACCTGTAGAAAACTAAGCTAGATCAGTATTTATCATCCTGTAACAGAATCATCTCCAAATGGATCAAAGTGCTTAAAGTCAAAGAGGACACGCTGAAAACATTAAAGGACAGAATAGGGGAAACCCCAGGTCTCCTTGGCACAGGTTGAATTTTTTTGTAATAGAGACCCTGAAACACAACAAATCAAAGAATTGTTGCACAAATGGAATTGCATGAAGCTGTAGAGATTCTACATGGCAAAGGTCATAGTTAGCAAGATCAATAGGAAGTGCACGTATTGGGAGAAGATCTTCACTAGCCATAGAACCGATAAGGGTCTCATATCTAAAATATACTTTGAACTCAAAAAATTAAATCCCTTACCAACAAATCCTCACAGAAACAATTGCCTGATAAATAAGTGGGCTAAATACTTAAAGAGAAACTTCAATGAAGAGGAAATAACAAAGGCCAATAGACATATGAAGACATGCTCAACCTCTCTAGATATAAAAGAAATGCAAATGAAAACAACATTGAGCTTCCTCCTCATCCCAGTTAGAATAGCAATAATGAAGAAATCTATCTGATAGAGGGTCAGAATTCCATTGTGTATACATACCACATTTTCTTGATCCATTTATCTACTGATGGGCGTCTGGGTTGGTTCCATATCTTAGCTATGGGAAAAAATGCTGCAATAAACATACTTGTGCTGTTACCTTTAGTGTTGTCTTATTTATGATGATTCGGGTAAATGCCCAAAAGTGGGATTGCTGGGTCATTGGGAAGCTCTATGTGGAGTCATTTGAGGAACCTTCATGCTACTTTCCAAAGTGGTTGAAAAAGTTGACACTCCCACCAACAATTGCCCAATTTGTTAGGAAGTGGAAAGACTTGGAGTAAATTATATGAAGTGAAATAACCCAGGCCTAAAGAAACATAGGTCCCATGGTTCCCCTTATTTGAAATAAATAGTATATGTCTGAGACAAGCAGAAAAGGTCAGACAAGTAGATATTAGGTGAAATGAACCCACGGATAAGGACTCAAATTTTTTTCTTTCTTGAGATTGTTCCTAACATATTTATAAGGTGGTTTCTTTGTTGCATTGTATGTCCTTCCCCCATGGTATAACCTCTGTTTTCACTGTATTTCATGTTTGTACAATTTGTGGAGGGGAAGGATGTAAGTTGTTTAAATAGGGATACAGGTGGACCCATTGCAACAATGAGATGTTCAAGAAGTTATGTAGAAAAACAAACTGTACAAATTTGGGGCAGAGTGAGATGTGAGGGTAGGGATGGTAAGGGGAAACAAAAGAGGAGGCAGCAATGCTTGATAAGAAATGTACTCATTACCTTCCTCATGTAATTGTAACCCCTCTGTATGGTATTTTCACAATATAAAAATTATTAATATAGAAAAGAACTCTAAAAACAACAGATGCTGCAGGGGATGTGGCCAGAATGGAACCCTACTGAATTCTTAGTGGTAGTTTAAACATGTTCAACAATTTTGGAAAGTAATATGGAGGCTTCTCAAAAGACTCCGCATAGAACTCCCTTATGAACGAGCAATCCCACTTTTGGGAATTTACACGAACGACCACAAACAAGGCCATAGTAAGTCTACCAGCACAAGATGTTTATCACAGCACTGTTTACCATAGTTAGGATATGGAAGCAACCCAGGTGCCCCTCAGTAGATGAGTGGATCATGAAAATGTGGTATATATACACAATGGAATTCTATGCCTCCATCAGAAAGAATGACATTGCATTATTTGTTAGTAAATGGAAAGACATGGAAAAAATTATGTTAATTGAAGTAAGCCAAGCCCAAAGAAACATAGTTCCAATAGTTTCCCTTATTTACAATAACTCGTATATGTCTAGGACAAGTAGAAAACGTCAAAAGCTGTGTATATGACCAGATAAGATGAAGTTAAACGAAATGAACACCAAATAGGAACATAATTGGTTATTCCTTTCTTGCTATTGTTTCTAATGTATTTATAAGGTACCATGTGATTTTTTTTGTTGCTTTGTATGTTCCATGGTATAATGCCTGTTTTCACTGTATTTGATGTCAGTATAATTTGGGAAGGAGAAGGGAAAAAGCTAAATGTTTTGATAGGGATACAGGTCGACCCAGTGTAACAGTGAGATGTACAAAACACTATGTTGAAAAACAAACTTTACAATTTAGCAGGGGCTGGGGGGAGTGTAGTTGTGGAGATAGGAGGGAAGGAATGGTAGGGGAAAAACAAAGGATGAGCAACAATGCTTGATAAGAAATGTACTCATTTCCTGTCTCATGTAAATGTAACCCCTGTCTACAGTATTAATAAAAGAAAAGAAAAACAGTTCATCATGCTCTGTGGCAGGTGAAACACTGGTTTGGAAGGACAGAATCATTGCAGGCTCCCAGCCCAGGACCCAGGGCGATGCTCTCTATAGCCTGGAAGGGAGCCCTGAAATACTCTGTGTATGGCCTTCATTCCCTTGGGGCCACAATGGCACTGTCACCTGGGAAGACACAGACCAGAACGACGGCAGTGTACCAGGTGGGGATGAAGAGGTCCATGGGCAGAACCTCCTTGTTGCAGTTGAAGCTGTAGTGGGTTGGTGATTGTGGCAGCATCCCATCTCTTGTCCCATAATCCCCAGCTAAACAAGCCACAGCCAAAAGAGGAGGCGAGGCAGATGGTATAGAAGCCTAGGAAGAGGTGGTGGGACCAAATTATCTCAAAACAGGGCTGTCCTAAAATATCTCCCACAAGGGTCAGAGGAGAAATGAAAAAGCAAGGAATGAAGGAAATTGGCTCACTTACCTCATGGGGTCCTCTGAGGATAGCTCCCACAGCTGGGCCCACATTGAGCAGTAAGGTCAACTGGTGAATCTGAAGATCCACCAGGCTCCCCCAATGGCTGTGGCAGGCATAACACCAGTTGAGAGAGGGAGGCAAGGGCTGTACCTCCAGCCACATAATGGCCAGTGGACATGGGAAAAACAAGGAATCCAGAAGCTCTACAAGCTGTAGCCAAGAGGGGATGCAGAGCATATTCTGAGCCAGGGCCTTCCTTCTCTGTGGCCACCACAACTGGATTCATAACAGTCTGGTACTACTTCTGTGTATTGTGTGTGGACACATGCACATCCCCTCACCCGAACATGTTTTCCCACAGGAGGGGCTGAGCCAGGAGGTGCACGTAGAGGGGGGGGGTGTTGGGTGGGGCACTAGAGTCAGAGGTGAGTGGAGATAAGGGTGGGCAGGGAGAGGGGGACCAGGTGGGAGGAGTTAGCCCCCAATTACCTCGACTCAGGGCTGCCAGAGATGGATCCTGCAGATGGGCCGAAACTGACCAGGAATGTGGATGTCACCCATGGTAATGATGAAGAGGCACCACCATGAGCTCCAGTACAAGCAGATGTGGTTGGAACTGAGCAACTAAGCTTGCTGCAAGGCAATAGGTGGAATGGTGGACAGGGAAATCTCTGATTTCCTGCTTTCCTTCTCCAATGAGTATGTGGCCTTGGTTCAGTCAAATTACATCATCTACTTTTATGCATGCCCACACACATCCCCACACACAGGAGGGGCTGGGATGGGGAATGGGTGGGAAGGGGGACAAGGGAAGAAAGCAATCAGGATGGATAGGGGAAGCAAAGGGTACGTGAGGTACTGGGGTGGGTAAGCATGGCTTGTGGTGGGCAAGGGAAACAATGGGTTGTGGGAAGGGGAAGCATAGTGTGGAGTTGTGAATGGGGAAGGGGGTAGTGAGGAAGGGGACAGCGGTGGAGAACCTAGCACTAGAAAGGGGGACAAGAAGAAGGGTTCAGCCCACTTAACATTTAAGAGCCCTGTCCCAGGGATGGCTCCTGCTGAGGGAAAGAGGAAAGAATGGAGAAGAGGGCAATGTAATAGGGGTGAGAGGAGGGGAACTCACTTATATTGAATCTGGGACTTTGGTGATGGCTCCAGCAGTTAACTCCCCAGTGACCTTGAAAGTGGATGTTGGCTGACTGATGAAGCCTAAGAGGCACTGGGGGACCAAATCCGTGCAACAGATGCAGCACCAGTTGGGAGAGGTGGCAGCTTCCTCAGCTCCAATGCCTCCAGAAGTTGGTTCATAGAAACCGGTGACTATTGAGGGCATGACTAGGAGGGGAAGGGGGTTAACTCTAAGCCCCTCTCTTCCTTCTATGGAGAAGGTTCATCCCCTCACCCATGAATCTTCCTAAACTGAGAGGGGTGGTGTGGGGTTGAGGGTGAGGTTCAGACCAATGGGGGTGGGGAGAAGTAAATTGGGAGGAGTGCGGCATCTTTACCATGAAACTGGGTCTTCTAGGGTTGTCTTTGGCAGCTTAGCCCACACATCCCTAACACAACGAAGGGTTGTGGGGCACCAGGCAATGGGGCAGTGGTGGCCCATGTGTTGAGGGGAATGGTGTGAGTGTGGGCCAGGTGGTGGTGGAAGGGGAAGCCTGGCAGGGGATATTGGGGCCCAGGAAGAGGGGATGGGCACACTTCGGTTGAAACCGAGCTGAGATGGGATGCTTCCACAGGGGAGGAGAGAAGAAATGGAAAAAAGAGGGGTTTATGAAAGAGGCTATCTCACCTCAAATCAGGGTCATCATGGGATGGTGCCCTTAACTGGGCCCACACTGAGTAGAAAGATGGAGGTCCACACAGTGAAGCCAAAAATCCCTCAGGAAGGCACAGCACTAGTTGAGGTGATGGAGGAGAGGTCTGTATCTCTAGCCCTGCAACAGCCAGTGAACTCAGGTAAATCAGAGAACCCTGGGGATGTCCAGGACTCAGCAAGGCAAGGAAGAGGGCCTGACTCTGACCTTGGCCTTCCTTCTCTGGGGCAGCCATAATTCATGTTTGGAACATTCTGGCACCGAGCATTATGTAGTGAGTGCTGGGCATGTGCACAATCCTGTCCCATGCATGTGTTCCCACAGAATGTGTGGGACAAGGCAGTGAGGGGAAAGAAGAGGGGAAGGGGTGGGGCTGGAAGGGGTAGGGCTGAAAAGGTGGGGGGGAGGTTAAAGTTGTGGCTGTGAGAGGATGTGGGTCAGGAGAATGAGTGGAGCCCTGAGGTATATTTGAACTCAAGAATGGGACATGTCCAGAAAGGGGAGTAGGGCACATAGCATGATCATGGGCTGGGGAAACACAGGTTGGCAATTGTCCAGTGGGTGGGGGTGGGAGGTGATATGATGGGGCAGGGAGGTATTGGACAAGGAACCTAGCCAAGTGGAGGAGTTGATAGGGGAGCAAAAAGAGGCAATTTGTCCACTTAACTAGAAACTGGGCTGTTCAGTATGGCTCTCTCCATGTGTTGTGTACTCCGCTCATCTGTGCTCTATTGGGGGTAAGCCCATCCGGTTCGAGTCCATCATGCTCCACAATCTATACTAAAGGAAAGAAACTTCATCTCCCTATTCACCTAGCAAAGGCAAAACTCTCTGGGGCACCGAGAAGAGGTTTATAGTGAAGACCCGTTGGTAGAATGGGCCACATCTGGGGTAACAAATTCATATCACCCATACCCATGAGGCATAGTTGATGTATATAATGCACTCAAGTGATAGGTCTTTCTTTATTTTTCTCTTCTTTTCTGTTTTTTTCCCTTACTTTTCTTTACCTCTTTGTTGTTCCATTACTGTGGCTTGAACACAGCTTCTAGGGCCTACAAAAATTCCCTGCCCAAGGGCCTAATATTCTTCACCTCCTAGACCTCCATCTTCTGGTCCCTGTCAGCCCAGGTGCAGGTACCATGGCCAGATGCCCCCTTTCAAAGCAAGTAGATCCCCACCAGCCTTCTCCCTGGAGGAATCAACAGGATGATTAAGGGTTTTTTGCTTTTGTTTGTGCACTCACACGAATATTTCCTTCCTTCATTGGGACAGTTCAAAGTACTTAATGCCTTACTGAGCTTCAGCTATAATAATAAATCATTTGAAAATGAGGCACAGGAGCAGGAAGGGGAAAAAACACAAACAAGAAAACAAAAGACATATTCCACATCCACTGGATACATACAAAGATCACTGAATGAAGGCAAGTAAGACTCAACCTAACAATATTTTACCAAATTTCTTATATTTGAGTGATGAGAGCTCCATGGAGGGAGATGTCAAAGCAGCCAAGCTTTATGTTCAAGGATGTGGTCATTAATGTTTAATCATTTGCTCATTCATCCAGGAAGGGGAGATCAATTACTATTGTGCTTTGATTGTGTTCAATCCAAATACCACGTTATAAAAATAGCAAGCTGCCATGATAAAAAATAAGGCTCCTCTACCCAGCACCAGTTATCTTTAGTTCTCTTCCAAGCCATATTCATCATAACCATACCCAAAGAATGCAAGGAAGAGAGGTAAAGAATCACCATTCTGATGTATTAGCTGGGACCACCACATTGTTCAGGTTGAACTGTTTATCCTTGTGGTATTACTTTCTTCCTAGTTTTGGATCTGAGTTGTGTGTACATATGGTCTATGTGCATATATCCATATATAATTCTGACAGAATATATATGTCCATCAACTGAGATGTAAGCTTGCAAAGGTTCATTTTAACTGGTACAGCAGCTGGGTGTCAATGTAATTTCTCCTGTGTCCCATGTGCATCTCTCCAAGTTCTACACAAGATAATGTCACTGACCATTCTAAGTATATGGCTGCTGGCATTACCAGTCTTCCTTCTCCCCATTATCTCTCCCCTGTCCCTCAATACCCTGCAGTAAATCACAGGCTTTATGTTGTTGTTTCTTCAGTTTTGATTGCCTGAGGTTTGATTGGTCCAGGTCTACACACTTGGTAGATATGGCGGGTGCCAGGGTTGATCTTTGTTATTTTACTTTTCCTGACATATACCAGGAGAGTTGGTCTGTGTTTCAGGAGTTTTACTTGAATTACTTTCCACTTTCTGGGCTTTGCCTCCTACCTGATTTTCTCTCTTTTTTGTGTTAATGAGGATTGATCCCAGGATATTTCATTAGCTAGGCAAGTACTCTCACTGAACTATAACCCAGCCCCAGAATATTTTTTAAATTCTCCCTACATCTGAGTGTAGGATGGAAAAAAATATTTTATTCCAATGTATTGGAATGCTTCAGATTTTTAGGTTTTGAGTAATCTAGTTAGATACAGTCATAGTCTAGAAACAGATATGTTCGTAGAAACTGTTAAGACAGGCTTTCCCTCACTATATAGCTGTTGAGAGGAAGGGCTTGCCATACAGCATAACCTTTAGAAACTTAGTGTTGATACCTTCAAGATCAACTCATCAGGGACATGAGTTCAACCCGAGTGAGTTGCTGTGGTCTGAAGCTCCCCTCAGGATCCTCCTTTTCCATCTTGCATGCTATATTCCATACTAGTAATATCCACCATGCTAAGTCTGACTGCTTAGATTTGTTAAAAGTTTGTGAATGAATGTATGTGTCATTCTATACAACTTTAACATTGAGTGACATGAAGAACTTCACTACAAAAGAGATCAGTTCAGTTGCAGTGATGACTTAAGATAAATTTTTCTATCTTGACCACAAAGACTCCTTTTTTAGACCAAACACCTTAACTTGAACCAAAATGATTCTATGGAAAAATGATCTCATAATAAGTTTTCCAAATTCAGACCACAAAGTTATTTTGCTTAAGGCAGAATGCAGTATGCCAGCCAATATATTCCCAGACTTTTTATCTGTGTTTTTACCAGGTAAAAACACTTTTTGTCATGAGGATTTAACTCTGGGCATCGGCCCTGTCCCTTAGTGATTCAGCCCAAGACTGAGCCACAGTGCCACTTCCAGCTTTCAGGTGATAAGAGTCTCACAGACTTTCCTACATGGGCTGGCTTTGCAGTACAATCTCTTATCTCAGCCTCATTAGTAGCTAGGATTACAGGCATGATTCACGGATGCTTGGCAACCATGTAAAATTTTTAACCATGATTGAAAATGCTAATGCATTTCTTTTTAAAATGTATTTCTCAAAAATAGAAATATTTTTAAATTCTCATGCACATTTCCCATTAGGCAGTTCAGAAGATATTACTCTGAATTGTTCTCAGATTTATATGTGTATATGTGTGATGGTCTTTGAGTTTAAAGTTTGGCCCTGGATGCTGTCCTCTGTTCCCACCCCCTTTTGTGTTTTCTTGCTCAAGCTTAACACCCTCCCACTTGTGTCACATCTTCCAGCTTTTTGATTTTCAATTGGAGATAAGAGCCTTTCTTTCTCCTGCCTGAGCTGGTTTTAACCATGATCCTCAGATCTCAGCCTCCAGAGTAAGTTAGCCATTTACATTTAAATTGGATGATCTACTGAGTGCTTTCCTCTCCTCTTTTGTGAAAATACACTCCCTCAGCATCAAACATGAAATAACAAATTAAAAGATGTTATGATACTCCCAACCAAAGAAGATACCTGATATACTTATTTAAGAACTAAGATACAAAATTTGGAGTTGTTGAAAGATTGAGTCTCTTTAGTATCATTTTGGGAAAAGTGAATCAAATATTCAGAGCATTCCTAGATAGATAAACGGAATAAAGTAAACCTATTTTTATGAGGAGTATTAATGAGAAGAACAGTAGTTTTTGTGTCATTACTGTAGCCTACTTGAAACAGTTTCAAGTACACTTGCTCAGGTATATTTTCTGTGTAGTAATCACTGAATTCTAAAATTCTTTGTTTTCCTCAGCATTTTCAGTTTGCACTCAACAGCTATCTCATTTGAAACATACACCTTGGTACCAGGGGTCTTCTGTAGGTATTTTCCATTTTAGAAAAGTAATTTTAGGTCTTTAAAAATCAGAAAAGCTAATAATGATAATCACTTTCTGATGTCCTTCACATTTCTTCATATTTCATTATATTGGGTTAATATGCTATCAGTATATTTATTGGCTATGAAGTTGATTGTGGTGTTGGTTTTTGTGCTAGTATTGGGGCTGGAAATCAATAGGTTGGTGTGTCACTAATGCCAGCATTGATGGCTCATTCCTGTAATTCTGGCTACTCAGGAGGCTGAGATCTGAGGATCAAGGTTCAAAGCCAGCTTGTTCAGGAAAGATCATGATGCTCTTGTCTTCAATTCATGACTAAAAAGCCAAAAGTGGAGTGTGGCTCAAGTGGTAGAGCACAAGGCTTGAGCAAAGAAGCTGAAGTGTAGTTATGTGTAGTTCTAAAAGGATAATTACCAAGTCCTGAGTTTAAGTACCAGTACCAACACACACACACACACACACACACACACACACACACACATTTTCTTCATCCCCAAAACCATTACGGTTATTCTTATGTGCCCCTGAAATCCACTTTGCTTTCTTTTTCATTTGGTTGGTGATGTTTCCACAGGGAGAGCAAAGCAATTACTGTAACCTGAGTCTTGGCTGCCTGTGATTCTGCTGGGATGCCTGAGGTCTGCGTTATTAAGCAGTGCGACACCGAGAAAACTCCGTGAAGCACATGGAAGGATACATATGAGAAGATATGCCTTCAGGTAATTCTTCAGTCTATCTTCCTCCTGACAAGGGCTTTTCTCTCTCTGTAGGGTAGGTTCCTTTACTTTCCAGGTAAAGCTGAACATTGTTTGGCTGTCTGTGTGTACCCACGTGTGAATAAGGCTTGTATAAAATGTCAGCCATCGCAAACTTTCTTTTTTTCTCCCCTCACAGTTAGTGAGTTTCTTGGCAGCCTTCATTGTTGTGAGAAAAATGGAATTTTCTAGAAATTGTCATGGGATGTTTATAGATGTAGTTCAAAATTTATAGTTCTTTTGGTCTAGTGAATTGAGCACCTTCTATGTGAATTTATAGACAGCCTTTATTGAACTTATTTCTATGGTATAGATGAAGTTTTGGATATGATATCTCTATAGAAGTCCAAAGATATCTTTAATTACTTTGTCCAAATAAAACAGAAATTGAAAACACTTTAAATTTTTTTTAGTTTTAATCAGTCTTTTATTCAGGTGGGATATGGGATTTTTAAGTGCTGCAATCAATTAATTTCATTTGTAGGAAAAGTGACAGAAAGGAATGTACCTGAAGATATAGCATAAGATTTCCCTTTCGATGAGTAAAGAAGTTTAAGTTTAATTTCAACTAAGGTATTGTAAAAAATACCAAAATACAAATCCAGTTTCTGTGATTAGATTAAATTAGTAGGAAAGGTACTTTGTTTGCAGTAACTATTACAATATAATATATAGAAATTGTGTGACCAACACATTTGTGTATTTGTGTAGTAGTTAAATATCGTTATGGTGGTGGTGTACATTTTAATAAATTCCTTCAAGAACAATGAAAAAGTGTGAAAGATGTTAGAGTTTTACACAAAGCAGAGAAAATACCACGTGGCCAACAATAATTTTTTCATTTTTCTATTCGTTTTTGTGGGGTTTTTTTTTTGTGTGTGTATGTGCTGGTATTGAAGTTTGCACTTAGGGTCTTGTGCTTTTACTTAGCTTCTCCCTTAAGTCTTGTGAGCTACTACTTAATCTATACCACCATTTCTAGGTTTTTGCTATTTATTTGCAATATGAATCTTACAGACATTGCTACATGAGATACCTTTGAATCTGGATCTTCATATCTCAGCCTCCTATGTAGCTGGGATTCAAGGTGCGAGGCACCAGCACTCTGAGAGATGCATTTATTTTTTCATGTTATGTGGCAAACTACCGCAAATTCATTTCTTTTCCCACTGAATACTAACTATTGTAGGATATAATTTTGGGCTGGTAGTTTGGGTGTAGTTTGTCCCTAGCGGCTGCTCAGATTTTAGCAGGGGACCACCAGGCTATAGTCTCTCATGGAATGTGGAGATCTCTTCCAAGCTTAAGGCATGTCTCATAGGGTTTATGTTCTGTGGTTTTGAGACTGAGGTTTCTGCTTTCTGGTCACCTATCATACAGCCACTCTTGTCAGCTCCTAGACACCTCCATACTTTCTTGACAAACATATCCTCCTTACTGTTTGATTCATTCTGTTGGCGTCACTGGCTTCTAGAAAGGCCTTAATTTTCACTCACTCCTTGGAAGAAACTCATACCCAACTCTTGTAACAACTAATTACATTTGTAGAATCTCTAATTTTGTTATCAACCAGAGCATATTGTGGTTAGATCCTGCCTTGACTGGAAGATAAAAGACATCCCAAGGTCCTGGGTTGTTGTGTATCAGCTGATACACATAAAAAGCTATTTATTAGCTGGGCACTGGTGGCTCATCCCTCTAATCCTAGCTACTCTGGAGGATGAGATTTGAGGCTCCTGGTTCAAAGCCAGCCCGGGAAGGAAAGGCTGAGAGACTATTATCTCCAATAAACAACTCAGAAAACTGGAAGTAGCACTGTGGTTCCAGTGGTAGCACACTCATTTTGAGCTGAAGAGCTGAAGGACAGTGCCCAGTTCCAGAGTTCAAGCCCCTCGGCCGACAAAAAAATGGAAAAAAAATTATTTTTCTAAGTGTCCTCAATTTCAGACACTGGTAATGTTGAATTATTGATTGATTTTAGCCAATGAAATATGAAATTCAAGAAAATGAAAGATAGTTCCTTTGGTGGAGTGGAAAACAATTCGGCAGTTATAGAGAACGAAAGGCAGTTAGGAGTTAAACTGAGGATAGATTCAATAGCAGTGGCAGTGCCTTCAGAGATACAAAGGTAAATATGTTAGACATATTTTACAAAGAGAACATGTGGCTGGAAATGTGGATTAGTTGTAGAGTGCTTGTCTAGCATACATGAAGCCCTGGGTTCAATTCCTCAATACTACATAAACAGAAAGAGCCATAAGTGGTGCTGTGGCTCAAGACATAGGGTGCTAACCTTGTGCAAAAAAGAAGCTGAGTGACAGTGCCCAGGCCCTGAGCTCATGCTCCAGTATTGCCAAATAATAAAGAGAGAACATGTCAATAATGGATGAGAGAGGGATCTAGAGACCAAATTCATCACTGAATTTTTCCTCTATTTCCAAATCAAGAGATCATTTGAGAGAGAAAGACGGGGTATAAACATGGTCCAGAAAGAACATATGAAGTAATAAAAGATTTTTTGCTGCAACTGTCCTGTAGAAATAAGCCATTAGACATAATTGTGACTGGCAATAGCACGAGTTCATTGTAATAGCACAAGTGCTATCTGGAGATTTTGTATGGGTGCTGGTCCTGAGCCTTGAAAAGAGCCTAGGTGCTATTCCTATATTTTCCTGAAGGATATTATTCTGTTACTTAAGCCACAGCTCCACTTCTGACTTTTTTGGTGATTAAATGGAGAAAAGAGTATCATGGAATTTTCCTGGCTCACCTAGCTTAACAATTTTATCCCCAAATCTTAGCATTCTGAGGAGCTAGGATTAGTTGTGAGACACTAGCACACAGAGAAGCATTTCTTTTTCAGTGAAAAGAATTAAGTATACAGATTCTTCAGGAACATACACCCTCAGTACTAAGTAAATCACCAAGACCAGTTACGTGAATTCACACACACACACACACACACACACACACACACACACACACACACACACACACACATACAAGCATACACAAAAACACACATAAGAATCTCAGGGGTCTGTACCACTTTCCCCAAAAGAATAGTATATTCTAACAGGCAAATTGTGGTGTCACAGGTCTGTAAACCCAGATATTGACACATAGAGGTATAGGAGGATGGGGTACTAAGGGTGGCTTGAGTGAAGTTAGCATAAGACCCTATATGAAAAGTAAACTGAGAAAGAAAAAAAAAAGGTTGGGGACATGCAGGCTCAAGTAGTAATGTATCTACCTATTAAGTGTAAGGCCCTAAGTTTAATCCTCAGTTCCATGAAAAAGACAAAAAGTATAGCATCTCAGTCCATTTTGTCATGGATTAACAAAATTCATAAGGAATAAAAAGTCTATTTCAATCACAATAGTAGCATGGTAGCACATGGGACAAGGCCCCCTAGGTGTATCATATCACAGAGGATCTCGGCCTCATGGCATGTGTTAGAATGACAGGGAGTAGGGGGCATAGGTTGCTTTCAAAAACTGTTAACATTGATAATGTTAGTCCCTTGAGAGTTGATGAGATGGCATTAATCCATTTATGACTAAAACCTCTCTTAATGGTGCCACCTCCTGACACTGCTACATTCAGAAGTTAAGCTTCAGTCTCAGCTTTGATGGTGACAGAGCATCAACAGGCTTCGGACCAAAGCAGTTGAGACAATTGGAAGCCGAGCACATTCATACAACTAGGCACCTTAGACAATTGCTTTGATCCCTTTGATTCTGATATTTGCTGTATTTGGGGCCATTAACAGCTAGGATCCATCGAGTCCATATCTGCTCCATAGGCCAGCTTTATTTATGCTGATTGTGACATAAACTGCTAGTCAATAGGAGAACAAGGATGGAGATGGCACAAAATGAAGGTTTGGCCTTCTTTATGGCACTTAATTAACACTAATAGATTTATATAGGTAAATCATTAGAAAGCTATATGTCATTATACAATACTTACATAGAGCCATATAATAACTACTGTATGACCTGGACCTGTTTACACATAATGCAGACACTCCTATGAAAAAAAAAAGATGGGAAAAAAACCTAGTTCTGGCCTACAAAATTAATTGTCAAGCTCAGAGTCAAAGCAGACACCCTAAAAACATTACTGGAAGGAATAGGGGAAACCCTAGGTCTCCTTGGCACAGGCTGAAATCTGGAGACCCAGAAACACAACAAATCAAAGAAAGGTTGCACATATGGGATTGCATGAGAATGCAGAGCTTCTGCATGGCATAGGACATAGCTAGCAAAATCAGTAAAAAGCCCATGGATTAGGAGAAGATCTTCACTAGTCATACAACAGACAAAGGACCCCTATCTAAAATATGCTTGGAACTCAAAAAATTAAATCACCCAACAACAATTCCTCAAAAAAATTGCTTGATAAATAAGTGGGCTAAAGACTTAAAGAGAAACTTCTCTGAAGAGGAAATAATAACGGCCAATAGCTACATGAAGAAATATTCAGCTTCTCTAGCCATAAAGGAAATGCAAATGAAAACACATCCAGATTCCACATTACCCCTGTTAGAATGGCTATAAATAAGAAATCTAATACAACAGATGTTGGAAAGGATACTCTACTGCCTTGTTGGTGGGAGTGTAAACTTGTTCAACCACTGGGGAAAGCAGTATGGAGGTTCCTCAAAAGACTCCACACAGAACTCCCCTATGACCCAGCAATCCCACTTTCGGGCATTTACCCAAATGATCACAAACAAGACCATACAAAGGCTACCAGCACAACTATTTTCCTTGCAGCATTATTTCCATAGCTAACATATGGAGTCAATCCAAATGCCCCGCAGTAGATGAATGGATCAAGAAAATGTGAGATATATATATATATATATATATACATATATATATATATATATATGTATGTATATATATATATATACATACATATATATATATATATATATATATATACTATGCCTTCAATTTAATAGGAAAAGGAAAGCATTGGAAAAAATTATATTAAGTGAAGTAAGGCATGCCCAAAGAAACATAGGCCCCATGGTTTCCCTTATGTGCAATTAGTAGTACATGTCTAGGACAAGCAGAAAAGGTCAAAAGCTATGTACATATCGCCAGATAAGATGAAGTTAAGTGAAATAATCCCCAAGATAGGGACACAAGTGGCTTTTCCTTTCTTGCTTTTGTTTCTAACGTATTTATAAGGTACCATGTTGTTTTTAGTTGTTTGTATGTTCCTCCCCCACGGTATAACCCCTATTTACACTGTTTGATGTTGGTGCCCTGAATTTTCTATATACACTTCTTTAATATGGGGAGGGTAAAGGAAAACACAAAATGCTTAAATAGAGATACAGTTTGACCCATTGTAAAAATGCGATGTACAAGACACTATCTTGAAAATGAACTTTACAACCTCGGAGGTGGGGGAGTAGTTGTGGAGGTGGGAGGGAAGCGATGGTAGGGGGAAAACAAAGGAGGAGGCAAAAATACTTGATAGGAAATGTACACATTACCTTGCTTATGTAACTGTAACCCCTCTGTACAGTATTTTTACAATAAAAGACATAGAAAAATTAATTTAATGTATGGTTATGGGCCAGTACTAGGATTTGAACTTATGGACCTTCTACTTACTTTCACACTTCCAACTGGAATCCATATCTGTGTTTAATTTTTATTAATCTTTTTGTCAATGATAAATCTAATACCACTGTCACCTAATATTTGTATAGAATAAGTTTTGGAAATTTTACACTGAGTTAAGTATTTAACATTCATCATTCTACTATCTTCAAGTTTCTAATGTTTCTTGGAAGTTAAAGACAGGTTCTATGCTGCATTTATTAGGAAATCTTTTGCCTGGCCCCAGTCTATAATCCTAGCTTCGAAGGAGGCTTACTTGTTAAGAATGCTTGCTTGATGCAAAAACAGAGAATTCCATGAAACTCCATCTCCAAAATTATATATATATATTTATGCATATATAATTATATACAACATATTTAATATGTAATATATATGTGAGATATATACATATATACATACTTTATATCTTCAGGAGATAGGCACACTGAAACTATTGAAGGCACTGATTTAATTTCACTGCTGTCATTCTACTTTGACATTTTTAATAAAAAATAGATGACCATTATTTCCTTGAATGTCCTGTCCAATATCAGTTTGTGCATATCAGGCAGGCTGTACCTCATGTCACACATGAGTGCAAGAATAATGGGGTTGAGCTCATTGCATAGTGGCTCATCAAGACATTGGAAATATTCCTCAACTTGGATGAGCCAATCTCCATTGTTTGTTCTATATTGTGCCTCTGCTTTCGGTCTGTTATTTACAGTTTCAAGATGATATTTCGTTCTTTTGGAGAGAAGTGAATGGATTTATGTGACCTCCAAGACAATTACCTTTATCTGGCTAAAATTCATGTATTCAAATGGAAAATTTCCCATCTCCATAGAATACTAATGAGGACTCCCAAGCACTAGATGTCTACTTTGCAGCCATTGTAATTTTCATGCAGGAATATTTTATAGGGACAAAATTAAGGTACTAAATATATCCTTCAGCACCTACCCTTGGGAAATCCTCATGCTCATGCCAAAGTCATTGACCTTCACATAGGCTTTGTCATCCAACATGATGTTACTTGGTTTAATGTTTCAGTGTACATTTCTAAATTCGTTAAAGCAAAGCACAGTTCTTACAATCTGAACAAATTCCTGAATTCATTCTTGAATAGGTGGTATGATTTTCACATTTATCTCAGGAGGTTTCTTGATGGCCAGTTCCACTGCCAGGTATTGGTGCTCATCCTTTTCCCTCACCTGGTATGACCTGATCATGTGTGGGTGATGGAAAATCTTAATAATGTCCATCTCATTTTTAAAATTTTTGTGGGTCGTGGGTCCTGAAAGCTGGGCCTGGGCACTGTCGCTGAGCTCTTCATCTTAAAGCTAGTATTCTACCACTTGAGCCACAGCACCTCTTCTGGCTTTTTTTGTGTATGTGGTGCTGTGGAATCGAACCGAGTGCCTCAAACATGTGAGGTAAACATCTACCACTGAGCCACCTTCCTGGCCTGTCCATCTCATTTTTGATCTGACAATTGTTTTACTCCCTTTCAGGATTATTTTCGCTCCCACCTTAGTGTCTGAGGTGGTGCTAGGCCAACTTTACAAATCCATAGCTACCATAGTCAGTGATCTTCTCCTTCACACTGTATTGTTCAGGGAAAATCTCCTGCCATAGCCAATGATCTTCATACTGTCTTGTTCAGTGAAACTCTCCTTCTCTGAAGAGCTTGAGGATAATTCACTCTGTTCTCCCATCTTTCTGCTAGCATGGCAAGGAGTAAATCTATGTAGACATAGCTAAGAAAATAAAAACCCCAGAGCAATAAGCAAAAGAAAATACCCAAACCCAAACAAAGCATAATCCCCCCCTCCAAAAAATGCATCCACACACTCAAAATTGTCAACGTAGCACTAAGTCCAGCAGGTCACCAGGAAATCCCAGCACTGTATTAGACTGCAGAGACCACTCACAATAGTTTCAATGGACCAATCACAGCTTGGCATGAACCCATTGGCTCTTTTGGTCTTCTGCCGGGAGGACTATTGCCAAGGTTTCCAAAGGGATGCGAGCCACACAGATAATGCCACTGCTGCTGCCATGGCAGTGTTGCAGGAACTGCAAGGGCATCAGCCAATGCCTTCTGTCCTTGGTGGCTGCCAGGTCCTAGTGTTTG
Organism: Dipodomys spectabilis; assembly: GCF_019054845.1. Lineage (NCBI taxonomy): Eukaryota > Metazoa > Chordata > Mammalia > Rodentia > Heteromyidae > Dipodomys > Dipodomys spectabilis. The sequence goes on along the minus strand of NW_024870882.1, from coordinate 4,731,010 downwards.
CTCCCAAAGGTTTTGTCCTTGGGTACTATCCATGTCCACATGTCTGCTCCTGTTAGAACCCTGGCCATGTGTAGGTGCCAAACATACACAAAACATTGGCTTCCATTCATCATATGTGCGGTTCTTGGAACTTGATCCAACAACTTAAAAAGAAAATGAATTCTTATGTATTTCTAGGTGCAGTGGCCACATGACAAAGAGTCCACTTGGAAACATTCACTAAAGTGGATCCAGATTGTTTTCACTTCACAGTAAAGAGAAAATTCAAAGAAGTAGACCTGGGTGCCAGTGGCTCATGTCTGTAATCCTAGCTACTCAGGAGACTGAGATCTGAGGATAGAGGTTCAAAGCCAGCCCAGGCAGGAAAGTCCATGAGACTCTTATCTTCAATAAACCACCAGAAAACCACAAGTGGCACTGTGGCTCAAGAGGTAGAACACTTTCCTTGAGCTGAAGCCTAGAGTTCAAGCACCATGACCAACAACAAAAAAGGTTCTAATATCAGTATGCACTTTCGTGTTTTCTTAATGGAATTAAAGATGAGCCCAATCGCTCTTGTGTAGAACTAAAACAATATCACACTCAACAATATCACGTTGTTGAAAGAAGTCAGGTAGTATCAGGCTACTGTGAAGTTACTATTGTCAGGATGAATCCCGGGTAGAAATACATTTTTTCCTTTTCAGTATTTACTAATAAAACACATCTGTGTATTAATAGCAATACATTACTGCTTTAACATAAATTGTGCTCTCTATTCAACTCAGAGAATTTTGACAACTATTTAATTATGCAATGCTGAGTCCCCTTATAAAGTCAATAAGTTGGCATTTTTGTCTTTTATATTAAAATGCAAAGAAACTAAGACCAAATAGTTTTATAGTTAGGTGGGTCATAGAAGGGGCTGTTTTCTCACTTAGAAATTAAATCCAGTGGGATAATTCATGACATCCATAATCTGAAAATCTGCTCTAACTTTTGTCTTTTACAGACCTCATCAATTTAGTCAAGATATTCAAGGTCTTTTCCTTTAAATCTTGAATTACTGATGTCAAAATAATAGTGGTATCACTTCAGAAACATCTGATACTGTAGCAAAATGCCCTACACCATATATCTCCATGAAGCAGGTTATTAACATCTATAGGAGTGAGAGAAAAGAGAGCATCATCATTTCCCAATATAGTTTCTTATGAGATAGTTTACATCAGAATCCTTGAAATCCGTAAGGCAGTGTGTTGATATGTTCGAAGTGAAGAACAAAGGCTGGAGTAGGGGATTTATGTGGAACAACCCCTGCCTAGAAATTTGGAGGTTCTCAGCTTGAACTCTCCTACTGCCAAATCCATCAGTCTTCCTTTAGAGAAAGAGGTATAGCTGTGTATTTCAATTCCACTGTGATTCTATAACAAAATTCCCTAAGACCAGGCCCCAATAGCTTAGAGCAAGTTATTTGTCCTCAACAGAAATTCTAAAGGACAAGATCTAGAACCCAGAAATTTCAATGTACCGAGAGGTCAGCTTCATCAGCGCTTTAATGTGCTCCCATGTTGCTGTGTCCTCACATGGTGGAAAGGCTAAGAACATATTTAAAAGAAAACAATACCGCTGACAGACTTCTTCCCACCATTCAGATGAAGTTTAATTTGCTTAATGGCTCTGTATTTTCTTCTGTCATGTACCTACTTCTCTTGTTTTATGTTGTTGTTTCATTTGGCTTACTGGCCTTGAACACTTGAACCACTTTAAGTAAAGCTGTTTTGATTCCATGTATGTACCACCAAAATCATCTGCTGCTACTTCATTTTTTGGAAGTAAGCCACTTGCTTGCCCCAACCCTGTGCTTTATTGTCATTCCGGTATAAATTTTAAAGTTTTTGGTCTGTTTTGAATTTTGCAAGCGATTTAACAAGGACCCTTCACAAATAATTAGCAAATACTCTACCATTGCTTAGATTGCTTTATATTTTATTATTCATTTATTATTTATTTTATTATTTTAAATAAGTCTTTATTGTTAAAATACTGTACTGAGGATTTATAGTTACATGAGCAAGGTAAGAAGTACATTTCTCATAATTCATTGTTGCCTCCTCCTTGGTTTTTCCCATACCATCCCTTCCCTCCCATCTCCACTACTACACTCCCTCCACCTAAATTGTAAAGCTTGTTTGAGATGGACAAGATTATTTAATTCCTCATTGGTTGACCTCATGTTTAACCCACTTACTGAAAAACTGTAAACATGTAAACCTATAAACATGTTTAAATTTTTATGTAGACTCCCTTGCAATTTGCTCACAAATTATAGTGTTTGCCTTCCATTGCAATCTTCTCCTTCTCCTTCTCCTTCTTCTTTTTCAGTTAAAACATCAAATGTGTTGTCGCATGCTAACATTGATAACAAATTCCTCTATTGATTGCATCAGAAATACCTCAGCTATTTTTTAAAGACTATCATAGAGAGTGGTGGGAAGATGGCAGAGAAGCTGGAGGCTAAACAAGCTCTCTCATAGAAAGCAGTTTTGGTGTTCCATTGAACAGAACTAGGCCACAGAATCACACCAAGTGTACCATCACTGTACAGAGAGTTTGGCCAGAGAGGGAAAATCCAGGCAAGGAAACAGATCTGGACACTTGCCAGCAGCCGCGATGTCTGGAGGAATATAAATACCAAATTTCAAACTCTACTACAAAGCCATAGCAAACAAAAGAGCTTGGTTTTGGCACAAGAACAGATTTCAGGACCAATGGAATAGAAATGAAAACTCAGAAATGAAACTAAGACCTATATCCATCTAATCTTTAATAAGAAAGCAAAAAAAAAAAAATAGAAAGGAAGAAAGACAGCCTCTTCAGTAAATGGTGCTGGCAAAACTGGTTAATCACGTGTAGAAAATTAGAGCTAGATACTTATATATCACCCTGCACCAGAATCAACTCCAAATGGACCAAAGACCTCGGGGCCAAAGCAGACACTCTGAAAACATTACATGAAGGAATAAGAGTAACCCTAGGTCTCCATGGCACAGGCTGAAATTTTCTTTTTTGGGGGAGGGGGGTCCGTTCGTGGGGACTGAACTCTGGGCCTGGGCGCTGTCCCTCAGCTCTTCAGCTCAAGGCTAGTGCTCTACCACTTGAGCCACAGCGCCACTTCTGGCTTTTTTCTTTTTGCTTATGTGGTGCTGAGGAATTGAACCCAGGGACTCAGGCATGCAAGGCAGGTGCTCTACCACTGAGCCACCTTCCCAGCCCCTGAAATTTTCTTAACAGAGACCCAGAAACACAAGAAATCAAAGAAAAGTTAGACAAATGGGATTGCATGAAATTGCAGAGCTTCTGCATGGCAAAGGACATAGCTAGCAAGATCAATAGAAAACCCACGGATTGGGAGAAGATCTTCACTAGCCATACAACAGACAAGGGTCTCATATCTAAAATATAACTGGAACTTAAAAAATATATCCCCAACAACAAATCCTCAAAGAAACAACTTCTTGATAAATAAGTGGGCTAAAGACTTAAAGAGAAAATTCTCTGAGGAGGAGAGAAAGATGGCCAATAGACACATGAAGAAATGCTCAACCTCCCTAGCCATAAAAGAAATGTAAATCAAAACAACATTGAGATACCACCTCACCACAGTTAGAATGGCTATAAACAAGAATTTTAACAGATGCTGGAGTGGATGTGGACAGAAGGGAACATTACTGCATTTTTGGTGTGAATGTAAACTTATTCAACTAATTTAGGAAGCAGTATGGAGGTTCCTCAAAAGACTCCACATAGAGCTCCCATATGACACAGTAATCCCACTTTTGAGCATTTACCCAAATGATCACAAACAGGACCATTGCCACGCCTACTCCGGTGGAGTCTGCTTAGCATGGGAAACCTGTTTTCAGACCTGAGAATGGGGCTTCACAGAAGTGTGTCTCTGAGAATGGGACTTCACCAAAGTCTACCTCAGAGAATGAGGCTTCAAAGAGACCTATCTCTGAGAATGGGACTTCACCGAAATCTACCTCAGAGAATGGGGCTTCAAAGAGGCCTACCTCCTGGAAAGGCTGGCAAGCCCTGGGAAAGATGTGTTGCTGTTTTTCTTTTTTTCACTGTATAGGAGTGCCTATTAATCTTTTACTGTTCCTGCTGCTTATTGTACTTACTCATGATCAATGTTCCCTTATTCAAGGCTCTTTCTTGAAAGTGTTGACGACTCCAATATCCAATGAGTGTCCTGAGAATATGACTAACTTACCAGAGTTAAGTGCTACCCTGAAAGCCCCTGTTATGGAGGCTAGTAGACAAGTCATAAGTAAATATAAAAGTATTGGGGGTTTCATGATGTCACTTCAGCAGAAGGAATTGTTTGTAAAAGATTTACAAGAAGCTGTAGACACGGCTAGAGCAAAAAGAGTGTATGGCTATTGGAGACTTCCCTTTAATCCTGAAGCATATACCATAGACTCATATAGATATCCTGTAGATAAGAAAGATGTAGAGGAATATTTAGAACAAAAGCTAAATAAGATTCCTAAAAGGTTGGTAGATCAAAGGTGGCAATGGCTTATCAGAGAAATATAGTGGGATCCTCCATTATCTAGAGGACCCAGAGACTTCCCCCAGGTCATAGCCTTTTACAGGTGTGTATGATAAGAATGGCAATCATTGGGAAAACTACTTAGGAGAAACAACTTCCTATTACTCTCTTTCATTTACTGAGAGACTTGCTAGATCTAGGCCTCCTTGGTGCTTACTATCAAAGAAGGAACAAGAAAGATCTTATGAGACAGTTAAGGCCTCTATGGAGAAGAGTAAATGATTATGTAAAAGGGTTACAGAAAAGACACTATGAGCTTAAATTTGACATATGGCCAGATTTAACTAAGTATACTGAATATCATGATTTTTGGCCACAAATTGGGAACCCTCTAAGCACAATTGCTTAGAAAATATTTAAAACATATAAAGTACAAAAGTAACTGTGAAGTACTAGAGTTCATGCCTTTCTGTTCAGCACCTTGCCCATATGCTCTGGTTAACGGTTAATTGGAGATAAACATCAAAACCCATTGTATTTCTTAAAAATACAGGTAAAGCCGAAAACAAGTGCCTATCGTAATAGCTCCTCATCCAAAAAACAAGATCAGGCGACCAGCTGGTGACCACCCAAGAATGAAGCCTTGCAGCAAGATTGTGTAACCTTTTGCCCTTTTCCATGGAGACTTTTACTATAAAAGCTTGTCATCATCTGCAATAAATCGCACTCAGCATCCACTCCTCTTGTGTGTGAGTTGTCTATTTGCCATCTCCCCACCTATTCCCGTTCCTCCCCTAGGTGTCCTCCGTCATCCCGACAGAGCCAGTCGGCGGCAGACCATAAGAAAGCTACCAACATGACTATGTTTATTGCAGCATTGTTTACCATAGCTAAGATATGCAACCAACCCAGATGCCCCTCAGTAGATGAATGGATAAAGAAAATGTGGTATATATACACAATGGAATTCTATGCCTCCATCAGAAAGAATGGCTTTGCCCCATTTGTTAAGAAATGGAAAGGCGTGGAAAAATTATATTAAGTGAAGTTAGCCAGGCCCAAAGAAACATAGGTCCCATGGTTTCCCTTATTTGCAATAACTATTATATGTCTGAGTCAAGCTGAAAAGGTCAGATAAGTTGATGTTAGGGCAATGAACCCCAAGATAAGTATTCAAAAGTTTTTTTTTTGTTTTGATTTTCCTTTCATGCAATTGTTTCTAACATATTTATAAGATGATTTCTTTGTTGCTTTGTATGTCCCTCCCCCATGGTATAACCCCTGCTTTCACTGTATTTGATGTTGGTATAATTTATGGAGGGGAAGGGATAAAACAAATCGTGTAACTAGGGACACAGGTGGACCCATTGCATCAATGAGATTTACAAGTCGTTATGTTGAAAAACGAACTTTACAACTTTAGTGGGGAGTGGGGGGAAGATCGGGTGGAGGAGGGGGAGTTTGAGAAGGGTTGGGAAGGGGGAAAATAAAGGAAGCAACAATGCTTGTTAAGAAATAGACTCGTTATCTTTCCCATGTAATTGTAACTCCTCTCTATGGTTTTCTCACAATAAAAAAGAATATCGTAGATGCTTGATAGATCTGCCACATAATCTACAGCCATGTTCCTTGTTTCAGAGTTTTCAGTAATATTAAAAATATTAAATGCTTCTGTGTCAGCATTTGTTGAAAATATATGGGATTTCTTCGGTACTCAGTGTGATAAATTGCATTAGATTTTCTAAATTGTAACTGTGTAAGTGGGGATGCAGCTTGGTGTTAGAATAACTTGATTACCCTGTGTGAAGCCTATGTTAAATCTTCAGGAGAATACACACTGGAAATATAGAAAAACAATAAATATAAACTGTTCTTCATTTCTGAGAGATATTCTCTTTTATTTATGATTTCTTCCTTTTTCTTCATAGGTAAAATTACTATAAATACATTCTCATTTTGTCATGGGGGTTATGAAGTTAATTAGGAAGTGTTTCTTTCTTTTAAAAAATTTCTGGAGCCGTCAAACAAGTGATACATTAGTTTAGATGGCATATACCGAATATTCCAGTTGAGCATGTCCTATCCCCACCAAAAAAAAGAAAGAAAGAAAGAAAAAAAGGAAGAAAAAAAAGGAAGAAAGGAATAAGAAAGAGAGAGAGAAAGACTCCCAACACACCAAACTAAAAAACACCATGTAAATAAAAAGATCGGGGCATTACTTAAGTAGTAAAGGAGTTATATACAATGGGCAATTTTCCAGGTCTGACACCTAACAATAGGGAAAAAAAGGAAGTATTTTCTTTGACAAAATTGCCCATGAAATATTTGGTTAGAGTTGTTTTTACCCTTTTATTCTTTGCTGTCTTTTATTTCATAGATACACTTTTTCTATAACCTACATAACAACTTTCAATCCTCCCAACTTAGCTCCTAAGAGTTGAGATTACAAGCAGGTTTTCACACCTGTCCTTGTTGGCCCTTTTTACAATAAATTGTGTTTGCATAAGATTAGTACACAGAAAAGTTAAATGTTGTAAACAGATTGTATGTCGTCTCATTCCCCTACTATTAATAGAATGTACCAGTACAGTATGTTTGTAAAATTAAAAAAAAATCTATTGCTATTAATTAAATTGCAACCTTTATTTCACTTTTCCAATTGTTGTACTACTTTCCTTTCCTTTTTTCGTATCTACTAATGTTGTTTTTACCTCTGCCTTTCTCCTTTTTTCATGTTATCTTCTCAGCTGGTCTATAAATGAGTAAAATTAAAAGTAGGTTAAAAATCACCATTTGCCAGGCACCAGTATCTCATGAAAAAAACACCATTTAAAAAATAACTGAAGAGCTGGAATGTGGCTTAGTGATAGCATGCTTGCCTAGCATGCATGAAGGCCTGAGTTGGATTCCTCAGTGCCACTTAAACAGAAAAAGCTGGGAGTAGTGCTGTGGCTTAAGTGGTAGTTTGCTCGCTTACCTTGAGCAAAAGACCCTCAAGGACAGTGTCCAAGACGAGCTTAAACCCCAGTAGTGGCAAAACAAACAAAAAATATCTTCCCCCATTGTTTTGTATGTTGTGTTCCAACTCCATGGTGTACATTATCCTTACAGCAAAATCAATACAACAAACCACAATTTACAGTGCTCAGCAGCCCCATGTGGTCAGTAGCCATCATATTGTACACCAGATGTATAAAGTTAAGGAAGAAATATAAAACATGAAATCATTAGGACAACCTATAGTATAGGTTCTAGACTATCCTTTGACTGGATGTGTGGCTTAAAGAATCAGAAAAATATTAGATTTTGAACTTTCTACCTGTAAAATCGGGGCAATCATACCTATCCATCACTAGGATTGAAATCTTGAAAGGAGTGTTCCAAAATTATAAGCCTTGCTAACCTTGGCTCCCACTGAACAGGAATATAGAGTTCACCATCAATAATACCTGGACTCAAAGAGAGAATTCACAAATGGGATTGTGACAAAGTAAGAAGTTTCTGCATGGCAAAGGACATCATTAAAGCTAAAGAGAGCCTATGGAAGGAGAGATCTTTGCCAGCTCTACATCAGAATATACAAATAGCACAATAAATTATACTAGGAAAGAATTAACAAACCAATTAACAAATGGGAAAACAAGCTATGTAGAGATTTCTCAGAAGGAATAAAATTGGCCAGTAATCACATAAAAATGGTCAACATCTCTGGACATAAAGGAAATATGAACCAAAACACTTGTGATGGGCTGGGAAGGTGGCTCACTGGTAGAGTGCTTGCCTTGGAAGCATGAGGATCTGGGTTTGATTCCTCAGCACCACATAAGCAGAAAAAGCTGGAAGTGGTGCTGTGACTCAAGTGACAGAGCTCTATTCTTGAGTTGAAGAGCTGTAGGCCCAGGTCCTACGACTGAACAAAAACAACAACATCAACAAATAACACAACAAATTGACTTACTGTTCTTTTGCCATCTCACTTTAGATAGATCATTAAACATTATTTGTGGGAATGTAAACTTCTTCAACTACACTGAAAAGAAATCCACAAAACAACTAGGACTACCCTCTGATCCAGTACTACCATTCTTGGGCACTTATCCATTTTCAAGTTATTGATACAGCACAAATGCCTTCAATAGATGAATGGTTCAAGAAAGTATGGTGTATATACACAGAGTAATTTTACTCAACCATTAGAATATTGTATCACTTATAAAGAAAAAGATAGACCTGGAAAAAATTTTGTGAAGTCAGGATGCATGGTTTTTCTCATATGTGGAAGCTAGATCTATGCACACATATAGAGTGTTGTATGCACATATACATAAATATATTTCACAAAGTACGGTATATGTTGGCAAGAATTTAAATGATGTAATCCTTTAGAAAATCTAACAGTACAATAAAATGTATATGAGGAAACTTGCACTTGAAAGGCAGCAGAAGATGAATGAAGTCAAAATTTTCAACTCATATCCAATGAAGCTAGCAAAATTGACGGGAAGGACTTGAGTTTCAGAGACTGGGGAGATGAAGAAAAAAGTGTCACTAATTAGGACTCATTGTACTTACAATTAAAAATGTAATTAAAAATAATTATGCCTGAGCCTACCAGCTATGATTTCCATATTCACACTTCTTAGTAGCCATCCCCCTTTCAAACCACCATGAACCACCTCATCTTACTTAGGAATGTTACCACTTTGCTGTGTCTATGAACCAAGGAATTGTAGGCAGATCAATTTAATGCTGTCCACATATGCCAAGCCATCAATATAAGGCCAGAAACCATGAAACTCTTACAAAAAGTGGCAGGGGAAACATCATGGCTCCTAGAACAAAGTTCAAAACATTCTAATGAAAGATCCAAAATCACAAGAAATCTAAGAAAGTGTGGATAAGCGGGATTGTAAGAAACGTATAAGTTTCTGTCTGGCAAAGAAAATAACAAGCTAAATACAAAACCTACAGAATGGAAGAATTTATGAGCTATTCATCAGACAAGGGCCAAATAGGAAAAATATACAAAGAGCACAAAAATTACCCCCAATAAATGCTCAAATAACATCCCAATTGATATATGAGGTAATGACCTAAAGACAGACTTCTCAGAATAAGTAAGAATGGCCCATGGACACATGAAGAAATGTTCAACATCTCTGAACATAAAGGAAATGTAAACCAAAACAACTCTGTAATTCCACCTCACTGCAGTAAGGAAGGCCAATAAAAAACATTTAAAAGTGATTAGTAACAAATGCTGTCTTGGATGTGGCCAAAAGGGAGCACTATCACTGTTGGTGAGAATGTAAATTGTTCAATCAGTCTGGAGACTGAGATGTGAGTATTATGATTTGAGTCAACTTGTGCAGAAAAAGTCCATGTATTTTTTATCACCAATTGGCCACCAAAAAGACGCAAGTAGAGCTGTGGTGCAAATGAGTAAAGTTGTAGCTTTCATTACAAAATCTCAGGGACATTATCCACATCCTGTGTTCAAGCTCCAGTACTGGCAGTTTGTGTGTGTGTGTGTGTGTGTGTGTGTGTGTGTGTGTGTGTGTGTGTGTGTGCTAGTGATTTCCTGACTGAATCAAATGTTTTGGTGTATTTAAAGTATTAAGAAAAAAAGGTTTCAATGCCCTATGATTTTTTTTTGTGCCCCTGTGTTTGTATGTATGTGTCTATCTGAGGTTGGTGCGGGTGCTGTTGTGCACATGTGTATGTGCATTTAACTTTGGTCTTGCTTGTTCTCCACCTGTATTAACAAAATTGTCAGGCTTGAAAGATGGACACTACTATTTAATGTTATGACAATTTTCTAAGCTTTGTTTTTAACAAATGATGATTTGAATTGTTTACTGAAGGACAGAGAGGGAGGATAAAGAGAGGCGGAGAAAGAGGGGAGTTCTAAATCTAAGACTGCAGCAGCCATATTCCAGAACAAGGCTGCAGAACTACATATAAACTAGATCGTGTTGTGCCTTCAGTACTCTAGCAGTAAGAAAGCACCCATTTTTCCATAGGTGTGGATTGTAGGAAAAAAGACAATTCAACAAAAACAAAGTCAAATAGTATGAGACACTTACAAACTTCCTCTTGGGCTGCTGCTGCTTTACAGGCCCAATATTTGATCTGAAGTGAAGCTTGGAAAGTCAATAAAAGGCCTGTGTAACTCTTTAGTCCTAGTACCTGATACTGTGACTTTGTGGGAAAGCTAGGGGGTAGATTTCCAGCTTTGGAAGACTTCTTCCTTAGTGAACAATGAGCACAGACTTGGTTCAGGTCTGTGAACCTGAATGTAGAAGTTTGAATCTCCATAGTGTGAACTGGAAATTTGGCCTCCTAATGAGATAGGTATTTGGGACGTAGGGTAGCTGTGGGAAAGTCTCTTTTTAATAGTCTCTCCTATATGCACATTTGTTTAGATGCAGGTTTATATAACTAACTAGTAGCAGTGGTCACCCTAGGGTAGAGCAAACGAGCAACAGTAGAGGGACAGAGATCAAACTCATGTCATCTGTCATTTTATGCTGCTTGAATTCACATATCCTGCATGTATTTTAGTATTCAAGAATAAATATTAACATTGAATATAGATTTTTAATTGCCTCTTTGCTTCTGACAAAACTTAAAAGTAAAAATGAATTTAAATGGAAAGGCAGGATGGTAAGAGCAGGGGAAAGGAATGGAGCAATGATTGTGGGCAGCTCCTGAAGTCCAGTCTGGAGTCTTTGGGGAATAAAAGGAAATTGTGTAACAAGACAGGCCTGCCTGCTTTTTCTCAGCAACAAGGCAGCCCTGTCTGCTTTCCTTAGCAACAGAATAGCCCTGCCAGTCTTTCCTCATTTATGCCAGAGCCAAAAGGCTTAGTAGACCAAGACTAAGGGAGGAAGTTAGAGCTGTCTTTGTAAGATGAAAAAGAACAAGCCCTGGATGTGTCTGAAAACCTAGAAAGTCTTTGGAGCATTAAACTTTTAGGCCTTTAGAGAACAGTCTTCCATAGAAACTAAACATTCAGGAGTTCCGGGAATATGGCAGAGGAGAGGCTGGAGGCTAAACAAGCTCTCGCATAGAAAGCAGTTTAAGTGTTCCAGTGAACAGTCCTAAGCCAGAGAATCACACCAAGCATGCCAACACAGTACAGCTAGCTAGGCCAGAGAGGGGAAATCCAGGCAAGGAGAACGATCTGAGCACTTGCCAGCAGCCACCGCTGCAGCGGCATCAGTGGCGGCAGCGGCCATAACCGCCATACCTGCAACACAGAGAGTACGGGACGAAGGAGCCAGACGCCGTGGGCAAACAGATTATACTCAACACCAGCAAGAACCAACAAGGAGCAGACACTTTCATTCTGCAGTTCACAGACCAGAGACGACTCAGGAAAAAAGATTCGATGTGAGTAGAAGCCTGACGTCCTCACTCCTTCTCAGGAAGTAGAGGAGGGAAGGCCAACCCCCCCGCCCAACTACTATCTCCATCTTTGATACTGACAGAGGCCCAGCTGAGCTGCTAGCTCCAACTCAGGCCTTGAAAGAAAACTAGAGACATTTATCAGGAAACCAGAACCTAACTTGACCTTCCAGATTCAGCTAAACCCAGGGAAAAGTCACCCAGCTCAGGCTACCAGCCCCAATTTTTAAGCATTACATTTTTTTTTTAATTTTTGCTTTTCTATTATTTCTTGTCTCTTTTTTTCTCTTTCTCTTCTTTTTTTCTCTCTACTTTCATCCTATCCAACCTATTTATCGCTTTGAGATTAGGACTTATTTAAGTTAACTCTCCCTGTGCCTTTTCACATCTCTCTATTCCTATTTTTACCCACATGTCTCCTTAAACCTAATAATTTCTGGTTTGCCAAATTCTTCTTTGTGGTTCGTAGCCCATTAATATATAGTTGAATGATGTTGAATAGATATTTCTGTTGAACTAGATTGTATGTGCAGATTTCTGACTATGCAACTACAGACTTTGGTTGATGCTTGCCTTAAGATAGTGTTCTAGCACAAAACTGGTGTTACTTTCATCCCAAATGGGCAGAGTACGCCGTAAAAACACAAGGAAAATGGCAAGTCCGTGTATCTCAACTCCCACTCATGATAATCAGGGGACAGAACAGATAACGAATAATCCTGGGGAGAGTTCCCAAATAGCTGTACAAACACTGCGGGCAAATAAAAAAGATTGAAAACATACAAAGGACCATGTATGAGCGTGATAGACAGAGAGAAGAGGCAAACCAAAGGTCAATACAGGAAAAGATTGAAAACATACAAAGGAATCTGTATGACCGTGATAGGGAGAGAGAGGAGGCAAACCAAAGGTTAATAAAGGAATATCATGAGAGTGAAGAAGCTACTCAAAAACTGATAAAGGAAATGCATGAGCAGATTAAGAACACTCAAAGCAAAAGGCAGGAATGGAGTGAGCAGGATGAGAACACTCAAAGAGATCTTCAGGAATGGTGTGAACGTGAAGAAGCTAAGCAAAGAATAATACAGGAATTGAGAGAGCAGGATGAGAATACACAAAGAACACTAAAGGCATTCATGCAATCTGTTAACAAAGAGCTGAAGGAAGTCAGGGAAACCACAAAGGGAATGCTGAGTGGAAACCAACAGAGGAAATGTGAGTCCAAGGAAACCATAAGCAATCAAATAACTGATTTGAGAATAAACACTGAACACTAAATTAAGGAAGTAAAGAAGCTCATACAAGATCCAAAACAAAGCTTCAACAAAGAATTTGAATCCATCAAAGTTGACCAATTAGAAGGAAAAGAAATAAAAAAAACAAAGTAGAAAGCCTTAACAGCAGGTTAGACCATGCAGAAGTTCGAATCTCAGGGATTGAAGACAGCCTAGATATTATAAAGAAAGAACATACCACCATCCAAGACAAGTCCAAGAAATATGATAGATCTTTCCAACACTTGGAAGACACCATCAGAAGGCCTAATCTGAGAATAATGGGTGTAGAAGGGCATCTAGAGACAGAAGTTAATGGTCTAGGAAATTTGTTTAACAGGATCCTAGCAAAGAAATTCCCAAACATGCAAAAAGATAGGCCTATTCAGATACAAGAAGCTTTTAGAACTCCAAATAAAACAGACCAGAAACGGACATCCAACAGACACATTATAATCCACAAAGGATCAATTCAGACCAAGGAAAAGATCCTTAAAGGTTTCAAGAAAAAAAACATTAATCACCTATGAAGTGCACGTTAAAAGTACACGTTGTCATGTCGAAAACGAACTTTACAAATTTGGGGGGGGGGAGGATTGGTTAAGGGGGTCGGGGGGAGGCTGGGCAAGGAAAGGAAGGGGAAACAAAGGAGGAGGCTACAATGCTTGATAAGAAATGTACACATTTTCTTGCCCATGTAACTGTAACCCTTGTGTACAGTATTTTCACAATAAAAAATAAATAAATAAAATAAAATAAAATAAAGGGAAACCAATTAGAATCACCTCAGTTTTCTCAGCAGAGACAATCAAAGCTAGAAGTGCCTGGAATGATGTATGCCATGCACTAAATTCAAACAACTATCAACCAAGAATACTGTACCCAGCTTAACTCTCCTTCATAACTGAAGGCCAAATAAAAACTTACCATAGCAAAGTAAAATTGAAACAATATATCTCCACCAAACCAGCCCTACAAAAGATACTTAAAGATGTCCTACACATAGAAAAGCAACAAGACCACAAGAAAGGGCAGGAAACCTCACCGAAACTGAGAATCCAAGAACCATAGGAAGGACCCAGTAGCTGCAGCCCCCAAGAAGGTGGATTAAATGGCAGGAACTCCCAAATACCTCTCAGTCCCATCTCTCAACATTAACGGACTTAACTCTCCAATTAATCGACTTAGAGAGTCCACTTGGATTAAAAAGCAAGATCATTCTATCTGCTGCCTTCAGGAGTCACACCTTGCCCCCAAAAAAACAAACATTTTCAATGTGAAAGCCTGGAACAAAATCTACCAAGCAAACGGCCCCCATAAACAGGCAGGAGTTGCAATCCTAATATCAGATAAAATAGACTTCACATTAAAATTCGTGAGAAGAGATAAAGAAGGTCACTACATACTAATTAAGGGGTCTCGCCTTCAGGAGGATATTACAATACTAAACATCTATTCGCTAAACAATGGAGCACCCAAATATATCCAGGAAGCACTACTTTCCCTCAAATCCAACAAAGATCCAAATACATTAATTGTTCAGGATTTTAACACACCACTATCCAACTAGATAGATCAACTCACAAAAACTCAACAGAGAAAATGCAGATCTAAACAACTACATAGATCAACTAGATTTAACAGACAACTACCGAGTATTTCACCTAGAAACATCAGAATACACGTTTATCTCAGCAGCACATGGAACATTTTCCAAAATAGACCACATTTTATGCCACAACACAAACTTGTCTAAATTCAGAAACATTAAAGTTATACCTTGCAATCTCTCAGACCACAAGGGAATAAAATTAGAACTCAACACCAAAAGCCACCAAAGAAAGTCCGGTAACACATGGAGGCTGAACAACACAATGCTGAATCACGAGTGAGTCATGGAGGAGATTAGAAAGGAAATTCAAATGTTCATGATATTCAACAAAAAATTAGCACACAATTACAAGCTCCTCTGGGACACAGCAAAGGCAGTACTCAGGGGCAAATTTATAGCTCTGAGTTCCTACATCAACAAATTGGAGAGGTCTGAAACCAACAATTTAATGAGGCATCTGAACCTCCTTGAAAAAGAGCAGCAAGATAAATCCCAATCCATTAGACATACAGAAATAATTAAAATTAAATCAGAATTAAATGAATTAGAATTCAAAAATACTATAAAAAGAATAAACAAAACAAAAAGTTGGTTCTTCGAAAAAATTAACAAAATTGACAGACCCTTAGGAAATCTTATATGAAAAAGAAGAGAACACACCCAAATAAATAAACTCAGAGATGAGAATGGAAACATTATCACAGAAAAAACCAAGATTCAGAACATTATAAAGGAATACTTCTTAAAACACTATGATAATAATTTTGAGAACGTGGCAGAAGTGGAACTTTTCCTAGCAAATATTGACAGGCCAAAACTAAACCAAGCTGAGTTAAATCATCTTAACAGGCCCATATCAAGCATTGAAATAGAAACAGCAATAAGAGACTTCCCATCTAAGAAAAGTCCAGGAACAGATGGTTTAGAACCATTTCTTAGATGGACATTGATGAAAAACTTCTCAACACAATTTTGACCAATCGACTTAAACTATTCATCCAAAAAATCATACACCACGATCAAACCGGATGCATTTCAGGGATGCAAAGTTGGTTCAATATACGCTAATCAATTAATATAATTCATCACATCAACAGGAACAAGAATAAGAATCATATGGTTATCTCAATAGATGCAAAAAAAGCATTTGACAAGATCCAACACCCTTTTATGATGAAGTATTTGAAAAAATTAGGAATCCATGGAACATTCCTCAATACAATAAAGGCTGTATATGACAAACACAGAGCTGAGGAATAGAACCCAGGGCAGCATGCATGGAAGGCAAGTGCTATACCACTGAACCACCAGCATGGGACTCTCTGGTGCAACCAGTCATAGAGGAATATTTCTGGGTAGCAAGCAAGTCTAGCTTTTTCATTTGGAAGCCAGCAGACTACTAATATAGGCTCATCATCTGTCCCCTGACAACCTGGACAGCCCTGCCCCTCCCAGCTCCATTGCCCACCCTGTATTTAGGGGCCTCCTAGGCTCAGCTTCTGCTCATGAACCTGCCAATATATTCTGAAAAGAGCCCAGAGAAATCCTTGGCCTCTGTTGTGCCTCAAAGTCAGGCCACAGTGAGACTTCTGCAACTCCCAGCCTTGCTACAAGCAAAGCCTCCATCAGGGTAACACCCCCAGGCTCTACAGCAGACCTCTGATGGGTACAAAAAGAGGCTGTGCTTATGCCACCCACAGTCACCAGTCAGCAGTCCTGGCACAGGGGCATCTGCTAAGGCCACCCCAGTAGCTACGGGGATCTGACATCAAGACAGAGGCAGGCAGGTGCACCCATGCAGGCTGACTTTAGAGCAGCTCCTCTTTCAGGTGCAGACCTGGTGGCATTTGAAGAAGAACATGACATTGCAAAATATCATAGCACACACTAGACCTGATAGAAGCAGGAAATCAGAGAGAGAGAGAGAGAGAGAGAGAGAGAGACAGACAGACAGACAGACAGACAGACAGACAGAGAGACAGAGAGACAGAGAGAGGCTAGCTGTGCTTTGTACCTGTTTCAATATCCTTGTCAAGAAATACAAATTTTTATCAAGAAATAGAGAGGAAAATTTCTAACTCTAAGTCTGATGGAGTAGCTAGGATCAATCTAAACTCCCTATCATAAACAATCACAAAAGTGGAAGCTATATGAAAATAAATATATGCATATAAATGTATATATAAGTATGTAGGTATATATATATAAACAATGTGAATATGTAATTTATATATAATGTATATATATATATAATGTACAGAGGGAAAAATACATATTATTTGAAGGAATAATAACCAACACCTCCCCAATTTAAATTGAAAGCATGAGCCCTTCCATGCAGGAATCTAGCAGCTCAAAAAATTCAATTACTTAATTACCCAGGTCCACACTAAGACACATTCTAATAAAGACAGAAATCCTCCCAATGCACAGTGACACAACTCATCACACCCAAGTGATCTTTAATGATATTATGACAAATTTCTCATCAGAAACTAGATTACCTATTAGACGGCAAGGGCAACAAATTTAAAGTGCTAAAAGGACATATCTAAAACCTACCTTTCTAACAAATATACTTCCTCCAAATGGAAGAGATGAGCTAAGTACCTACCAATGGCTCAGGCCTATAATCCTAACTACTCAGGAAGGTGAATTGTAAGGATGGTGACTCAAAGCCAGCCTGGAACTTGTCCCCTCAGGAGGAAGTTGTAGGACACAGTTGTCATTGAGAAGGAGGGAGGCCTTTGTGTTGTGCCATTGCTGGAACAAGACATAGCATAAGGTGCCCATCAATAATGGAGGCTATTAGCTAGTGTCTCCAGAGAAGCAATTTATAAGATGCAGTAGTCCTTTAGAAAACCAGAGGATTTTTACCCCTGCCCTTGTGGTGCCATGATAATGACCAGAGCAACCTCAAGCCCACCTGGAGCCCTTAGCAACAGTCTTTGAGGTCTAAGTGCTAGAGTGTCAATGCTTTCAGGCTGTGATTGGTCCACTTTTTGCTGACCTCACTGGACCAGACTTTGATTGGTCCATTTCCTCCATGATATCACTATGACTGGTTGTGATTGTTCCATTGTATGAGGTCATTCAGGATATATAGGAAGCCACAGTGCTCCAACCTATGCCAGTTAACAGAGCTGGAAGTTCTTTCTTGATAACCTGCTGGACTGACTCAAAGCTGAATGATTTTTTTTTTTGGTTGTTGGGATTGGTTGTCATTTGTATTTTGGTATTTCTTCTTACTTTTTCTGGGTTTTTCATTATTTTATTTAGTTTATTTTAGGTAGATTTGCTACCTGCCACTGTAGCAGAAGGATAGAAGAACACAAAGAATCATCCTCAAGCTCCTGAAGGAGGAGATCATCAAACAATACCAGATGAAAGAGCTCATTGACAAAGGTACCTATGTACAAGTGAAGCTGGCCCATCCCCATGTCACAGGCAAGGAGGTGGCATTTAAAATACTCTGGAAGTGAAAGGCTTCATCACTGGATAAAGAATGAGGTGGGCATTTTTAAGACGGTAAGGCACAAACACATCATCAGGTTGTACCAGGTGATGGAGAAGGAAGAGGATCTGTATCTCATCATGGAACTGGCCACTACAGGATACCTCCTGAGGTGGATCTTAAAATCCTGCATCCTATATGAGGATGAAGCCAGAAAGCTAGTCACACAAATTGTAAGTGCTATTCACTACCTACACCAAAACAGAAGCACACACCGAGACCTTAGGTCCAACAACATCCTGTTGGACGCCAAAGGCAACATCAAGGTTAGTGGTTTTGGTCTGAGCATCTGGCTCACCCCGGGGCTGTTGGTAATGAATGTATGTGGTGCTGTATTATTCCTTCCCCCTGAAATGTTCCTGGAAGAAAGAAATGCTGGCCAGGTGCAGGTGACTCACGCCAGTAATCCTAGTTATTCTGGAGACTGAGATCTGAGGATCAAAATTCAAAGACAGCACAGGCTGACTCTACCCTCTGAGCAGATGCAAACTGATACCAAAGACTAATTTGAGAAGGAGACGGCAGAGGATAGAGGTGGCTAGCAAAATAGCTACCACTCTTCTCAGAACAAGCTGCAGTTCCAGACAAAGGAGTGGAGAGCCCTAAGAGATATCAAAGATAACCTCACTTGCAAGCCAGAAGGCTATTATTGGGTGGGAGAGATTTGTATGGGGTCTACTAAAAAAAGAGTTGTAAGCGGGATCCAAGAATGGAGTTCAAAATACTGTTTTTCCAGCAACATCCTCAGTCCAGCTCAGAAGACAGGTGCACCAACTGCCTTAGGTTTCCTCAGGAGGGATTCCAGCCAAGGGGCACCTAGTACTACATTGATAAACTGGCATTGTAGTTATTTAAAGCATGTAATTTTTGTGCATTGTATCAGTTCCTTGCACATGCAAAACAACTTGAATTACCTTTGAACTACACTCTAGTTTTTAAAAATGTAGTTTGATTTACTTTATTCTATGTAATTCTTCAAGATACAGTCTCATTATGTAGCCAAAACTGATCTCAACTGCCTAGTCTCCCATGTGTTGGGATTACAGGTTTGTACCTCCATGTCATCCATCATACTATTATCTGAACCTTTCCTTAAGTTTAGTACTTTATTTTATTCCTTAGCAGTACTGGGGTGTTGGTTCTTTGTCCGCCCCATGAAAGACAGACAGGTTCCGAGGAAAGGTACATGCGCCATTTGCCCGTTCCCCAGCCTCCTTCAGCCCCGGAGACAATCACATGCAAAGGGGAGTCAAGTCAAGCAAGAACTCATTTATTATCACACAGCAAGCCTTTTTAAAGCAAAAGACTAAAGAGCATGGAAGGGGAGGAAAAGGAACCAACCAATGACCCTAAAGGTCACCCTATCATGTGCTTTTCACCTGGGGCCCGGGGTTTAATTGGCCCCAGTGCATCTGAACTTTCCCTGCCTTTCACGAGCCGCACTGATGTCACTTCGCCTGATCATGGTATCAAATCAGATTTTAATGTAAACAACTTGGGCTCTGCCCACTCAATTTCCGCTCAGTGCCATCTTTGCTGCCCTTGTGCCCCACACTGTGGTTTTGATTCAGAGGCTGCTGCTTGACAAGCAAATGCTCTACCTCTTCATCCCTGCCCCCAGTCCTTGATCTTCATTTTACTTTAGATGAGCTCTTATTGTATTATTCTTCTTAGGTCATTATCAGACTGTGATTGTAATGTATTATTCTGCTGGGAAGCTGACATCTCCCTTGGATAGTTCAAACCCTTTTTTGTCTTTTTTATACTTTTGTAAATATATTTTTTCTTATTATAAAGATGGGACAAAGAGTGGTTACAGTTATACGTCATTTTAAAATTCAAAACCTTATTTTAAAAGAGTGAACATGCATATAATCACTAAAATTTATCTCTAGAAAAATGGCTACCAGAATAAATGTTTTTGGAGCCTTGGTTAGTGGTATTTTGTATTGTTCTCACTTCAGCTCAAGACAATGCTACATAGTTTCAGGCCTGCATAGCCTAAATAAAAACAAGTAAAAAATAAAAAAATGATCCTTTAGAGTACAGCTGTGGAAGATTTGAAATACTTTTGTACATTTTATTGACCATTTGTCCATTTCTGTGCTGATGAAAAGTGATATAGGAATTGTAGTAGAATTTGACACATTCTTCTAACATAACATAGCGTTGCCACATGACCCCAAAAGAACTGAAAACGAAAACTCATATTCCAATGATAACATCAGCAATGTTCACAATAGTCGGGAGTTGGAAACAGCTTGAGTGTCTATCAGTTGAATAGGTTTATAAAATGTGAGGTATGCATAAATTATGACTCATCCACAAAAGGCTGCAATTAATATATGTCTCATGGATGGACACAAAAATAATCTATTTATGTGAAATATATTACTAAACCATTTCATAAGAGAAAATGGAAGATTAAAAGTTTCTGGGGAAGGTCATTGGGGATGATTATTACTCAATGTGATTGTGTGGATTCCATCAGTATTGAAAAGAAAGTCCGCAAACAGAAGTAATGGTTACAAAGCAGTGTGGATATAATTAATGTCACTGAATTTTATACCTGCTTAACAAGCATAAAACACTGCTTTCAAACCCCTACACATAAAAATGCTAAATCTGCCTTCTGTTACCTACCTTGAGTTGTAGGTACTCTTCTTCACTTATAATTGTATTCCTTGGAGAATCTCTGGTGTATCTCTGATCATTATTCATGCTTTTACACATAATCCATCATTTGAATATTGATGTTGAGTTTCAAAGGATATTTTGTGTATTAAAATGAGGGCAATGAATGTAGATCCTTATTCTGTCAAGGCTGCCTAGAGAGGTCATTCCTAAATCCCCATACTAGTGCTGAAACTGGAGGGACAATTGTTTGTAAGCAATTACAAGTGAGAGTTAAGTTTCTGATCACATTAGATTTTGGTCATGTCAGTTTGGTTTTAATATTTACATGAATTTTTAAAATTTTCCTTTTCCGCTTACTCAGTATGTCATTTTGAAAATTTGTAGTATGTTCTTGTTTGCAGTATTTAAAAGAAACATAGTTTTCCTTTGCATCATATTATATGTTTTTTTCTATTTTACAATTTATTAATTTTTGAAAGCTTTTATGTTGTTTTTTCTTAATCTAGGGACTGGCCCCAGTCTCAGAGATTTTTCTCAGTTCTGCCAATTGAGTCACAGCTCAACTTCCAGCTTCTTTGTTTTTGAAGAGTCTCATACAAAGCCCAGCACAACTAAGGAGGCTGAAATCTGAGGATGCTGGCTTGAAGCCAGTATGAACAGCAAAGTCTGAGGTTTTCCTCCACACCCCAGACATTTGTTGTGGGGCCTGAAGTCTGGGCCTAGGTGCTGTCCATCAGCATTCCAGCTTAAGGTTAGCACTCTATCATAGGAGCTGCAGCACCATTTCTGGCTGTTTCTGCTTATGTGGTTCTTAGGAAACAAACCCAAGGCCCCATGCATGCAAGGCAAGTACTGCCACTGAGCCAACTTCCGAGCCTGAGTCTGAGATTGTTATTTCCAATTAATCACCAAAAAGCTGGGGGTGGTAGGATTCTAGCCTTGAGTAAAACAGGGCAAATTCAACCCCTAGTACTGGTAATTACACACACAAATCTCATGGTCTTTCTTGCTAGAGCTTGCTTTGAAATCCAGCCCTTAGATTTCACCCTCCTGGGTAGCTAGGATTTACATGCATGAGTAACCAGCATCTGACTTATTTTAATATTTTTAATCAACTCTTGCCTTCAACCTCGATGCTTTTCATTGTGGTCAGTAGACCTGATCTCTGGGCCTCATTGCTGTTTCTTACCTATTTTTAAGGAGGGTAGGGGTTGAACTCTGGGCCTCTGTGCTCTCTTTGAGCTCTTCAGGTTAAGGCAAATGCTCGACCACTTCAGCCACAGAACCACTTCAGGTTTTCTGGTGGTTAATTGGACATAAGAGTCTCAAGAACTTTCCTTCCCAGGATGGCTTTGAACTGTGATCTTCATATCTCAGCCTGCTGAGTAGCTAGGATTACAGGCTACAGCCACCAGCATCCTTCTGTTTCTCAGCTTTTTATTCAAGGATAAATTTTTACAACTTCAGCCACAGCTCCACTTCTAGCTTTCTTCTGGTTTAGTGGACATAAGATTCTAATGAACCTCAGATTCAGCTTCCTGAGGTGCTCTGATTATACACATGAACCAGAAACCCATTGCTCATTTAAAAAAGTTAATATGTTCTTTTTCCCACTCTTCTGTTTTTTTAATTTTCCTTTTTATTTTTATACATGTGCTAGTTCTGGGATTACAAATCAGGGACTGGATACAATGCCAGAGCTTTTCCTTCAAGACTAGAGGCTTACCACACGAGCCAAAGTTAGCTTTTGGCTATGCTTATTTTTTCTTGGTGATTGGGCAAAGGCCCTGGGTTCTGTCCTAGAAAGTGATTGCCCAGTGTGCCTCTGAAGTCACAGGTCAACTCCAGTTTATTATTTAATTCTTGGTAGTAAATAAGAGATGAGTCTTATGCAAAGCCCAGCATGAATAAGTTGGCTGAAATCTGATGATCATGGTTCAAAGCCAACAAGGGCAGAAAAGGCTATGAGAATTTTAGCTCCAATTAATCAATGAAAAGCTGGGAGTGGTGAAGTTTTTTCCGTGAACCAAACAGCACTATTTCAAGCCATATAATAGCACACAGATGCACACACAGAGAAAGCCTCATGGACTTTCTTGTATGGGCTAGCTTTGAACCATGATCCTCAGATTTCAACCTCTATTCATCCTCTCTCCTTTTAAAATTGTATTGGTCCTATGGCTTAACCTCTGACTTTGGGGCCTATATCTCAGATTTTACAATCAACGCTGGTACTTTTACCACCTCAGCCACAGCTCAAGGTTTTGTTCTGTGTAGCTGGAGATAAGAGTCAAGCACGTTCCTGCAATCCTCAGATGTCAGCCTCTTGGGTAGTAAGGATTACACACATGACCAGGAACATTCGGGTCATTTTAAAACTTTAGTATGTGCTTGCTTCGACCTTCTTTTCTTTTTTTTCATTTTTGCTTGTCCTGGGAGTAGAAATTGAAGCTCAGATGCTGTCTCAAGGCATACATAAGACTAAAGAAAACATTTGGCTTCTGCATGGAGGTTAATTGGAGAGAAGAGAATCATGTAGAGCTAGGCCAGTTTCAGGAGGCGGAAAATTGAGGAAAGTCCTTAACATTCTTTTCTCCAATTAACCAGTAAAAATCTGAGTGTAGTAGATCATTAAGCAAAATAGTACACGTTCAAGCACAAGGATTGACACAAAGAGATGGGGGGAGGGAGAGAGAGAGATCTTATGAACTCATATATCTGAGCTGAGCTTTAAATAGTATCCTCAAATTTCAGCCTGAGTAGGTAGAATTACAGATATGAACCACCAATGACTAGTTCATTGAAACCTCTGTTATTGGCTCTTTCTTCTCTTCTTCTTCCCTTCTTTTCACTTATTTCATTCTTTATGTGTGTGTTGGTCCTGGAGCTTGAACTTATGCAAGGCCTGACCTGATTCCGGAGGCTGAAATCTGTACATCATGGTTTGAGAGCAGCCTGAGCAGGCAAGTCCATGAAACTCTTATCTCCATTCAATCAACACAAACCTATTCCCAGTGTGGCCACCACATAAAAAACAGTCTCCTGGAACTTCTTCAGTGGGATTGCCTTTACACTGGCTCTTATATTTCAGCCTCCAGCATTTGTAGAATTACAAACATGAGCCAACAGTCATACATTCAGTTTCTTATACAAACATGCATTCATTTTCATGCTCACATATATTCCCGTACTCACATGTATACTAAATGTAACACTGTAATAAAAAATAATATAGATACTGAAAAAGAACACCTTTGCAAATGTAATTAAATTTTATTTTTAAAATATAATTCAGTATTGAAATATTGATGAAAGAGCAGCTGAGAGGATGTTTCAAATACTAGAGTGCGTGCCTAAAATGCATGTTTCTCAGTCCAAACCTTATTATTTCCATCCTTCCTTCTCTCACAATAAAATCATAAATAACTACAGAATTAACCTACGTGTTCCTTAATCACTGATTGAATAAAGAGATTGTAATATATATAGATATATAGATAGATAGATAGATATATACACACACACCACACATATAAACCATGATATATTATTTAGCCACACATAATAATGAAATCATACAACTTCAAGAAAATAGAACTGGAATCCTTCACATTAAAGCAATTAGCCACACTGTGAAAAAAAATATTAGATTTCTCATTTGCAGACTCTGGATCCAGAAAATAAAATGAATGACCCAGGTGTATAAGATGGAACTGATTAAAAGAAGTGAGTGAGGAAATGAAGATAAATATTGTGGAGTAAATATGTTTAAATACTTTGGAAGTTAGTATAAAAACAGGATAAAAAATTATAAAAATAGGGTAATGAAATTAATAAATACAATAAAATTTAGCAAGCTATGTTATCTGGACTTATGTGTATAGCACAATAAAATACTTTGTGAAATTAATATTTGCTAATAAAAAGACAAAAATTCATTCCAGTTGTTATAGATTCATATGTTAATTTCCATCTTTTCTACAGTTATTTCCCTGACAAAGTAAAAGGAGAAATAGGTTTTACTCATTTAGAAAGACAATCTTGTCCAATTAGCATTAAAGTTTTCTAGTTAATTACTGTCAATGTGAAATGGTTTAAGTAAAATTAATTATTATATTAGAATATTTCCAATGTACTCTTCAAAATATTATTATTTTGCTATTTATTGAATATGTTTTCTTTATTTAATTGCTATAT
Source organism: Dipodomys spectabilis (assembly GCF_019054845.1). Classification (NCBI taxonomy): domain Eukaryota; kingdom Metazoa; phylum Chordata; class Mammalia; order Rodentia; family Heteromyidae; genus Dipodomys; species Dipodomys spectabilis. The sequence continues at coordinate 4,705,826 of NW_024870882.1, read as the reverse complement.
ACCATTTTCTCAATGTAGTTTGGTGTATGCAACTATATTTTACCTCACCTGGAAATTATTCAAACAGTTTTTATCAAAATTGCCTATAAAAATAGAGGTAAATCCAAATTATGTATATTTGAAGACAATACTTGGTTACTCCTCTTCTCACATTTCCCATTCCCTTCTTGAGAATAATACACATTGTAAGGAAATGCTTAGAAAGTTTTGGAAAAATAGATTGCTTTTAAACCAATGAGTTACTCTACGTTGCATTTTTGTTTACTTTATATCCAGACACTATGACATCGATATGTTAACCTATGCTTACTGAAATCATGCTTATGAGATTTTGTGTATTATAAGCAATGGTCATTAGTTTTTGTTTTGTAATCAACATTATTTCATGGGTTAGGAACTGAAGTGAGACATTATACTCAGGACAAAATTTAAGGAGGCATACAAAGTTAGTTACCAAGTTATACATCATTTAACAGAATGTTTGTAAAATGCAAGCTAAAGAAGATAGTTTATGGAAAAAAATCATTTAAAATAAATACAAAATCAGTGTGACTGATTTTCTTTTACACTAGTTTGCAATACGGCTTGTATGATGACTTTTCTGATTATATGTTTAGTTATGTCGATATTTAGTTGGAGAAGTTATGTTCTTTAATATTCATTTTTTCAGATCAAAGAGGAAATGAATTCCATATCAGAGTCAACATCCAAATAATGTTGCTGTTGTATCTTACTACTTTGCCAACGTTTCAAATCAGCTCGAGTAACCTGGGTTTTTTGAAACTAATTATGTATGCAATTTTGTCTGTATTAGATTCTTTTTTCATTTTTCTTGTTTTTTTATTGTGAAAGTACTGTACAGAGGGGTTACAATTACATGGGCAAGATAATGAGTACATTTCTTATCAAGCATTGTAGCCACCTCCTTTGTTTCTCCTTTGATCACCATTGATTAAAATATTATTTTCTGGGAACTACTTCTATTTTATTCTCTCTTGTGATTTGATACTGTAATTTTTTAAATATGTGCAGATCTTACTTCACATATAGTTACATTTGTTTTAAACAATTTGATCCATTCAAGGGATTTGCTATAGTTAATTACAAATTAACCTAACCTTATTTCTGAGACAATCATCTTTACGGCCTTACTCAAAGTTAACATATATTTGTGGTTTTGTACTTAGAAAAAAAAACTGCGCACAACATACTTTTCTTCCTGTGGGACTTCTACTTTTTTGGTTGTTTTTCCAGCTGTGGTGACTTCAACATATGTGTGCATTTTATTTCAACTGTTTTATGTCTATATTGTGTTTCATATAACAGAAAATGCAAAAAGTATCAGTGATTTAGAACTTTTCCAAAATAGAATTCTAAGAGAGACACTTGAATTTTTATGAAAACTGGGAATGGGCAGGTCTTCTTAGTGGAAGGGGTAGTAGAATAACGGAGACATTGTTTGACATGATTTGAATTTTTCTTCATCTTGCCTTAATATTTCCAATGGTATTACTTCAAAGTCTTCAGTAGAAAGAAAATAATTTTATCTGTATGAACTCAGAATTTTTGGTTTAATTGGGACACACTATATACTCATATATGATTTTAACCCTAAAATATTCTTTCCTTAGTATAAAATCACCTATGTGAATTTTTAATGCTAAAATACCATCTACTGATTTATATGAAATGGTCCAAACTATTTTCACTTCACATTATATGTAATATTGAGTATAATGATAATATTATGTAATATAGTATGTAATAATTTACTTGGGGAAATCAATTACACTGGATTTTTGTGAAATACTGAGTATTAATAAAATTATATTTGATTTTATTAAAAAATTCAGTTACATCTAAAAATAACTCATAGTTTTAAACTAATGCTGAAAAAATAAGATTGTTTATTGGAAAAAGCCAGAAATTACAATAAGCTTGGTTTTTTTAAAAATTGACTTGGATCTGGCCTTTGTTGGCTCATTTCTTTAATTCTACCTACTCAGGAGTCAGATCTGAGGTGAGTGGTTCAATGCCAGCCTGGGCAGAAAATTCTGTGAGACACTTATCTCCAATTAACCACCTGAAAACTAGAAACAGCACTGTGGCTCAAGTGACAGAGTGGTAGCCGTGAGCTGAAGTGCTGAGGGAGAGTACCCAGACCCAGAGTTCAAGCCCCATGACCGACAAAAAAATTGACATAAATTTATACTTTATTATTTCATGAACTTTTATGAATGGTTGTTTAGTGAAAAATGTCATTGGTGTTTATATTTTATGTTGGCATAAAATGAGCCTACTATTGTCTTAATTTAATTTTAAAAACCTCTGATTCTAAGACAGCATAAATTTTGTGGGTAATGGTTAAGACCAGGTTGCCTTTCTGAATAAAAATATATCATCCTGCAAAAAAGAAGAGCAAAAGGAAAAGATATGACAACAAACTTACTCTATAAACCTTAATGGGCCTGGCTTATTTCACTTAATATAATTTTTCCAAGTCTTTATATTTCCTAACAAATGAGGCAATATCATTCTTTCTGTTGGAGTCATTGAATTCCATTGTGTATATATACCACATTTTCTTGATCCATTCATCTACGGATGGGCATCTAGGTTGGTTCCATATATTATCTATGGTAAATAATGCTGCAATCAATATAGTTCTGCTGGTAGCTGTACAACTGGTTATGTCGAAAAACAAACTTTACAACTTTGGTTGGGAAGGAGATAGCATAGGGGGTGCAGGGGAGGAATGGGAAGGGATGGGAAGGGGAAACAAAGGAGGAGGCAACAATGCTTGATAAGAAATGTATTCGTTATCTTAACCATGTAATTGTAACCCCTCTGTATGGTATTTTCAGAATAAAAAGGAAAGAAAAACCCTTAATGGACTGTCAGTTTGTCTAAATTTTAATCAAAAATTAACTTAATATTTGATAATATTTTATTAACCCATTTAAATTTCTTCATCCTTGTCATTTAAGATTCACTTTAAAAAGAAATTCAACAGGTGTCTGCTTTTCCTTACTTTTCCAAAGAAATGATTAGTTAATCATTATAGTGTATAGCACAATATATGTTAAGGAAAAACTTTTTTCCCAATTTTGGTTTGGTTCAGTCTGTAGTTAAAGCGGCATACACATCTTACCCACCCTATTATCTGTCTTCTGGAGATTAAGTTCTTCAGTGTGAAACCCATGAGAAGATAGACTCTCATCTTCTTTCTTCTTTTATATTTTAATCATTCTAGGTCAAAAACATTTCTCTTTGACATACTCCCCACCTCGACATTGTCTTGTCACAGCTCCCCAAAGCAATAAAACCAACTGAACAAACACTGAAACCTTTAAACTTGTAAATCTGAGTAAGCCTTTCTGCTTAATAAATAGAAAATATAATTTATGATGATAGGTTTAAAGCTAACACAGAAGCCTAGTCTTTGTAACAAGGTAAAGTGTATTAAAATGTGCTTCATTATAAAATATCTAACTCCATGTTTTATTTTGTGTTTTTGTTTCTGTTGATGCTATGGCTTAAACTCAGGGCCTGGATGGTGCTTTTGTGTTCAAGGCCAGTGCTCTACATACAACTTGAATGGAGCTCCATTTCCCCTGATGGCTAATTGGAGATAAGAATTATATTAACAGAAGTAATCCAGGTCCAAAGAAATATAGGTCCCATGGTTTCCCTTATTTGCAATAACTACTATATGTCTGAGACAAACAGACTTCAGACAAGTTGATGTTAGGTTAAATGAACACCAAGATAAGGATTCAAATATTTTTTCTTTCTTGCGATTGTTCCCAACATATTTATAAGATGATTTCTTTGTTGCTTTGTATGTACCTACCCCATGGTATAATCCCTGCTTTCTCTTTATTTGATGTTGATATAATTTATGGAGGGGAAGGGAAAAAATTGTTTATATTCGGAAACAGGTGAACCCATTACAACAATGAGATGTACAATACGTTATATCGAAAAGCAAACTTTATGACTTTAGCGGTGTGTGGGTGTGAGGCGGGTGAGGGGGTGGTAGGGGGCTGTGGGGTGGGTGGGTGAAGAGGGGAAAGGATGGTATGGAGAAACAAATGAGGAGGCAACAATGCTTGATAAGAAATGTACTCACTATCTTGCCCGCATAATTGTAATACCTCTGTATGGTATTTTTACAATAAAAAAAAAACATTCTCAAGAAAAAAACAAGAATCTAATGAACTTTCCCACTCAGGCTGGCTTCGAACTGTGATCTTGAGATCTCAGTCTCTTAACTAGCTAACATTACATAAATGAACCACCAGTACCTAACCATGTTGCATATTTTGTGTAATTCTCATTCTCAGCATTGTATAGATACTCCTACTGCAATATTAAATAAACTTAAAACATAACTAAGGATATTTGCAAAGTATATAAGGAAGGAAGAATTTACATTCTTTACAAAATCTATGCAAAATCTATGCTAAACTATTGATATTTTACTGTACCTTTCCTACAACCAGTTTATATAGTTTAATACTTGTCACACCACGTTTCTCTATAGTCTACTACAGATTTACTTTTTATGTATGTATGTATGTATATATATATATATGTATCTGTCTATATATTTTCCAATGTGAATCATCAGACTTGAAAACTTGCTTTATTTTGCTGTTCAGCAGTTGAACCTTGTCTACTCATTCTGTGACAATATCTGTGCTCATTCTCATCATTCCTTTATTTACGACATCATCAGCCTTCTAAAATCAGCTTCATTTCTTGGAGAAGGTTTGCAATCAATCTAAACTATATCCACCCAGAGGGTTTTAATAAAGCAAGCTTTAAGAAAGGAAGATAATGTGAAATGACAACAGAATTTCTACATAGACCTAGTAGGTTATCAAAATTATATCTGACATATTTCATATTTCTGCTGTCCTTCTCTTATCATACTTAAGAAAACATTGACAAACACTATAAATATATTGCATTTATAATTTAAGGATCAGTACTTTTTTCTAACCTGAAGCCTTCTTTTCCATGATTTTTGACATAAACTTTTGGGAGATTTCTTGATTGTTATGGGAATCCATCCAAAACAAAGCCATGTATATCAACAAAGCCAATGTTTTCAACTCAGATTACTAAACAAAAGAGGGAGGAAATTATGGTTAGCTATATATGTTAAGCATAAATATAGGCAATATCAAGATATTATTTTATTGTGAAAATACCATACAGAGGGGTTACAATAACGTGAGCAAGGTAATAAATACATTTCTTATCAAGCATTGTTGACTCCTCCTTTGTTTCCCCTTTCCATTCCTTACCATCTCCAACCCCCACTCCCAGCCCACTCCCACCCCACCCCAGCCAAAGTTGTAAAGATCATTTTTCAACATAACGACTTGTACATCTCATTGTTGCAATGGGTCCACCTGTATCCCTTTTAAATGATTTGAAATTGTATATTTTACTGGATAAATTGGCTCAAATCTGTAATCCTAGTTACTTGGGAGACAGAGATTAGAGAATTCCAGTTCCAGGAAATCCCAGACAAAAAAAGAATTTTCAGAAACTCTGACAATTCGCTGGGTGCAATGTTTCATGCTTGTGTTAGGAGGACCGCAGTCCAAGCAGGCCCATGCAAAGTGATAAAGCAATGCAAAATAAGCAATGCAATTACAATCTACAGGTATGACAGTAGTAGAAATGATATTTATCAAGGATACAGTTTTGGGCTCAATCCTCCAGTAGCACTAGGAATTTAAGTGTTTGCCCGGGGGAGAATTTGGCCAGTCTAAGGTCAAGACATCATAGCGCTTTTACAGGCTTTAATAAAACCTCTACCTCTTTTGCTAATATTTTAAAATATAACCATATCTTCCATGCCCAAACCAAATAATTTCCTATTAGAGATTTTCTTCTATCCTTAAAGTAATATGTTATGAGTTGGATACTTTCCAACTGAAATCATACTAAAAAGTGACTGCATTTGGAACCAGAATCAAAAAGGTAGCATTTAAGTTGAGGTCTCTTCCAAGAGAAACAGAAGGCCTTTAATATGCCAAGGAATGATGACTCAGAAGAAGCTAACTCTGATCTTGGAGTTCTATTCCACCAAATCAGAGGCAATGTATTTACAGTATTAAGGCTACCTTTTCTGTGGTAGTTTATTACAATTACTAGCAAACATGTGGCATCTATAAGATATGAAAATTCATTAATTCTTGGGGTCTGTGACTCATCTTTAGAATTCTAATGATTAAGAAAGATGAGACGGGGGATAATGGCTTTCAGGCTGGTAGGAAAGTTCATGAGGTTCTATCTCCAATTAACTAAAACAATTTTTGGCCGGAGGCATGGTTCAAATGGTAGACTGACTATTGTTAGCAAGGAAATAGAGCATGAGGTATGTTCAAGCCCCAAATTGGGAGAAAGGAAAAGTTCTTAGAAGAATATTATGAGAAACAGAGTTATGAATAGGAAAACAGAAACAAAAGAAATAAACGTATTGATACAGACAAAGCTTCACAATATGAAATATGGCACAAACTATAATATTTAGGGTTTTCCTTCCTATATAGTAGAAATAAATGGGATTTCTTCTTGAAACTAAAATGTAAAACTGTATGCAATAAATAATGAAACTATAGCTATGTTTCCATAATTTAACTTGGTATCCTAAAAATTCCTAGAATAGTGTAGCTTTGGAAAATCAATAAATGTTGCATTTTCATATAGGATTACATAGCCTTGCAAATATTGTCTAAAATTGATCTACAATAAAATGATTGCCATTGATTTCCTTCTCAAGATTCAAAACGTTTACAATTTAAGCTGAACTTCCACAAAAATCATACCCCAAACATGACTTTTAGTTTGTTCATACAATCATATGAACTTAAACATACGGCCCAAAATGTGAATTACCTTTATTTGCTGTCATTAATGTAGTATAAATAATACTATTAACCCTGGCGCAAAGAAGAGATTCTTACTTCTAAATACATACTTGCATACACACACACACACGCACACACACACACACACACACACACACACACAAACACACACACATATTTACCACTCTAACAAAGGTTAGGTTCCAAACATTGGGTATCAATGATCTAATAATCAAGCTTTCCTGTCCAGACATAAAATACATTCATAATTCCATACATACAAAAACACCATATCATTCAAAATAATGAAAATATTTAACAGAACCACCCAGCTCCTGAGCCATCAATTCCCTGATTTCATTCATTCATGATGATGCATTTTTCATATCATATTTAACAATCTTTGTCTCTCTGATTAGCAGACAAAAATATGCTAGCATATAATAGAAAATGTTGGTAAAATTACTTGACCTTACGTAATCTTTAATATATCTTATCAAAGATGTCTATTTCCTTTTTGCAGAGTCTGTTCCTGGCAATTTGCCCTAATGTCTAATATTAAGTTACAAAAGACATGCCATATTTCTTAATTCATTTTCCCTAAAGTTTATGCTATGGAGTTGAATCTGATTTGTTTGCTTATTCTAAATTAAATTTTCTCAACTACTTGAGCTATTGTTTATGTTACTCCTTAGCTATTAGAAATGTCAAAAAGAACTGGAAAATCACCTTGGCAATGATTTGTGAATGGCAGTAATGGTTGTGGGGATATGAAGGACTTGAATTATCTAGATTGTCTTAAAAGTGGCACTGTTATTTAAGGACTGATCATTTAGTAAGCTTTTAAAGTGTGGTCTTATTATTTCATTTAGGAAGATAAAAGTATGCCTTTAATCACGTTCTTGCCTGCAAGCCACCAGAATTATTTCCTGTCTACAGTTTATGCCCAGCTGCTACATTAGTGAAACCGACAAATAACTGCACAGCTGTGTTAGCTGCTTTATATTTTGAAATATTCTTCTGGTAGCCCTAGTGATTTGAGCCCAGATTCATGGGATAGTCACAAAGCATCACAATATACAAGACTACGTGCAAAATTAGGTTCAATTTTTTTTCTATATTGTTTCATTTTTTTTCATATTGATTTTCTTTTAAGGAGCTAGGGGCTGTTAATTTCTCATTATTATTGATGTGACAAATAAATGTACCAGATTTTTCAAATAAAATAAAGGGATATAAAATGACAAATTTAGTAAAAAAAATAAATTTAAACATTTGAATGATTTTTTTAATTCTAGTCCTGCTCTCAGTAATCCTCAAATAACATTGAGATGAGCCAAGCATATGTGTACATTGACACATATCAAGCACAGAGAACTCTGGAAACGTGGGGCTTTGTTTTTTATATTAACTTCACCTAGAAAAAATTTATTACATGCTTCATGTCTTTTTTTAAATTTTCATTTATTTTTTATTGTGAAAATACTGTACAGAGGGTTACAATTACATGGGCAAGATAATGAGTACATTTCTTATCAAGGATTTTAGCCTCCTCCTTTGTTTCCCCCTCCCATCCTTTCCCATCCCCCTCCACATCCCCACCCATCCTCCCCGACCCCCCCACCAAAGTTGTAAGGTTCATTTTCGACATAAAGACTTGTACTTCTCAATGTTGCAACGGGTCCAGCTTTATCATTATTAAAATGCCTTGTTTTTCCCATTCCCTTCCTACATTATACCTACATCAAATACAGTGAAAGCAGGAGTTATACTGTGGGGGAGGGACATACAAAGCAACAAAGAAATTATCTTATAAATGCATTAGAAACAATCACATGAAAGAAAAAAAAACATTTGAATACATATCTTAGGGTTCATTTCCCTAATATCACCTTATCTGAACTTTTCTGCTTGACTCAGACATATACTAGATATTACAAATAAGGGAAACCATGGGACATATGTTTCTTTGGGCCTGGCTTACTTCACTTAATATAATTTTTTCCAAGCCTTTCCATTTCCTAACAAATGGGTCAATGTCATTCTTTCTGATGGAGGCATAAAATTCCATTGTGTATATATACCACATTGTCTTGATCCATTCATCTACTGAGGAGCATCTAGGTTGGTTCCATATCTTAGCTATAGTAAATAATGCTGCAATGAACATAGTCGTCCTGGTAGCTTTAGTGTGGTCTTGTTTGTAAACATTAGGGTAAATGTCAAAAAGTGGGGCTGCTGGGTCATAGGGGATCTCTATAAGGAGTCTTTTGAGGAACCTCCATACTACTTTCCAAAGTTGTTGAACAAATTTACACTCCCACCAACAATGCAGTAAGGTTCCCTTCTGTCCACATCCACTCCAGTATCAGTTGTTATTAGAGTTCTTGATTTTTGTCATTCTAACTCAGGTGAGGTGGTATAATAATGTTGTTTTGATTCGCATTTCTTTTATGGCTAGAGAGGTTGACCATTTCTTCATGTATCTATTGGCCATCCTTTCCTCTTCAGGGAAGTTTCTCTTTAAGATTTTAGCCCACTTATTTATTGGGCAGTTGTGTCTTTGAGGATTAGTTGTTAGGGGATTTAATTTTTTGAGATCCAACATATTTTAGATATGAGACCCTTGTCCTTTGTATAGTTAATGAAGATATTCTCCCAATCCATGGGCATTCTATTGATCTTGCTAGCTATGTCCTTTGCCATGCTCAAGCTCTGCAACTTCATGCAATCCCATTTGTACAATCTTTCTTTGATTTGTTGTGTTTATAGGTCTCTATTAAGAAAATTTTGACCTGTGCCAAGGAGACCTAGGGTTTCTACTATTCCATCCTGTAATGTTTTCAGAATGTCTGCTTTGACTCCTAGGTCTTTGATCCATTTGGAGTTGATTCTGGTGCAAGGTGATATAGAAAGATCTAGCTTTAGTTTTCTACAAGTAGTTAACCAATTTTGACAGCACCATTTGCTGAAGAGGCTGTCTTTCTTCCATTCTATTTTTTTAGCTCCCTTATCGAAGATTAGATAGCTATAGGTCTGTAGGTTCATTTCTAGGTTTTCAGTTCTATTGTATTGGTCCTGAGGTCTGTTCTTGTGTGGTACCAAGCTCTTTTGATTACTATGGCTTTATGGTAGAGTTTGAAATTTGGTATTGATATTCCTCCAGCAGTATTCTTTCTGTTGAGGAGCGTTTTTGCTATTCGGGGTATTTTATTGTTCTACATGAATTTTAGAGTGCCTTTTCTATTTCCTTGAAGAATGAGGTTGGAAGTTTGATAGGTATCGCATTGAATTTGTAGGTAGCCTTGGGAAGTATTGCCATTGTCACGATGTTGATCTTTCTAATCCAGGAGCATGGGAGTTTTTGCCACTTTCTTAGTTCTCTTTTGATATCCTTTTTCAATTTTTGAAAGTTTTCATCATAGAAGTCCTTCACTTATTTGGTTAAGTTAATTCCTAGGTATTTTATTTTTTGTGGGGCTATTACAAATGGAGTTGCTTTCCTAATTTCAGCCACACTTTTTTCATTGTTGGCAAACAGAAAAGCCATTGATTTAGGGGGCAGTTAATTTTATACCCTGCTACTTTGCCAAAGTTTTGAATCAGCTTGAGTAATTTGGGAGTGGAGTCTATGGGATTCTTTAAATACAAGATCATGTCATCTGCAAAGAGGGAGAGTTTTAATTCTTCTTTCCCTATTTGTATCCCCTTTATGTTTGCATCTTCTCTTCTTGCTGTTGCTAAGCATTCTAATACTAGATTGTAGAGAATTGGAGAGAGTGGACATCCGTGTCTTGTTCCTGAGTTAAGAGGAAATGGCTTTAGTTGTTCACCATTAAGTATAATGCTGGCCGTAAGTTTGTCATATACAGCCTTTATTGTATTGAGGAATGTTCCATGGATTCCTAATTTTTCCAAAACCTTCATCATAAAGAGGTGTTGGATCTTATCAAATGCTTTTTCTGCATCTATTGAGATAACCATGTGGTTCTAATCCTTGCACCTGTTGATGTGATGAATTATATTAATTGATTTGCATATATTGAACCAGCTTTGCATCCCTGAAATGAATCCTGTTTAATCGTGCTTTATGATGTTTTGGATGGCTTGTTGAAGTCGATTGGCCAAAATTTTGTTGAGAAGTTTTGCATCAATGTTCATTAAAGAAATGGGTCTATAGTTCTCTTTCTATGATGAGTCTCTGCTTGGTTTTGGGATGAGTGTTATGGTGGCTTCATATAATGTGTTCGGTAGTGAACTTTCTCTTTCAATTTCATTGAAGAGTTGAAGGAGTATAGGTGTGAACTCTGCTTTGAAAGCCTTGTAGAATTCTGCTGTAAACCATCTGGTCTTGGACTTTTCTTAGCTGGGAGGTCTCTTATTGCTGTTTCTATTTCAATGCTTGATATTGGCCTGTTAAGATGGTTTAACTCATCTTGGTTTAGTTTTGGCATGTCAATATTTGCTAGGAATAGGTCCATTTATGCCAAGTTCTTAAACTTATTAGCATAAAGTTTTGAGAAGTATTCCCTTATAATGGTCTGAATCTTGGTTGTTTCTGTGATGATGTTTCCATACTCATCTCTAAGTTTATTTATTTGGGTGTGTTCTCTTCTTTTTCAGTTAGGATTTGCTAAGGGTCTGTCAATTTTGTTAAGTTTTTCAAAGAACCAACTCTTTGTTTTGTTGATTCTTTCTATAGTTTTTTTTTATTCTAATTCATTTAATTCTGATTTAATTTTAATTATTTCTTTATGTTTACTGGATTGGGGTTTATCTAGCTGCTCTTTTTCATGAAGGTTAAGATGTCTCATTAAATTGTTTGTTTCAGATCTCTCCAATTTGATGATATAGGAATTCAGAGCTATAAACTTGCTCCTGAGTACTGCCTTTGCTGTGTCCCAGAGGAGCTGGTAAATTCTGTGCTCATTTTTGTTGCATATCATGAACATTTGAATATCCTTTCTACTCTCTTCCATGACTCACTCGTGATTCAGCAGTGTGTTGTTCAGCCTCCATGTTTTACCAGACTTTCTTTGGTGGCTTCTGGTGTTGAGTTGTAATTATATTCCCTTGTGGTCTGAGAGAATGCAAGGTATAACTTCAATGTTTCTGAATTTGGACGTTTGCTTTGTTGCCTAAATTGTGGTCTATTTTAGAAAATTTCCATGTGCTGCTGAGAAAAACATGTATTCAGAAGATGTTGTGTGAAATATTCGGTAGATGTCTGTTAAATATAATTGATCTCTGCAGTTGTTTAGATCTGCTTTTTCTCTCTTGAGTTTTTACCAAATTGTTCTACCTAGTGGGGAGAGTGGTATGTTAAAATCCCGAACATTTAATGTGTTTAGATCTATATGGGGTTTGAGGGAAATTAGTGTTTCTTGGATAAATTTGGGTGTTCTGTTATTTGGCAAATAATATAGATAATAATTAAAATTACTAAGATAATATAGATAATAAATAAAATAAAGATAATTTCTTTGTTGCTTTGTATGTCCCTCCCCCACAGTATAACCCCTGCTTTCACTGTATTTGATGTTGATATAATTTGTGGAGGGGCAGGGGAAAAACAGGTCGTTTAAATAGTGATACAGGTGGACCCATTGCAACAATGAGAATTAAAAGTCTTTATGTTGAAAATGAACTTTACAACTTTGGTGGGGGGGGGGTGGGGAGGATTGGGTGGGGGGTGGAGGGAGGATGGGAAGGGTTGGGAAGGGGAAACAAATGAGGAGGTTACAATGCTTGATAAGAAATGTACTCTTTATTTTGCCCATGTAATTGCAACCCCTCTGTACAGTATTTTCACAATAAAATTTAAAAAAAGAACAAAAGAGAAGTGAAAAGAGGTGAAAAGAATAAGAAAGAAAGAAAAAAAAGATCTGAAGTTCAGCAGAGCTAAACAAAAAAAAAAAAATTTAAAGAAAAAAAAAGAAAGAAAAATCCACGCACACATATACCCCTAAAATAAAAAGTATAATAGGAAAAAATGTTACTAGAAAACAATCTTTTTCAAAAAAGGTAAAAGTTAAAAATTAAAAAAAAAGGTTTAGAAAAAATTTTTTTATAAAAGTTACAAAAAAGAAAAGAAAAAAAGATGTTCTTTGATTTTTGGGGGATGGGCGGGAAAAATCCTGTATCTCCCTTATGTCCATATCCAGCCTCTTGTTGGAGACTCTGGTCTGCTTATGGTGTTTGATTTTCCTGTGGCTTAATTGGTTTCTTAAGTCAGTTTGTTTGAACAGGCAGAAAAATGCTCTGCTTTACCCAGGATTTTTTGATCCCCTCCCAGGTTAGCACAAAGGGAGGGAGATCTGCTTTGAGTGTCACCAAAGTGGGAGATGGCTGTTCCCTCAAGTTTGGAGAAGCTGTGATGAGGCTAGGATCTGGGTAGAGTTGAGGCCTTTCAGCAAACAGCAGCTTTTCCCGTGGACTAGTTTGTGAGAAACTCCCAGAGCCCAGCCAGCAGCCACTCTCAGGGTTCATGTTTACTGAATTTCAATGGATTGTCAAGGCTGCTAAAGTGAGGGGAAGCCTCTGGCTCTGATTAACCAGTGAAGAAAGCCACTCCTGTTGCTGACACCCTAGCTGGGTGACTTTTTCCTGGGTGGAGCTGAGTTTGAAAGGTCAGATTAGGTTCTTGTGACCTGCTAAATGACTCTAGTTTTCTTCCAAGGCCTGAGTTGGAGCTAGCAGCTCAGCTGAGCCTGTGTCAGTATCAAAGATGGAGATCTCCGAGAGTGTGTGGTGGAGGGGTGGCCTTCCCTCCTCTGCTCGTGAGAAGGAGTGAGGATGTTAGGCTTCTATGCACGCCGAGTCTTGGTTCCTGGGTTGTCTCTGGTCTGCAAAGTGCAGGATGAAGATGTCTGCTCCTTGTTGGTTCTTACTGGTTTTGAGTAGAATCTGCTCACCCACCATGTCTGACTCCTTTGTCCCGGGCTCTCTGTGTTGCAGGTATGGTGGCTATGGCCGCCGCTTCCACCGCTACCGCCTCAGCAGCAGCTGCTGGCAAGTGCTCAGATCTGTCTCCTTGCCTGGATTTTCCCTCTCTCGCTTACCTCTGTCCTGTGATGGCACACTTGTTGTGATTCTCTGGCTTAGGACTGTTCACTGGAAAATTAAAACTGTTTTCTATGCAAGACCTTGTTTAGCCTCCAGCTTCTCCTCTGCCATCTTCCTGGAACCTCTCTTCCTTCCTGTCTTAAATAATCTACTTAAAACCAGTTTTATTAATTTTATCAATAGATCTCATAATTTATGGAATTGGTGAATTGCATAAATATTAGATTTCTTATTTCTACTGAATTAATATTTCATATATTTTACTTTTTACATATAAATCAATGGCATTCTTTAGGATAAAACATGCCTGTTTTTCATTTTTATTGCCAAAATGGAATAATTAGGCACTTTGATATTTTAACTTTAAATCTAAACCTTCAAATTTCACTAGGATTTGAATTGTGTTACTTACAACTGTAATGTTAAAATAAAAGACATTACTTAAATAGAAAGCAAAATTGTAAGTTATCACACCTGAATCCCTGAATTGACTTTATGATAAAATACAATTACATTTATATGACATGATATCCATACTGAAACAAACTGTGAGATATGCAAGCAGAAGACTCCTTTTTTGTTTTGTTTTGTTGTTGTTTATAGATTGTGATGATTCTGTCTTCTTTACCTTGTGCATGGTATATTCATTGTACATCTTCACAAAGTAGTGGTTGGACAAAGAACTTTATGAAAAGGGTGAAAAATTACAGCAATTGAGTTCATTGAACATTGCTGAAAGTGAACTATTTAACACATTTGTGGGGACAGGAGGGCGGGACTGGGATCAAGTGCGGGAACTGAATACATTTCATAAAGGAAATGTACTCATTACCTGACTCATTAAATTGTAATCCCTCTATAGATCACCTTAATAATAACAACAGAGTAAATTTATTTTAAACCGGCAAACAAAATTTTGGTTCTTAAAATCCTAGACGTTTCTTTTGTTCACTGGTGTGAACTGGTTGAGTCTTTCTCTGAAAATAGCTACAATGACATTCATTGGTCAAATTTGTGAGCTACTAGTAGATAAGTGAATTCTGATTGTCTGTATGGTGTTTTGAGACTCTGATTCATTTATTTCTTTAATCTAATTTGTATTATTTTTCTATACCAGATGTTGGTTTGGCTTGTTCTTGTTTTTCAAGGACCTACTGGTGCATCATTAGTGCTGATTTAAGATTGTTCTAATTTGTTGATGTAATACTCAAAGCTATAGATTTCTTCTGAGTTTTGCCTGTGCTGTTGTGTCCCAGAGGAGGTAGTATTTTGTGTATTCACTTCTACTGAATCCCACAAATGTTGAACCTTCCCTCCATATCTCCTCAGTGAATCACTGATGATTTAGAAATGTGTTATTCAGTCTCTGTGAGTTTCAGAATTTTCTGTGATGCCTTTTGATGTCGAGATCTACTTTGGTCCCATTGTGGTCTGACAAGCTACAAGGAGTAATTTCATTTTTATTTTTGAATTCTGACAGATTTTCCTTGTAATCTAAGATATGATTTATTTTGGAGAACGTTCCATGGACTGCTGAGAGGAATATATATTGTGACGCTTCTAGGTGAAATATTCTGTAGATATCTGTTAGGTATAGCTTGTCATTGCAGTTATTTAGCTCTGAAGTGTCTTTACTAAGTTTTCACCTGGATGGCCTGTCCAGAGGTAAGAATGATGTGCTCAAGCAACAACAATGTGTTTGGATCTGCGCATATTTTTAGGTTAAGTAATATTTATTTGATGAATTTGGGAGCTCTAGGATTCAGGGCATTGATATTAGAATTGATATATCCTCCAATGGAGAGTTTTCTTTATCAATATTTAATGTTCTTCTTTGTGTCTTTTTACTTTCTTTCCACTTTTAATTTAAAGCATATTTTATCTAATAGTAGTATATCTACTCTGGCCTATTTATGAGGTCCAATTTTAATTCATAAAGATGAAGTACAGAAGGGTTACAATTACATAAGTCTATAATGAACACACTTCTTTTGAAAAATGTCACCTCATCCATCATGTTCTCCTAGTTTTTCCCTTTCAACCTCCCTCCCCCATAAGCTGTGTAGTTCATTTTCAATGGAGTGTGTATTGAATAGCACTGCTGCATTTGTTGACCATTTGTCCCACCATTTCTGTGTTCCCACTTGCCCTTTCAAAACTTACATATGGGACAAAAGGTACAGAAATAAAAAAAAAACAGTAACAGAAGATAGAGGGAAAAAAACAAATTAAAGAAAAACTCTCATTTCCATTTTTTGGAGATCATTTTGATGAACATTCTTTTATATGATAATATTCATATAGCTCTTGAGCCTTTGTGATCCTCTCCAAAAGGCATCCTCCTTAGATCTCACTATGTAAATTTTTAGAGTCCTATATAATTTATCATGTTCAAGTGTCATGTTTTCTCTTTTACCATCCAACTGTGTTTACTTGTAGAATTATACGCACATTCCAATACAACAAATGAGTAAAATCATGCAACATATATACCTTTGTCTGTCTTTTTTCACTTAATGTAAGTTTGTTCCAAGTCTTTCTATTTCCTTATGAATGGTGTAATATCCTTTCTTGATCAATAGAATTGCATCAAACAGAAGAGTTTCTTCATGGCAAAAGAAAAAGTTAGCAAGATATATAGAAAGATATCAGAAAGAAAGAAGATTTTTACTAGTTAAGCATTATATGATGGTTTTCTATCTAATGCATATTTAGAGATAAAAGTTTAAACTCAGCAAAAATAAACACCAAAAAAACAAGAACCCAAATAATATATGGGATAAACACTTAAAGATAAACTTCTCATAAGATGTAAGAATGACAAATAGACACATCTCTCTACATGAAAGAGATACAAATCCAACAACACTGAGTTTCATCTCACCCCTGTCACAATGTCATTTGAAAAAAAAGGAAAATAACATATACTGATAGGAATGTAGCCTAAAGGAAACTCTATTACATTGTTGGTGGATGTAATCTTATTCAACCTGCTTATAAAACAATATGGAAGCTGCTCACAAAACTGAATAGAGAGCTAAATATTATTCAGCAATTCCATTAACGGGCATTTATCCAATAGAGCAGAAACAAGGCCACAGTGAAGCTACCAGCACAATCATGTTCATTGTTTGCATTCTTTTTTGTAGCCAACATATGGAATCAGCCCATATGCCTCTCATTGTAAAAAGGGATCAAGAATTTTATATATGTATATATATATATATATATGTAAATTATATATATCTAATTTTATTCATTTTTATTTACAAGTATGTATGTATGTATATACATACCTCTACATGTATATACACACATACATATATACATACATAATGGAATTCTGTTCGTCCATCAGAAAGAATAATATAGCACCATTTTTAAGGAAAATGAAAGACTTAGAAATAATCATGTTAAATGAAATAAATCAGACCCAGAGAAACTTAGGTCGCATGATTTTTCTCATTTGTGGTAGATAGAAGGTGCCTATAAATATAAAAGTAAACATACTGGATGGTATGCAAGGAGATACAAATGAATTATCCGAAGTGTTAGAGTCTATGGATAGTGAAAATACATAATTCTCTTAAAAACTAAGCCAAAGTCCAACAAAATAAATGCTAGTGTACTGAAGAGAGGACAGTGAGAGGCAATGTGAGAGGCGTAGGAAATTGAAGGTGAAAAGGATAGAATCTAGGCAAGAATCCATTGTATACTTCCCGGAACTGAAATATACAAAAGAAAGGGTAGCGTGAAATGCGGGTGAAGATGTAGAATAGGTAAGACAATTCCAGGTTCATTTTACACATATACTACTTAGTTCAATGGGAAGTAATTCCATACATAAGATAATATTGAGATACATAAGGACTGGGGTTGATTTGGAGGGGTGGATGAGAATGTTGAAAGGGGTGACATTGATCAAGATGCACTGTATCCATAAACTGTTTTAGTGAATGGCAACTCCTTTATACAACTACGTAAATATAATAAAAATATTTAAAAATTATTTATGATAGTTAAATAGAGAGTTTAACCGTAATTCAATTCCCAGTTAAAAATATTTTTAACCTGGAGGTTTAGAGAATAAAATTCAAATAATAAAACTTTATGAACATTTTTAATCAGAATTTTTCGAATTTAAATCAAAACTACTTTGCTTTTTGTCACCTATTGGGCTGTTTTAAGAGAATACTTCAAATTATGTGGCTTAAAAACATCAGGAGTTTATTACTCATACTCTAGAAACATGAACACGGACTATAAAAATGGTGATGCAAAGCAATTCCTTGTCTCATGGGGGTCCATTATTTGGTTCATTATAATCTATTTGCTGGACGTTCATATGGCAAAATAGTTATATTGGGCTTCTTTTATCAGGATCATTATTTCAGAGTCATCTCTGAAAGGGTGATTCTAATGTCACTAGACAGGGGAAAAGAATTTCAACTTGTCTATCTGGAAGGAGTTACATCATCCAATACCCTTGGAACTTTTGCTTTAACTCTTAGTGTAGTGTATCATTTGGATATTATTTTATATAAGAGAACTTATGGACAAGTTTATATTATGGAAATTATGTGAATGATTGTTCTTGCTTTTTGGGAATAATTATAGTGATGGCAAAGTGAAATGTGATTGCTTAGTGGCTCTTGAATCACATCACAAGTAGCCATTTAAACATGGTACGGCTTTTCTAAGGTCATTCTGATGTATATGAAAAATCTGTGATGAGTATATGAATAATCTGTTATGCTTTCAGAAATATTCGTTTTAATTATGTTCTGCTATTAGGACTTCCACAGAAACCAAAATCAGAGGATACTAGTTTCTCTGATAAAATCCAGAAAATTGTTATAATTAATATTACATGAAGACTGTAATATTAATAACATTATAAATACTAGTATTCACATTACATAATATATTGACATTCTTTGGTTACATCAATATTTACAATATTTATAACTAAATGTAAATTGTTTGCATGATTTGATGATGTATACAAAATGAAAAAAGATTTATGTACATATTTACTATAAATGCAAAGAGATTCACCTGTTATTTTTGTTCCTTCATTTATTGGTTTCATTCATGTATGAAGAACATGCAGAGAAGTGACAATTGCAACCTTGCATTTACTAAAGGGCTAATTTCATGAAGTTTATGTTTGGCTAAATAGTAGATTTTATAAATTAAATTGTTTTTCCCTTCCTTCCTTCCTTCCTTCCTTCCTTCCTTCCTTCCTTCCTTCCTTCCTTCCTTCCTCCCTCCCTCCCTCCCTCCCTCCCTCCCTCCCTCCCTTCCTTCCTTCCTTCCTTCCTTCCTTCCTTTGCCCTTCTTTCCTTTCTTCCTCCCTGCCTTCCTTCCTTCTTTTTTCTCCCTCTTTTCCTCCATCCCTACCTCCCTCTCTCTTTCTTTCTTCCATCCTTCCTTTCTTTCTTCCCTTCTTTCTTTCTTTTTACTTTCATTCTTCCTTTCTTTATTTTGTTCAGAATATTTCTTATGTCTATGGAAAAATTATCAGCTGTTGTACTCCAAGGTGTTATGAGTAATTTTAAATATTCACTGGATTAATATTAATTTTAATAACCTATGTTATATCTTAAGCCAAATTGTACTAAAAACAACTTCACAAAAGTTGCAAGACATGTAACAAATATTACTTTTCATGATATTGTTTTTTTCTTCAAACAAAAATAAGAATTTAGACATCATATTTTTTGTGTGTGTTGTTCTTGTGATTTGAACTCAAGACCCTATCCCTTAGCTTTTTCACTCAAAGATATTGCTCTAACATTTGAGCACCAACTCTTCTTATGGCTTTCTGTGTGTGTGTGTGTGTGTGTGTGTGTGTGTGTGTGTGTGTGTGTGTGTGTGTTGTGTGTGTGTGTTGTGTGTGTGTGTATTGTGATGTGTGTGTGTGATTAATTGAGATGCAGCTCAAAAACATTTTTGCCAGGGCTGGCTTTGAACCAAGCTTCTTGAGTAGCAAGGATTAAAAGCTTGAGACATCCATATTCAGCACAGATATAATATATCTAAGAATAAAATAAATTTCATATTATTTGAATTCTAGAGGCTCAAATTAACAAATTAACATTTAGATAGTTATTAGTTATTACCCCTGAACCTGCACTGTGAAAAATAATTTTCATTTTTATGAAAAAATTACACAAAAAAGTTTAAATGACAGAATCTTTGGAATTTAAATACACTATTATTCAAAAGTGAAAACGACATCGTTAATCAAATTTCTCTTGTAAGCTAAGAGCAAAGGGCTCTGTCTGGCTGAATGAAACAATTTTTCATTAAATTAAATATTATCTATTGTGGTCACATGATTTTCTCTTCTTTTAAACCTAAAATTTTTTGACATAAAAATGTAGATTCATATATTTTTGAGTATATAAAAATCGTAGTTACAGGCCATATATTTCTGAGGTTTGATTACCAATCATTTGAGAATCACTGAATTTCATGTATTTTATGTCAACATTGATTTTTAGAAATAGAATCAATCTCAATATGAGAGAACTGAATCAAGATATTCCATTACTTATCAAATTATTCCTAAAGACTTGAATATAACTTATTTTTGAATGGCAGGAAATTCATATTATACTTACTCTCTATTAAATAATTAAGAAATAAATGATTGTGATAGTATTTATTTTTCCTTTAACTAGAAAGAAAGAACCTCACTATAGATGACAAAATCTTGAATGAAAATGCCTTAAAATTATGAAAAATTCAATTCATTATGAGTTAGATGAAATAGTTATTTTTGAAGGTCACAAAATGAAATCTCTTGAAGCTTCCTTAAGTGTTAAATAAAATGTATTTTCATTCAAAACATTTCATGCATCCCTCCAGCAATGTTGTTATAACCAATCTATCTCCATGCATAATAGCTTCTCTTATTAATTCAAGTAAATATTTAGGAATAGAATTTATAGCAATTGTATGAAAATATCTATCAGCCACTCTAGAAATTAATCTGAATTCATAAAGGATTGGGATTAATAAATAGTTTTCACTATGTTGCCGTAAAGAGGTGGTGAACCTTTTCAAGTGGGCAAAATGATAGAGATTTGGTCACTGGGAACGTGGGATCAAAGAGGATGGTAAGATCAAAGTCCTTTCCTCCTCCTTCTTCTTTTTCTTCTCTGTCTCCTTTTCCTTCTTCCTCTTCCCCTTCTCCTCTTTCTCCCTCTACCACTATTCCACTTCTTCTTTACTTCCTAGCTTTTCTAAATACACATCCTCCATCACATGTTCCTGACATGGGGTATTGTGCCACCACCAACCCAAGCAATAAGGATAAAATCATGAAGTGAAATGTATAAAATCAGAAGCCAAGATTAACCTTTCCTTCTTTTAAGTTAATCTTATAAAGTATTGTCTCATATTAATAAGAGACTGACACAGCATGCTCTTTTTATTATAAGGGATAAGATTTATTGCAAATAAAAATCTGACCAACATCACCCTAATGAAATGATTGATTAAATTAATATTATAGTTGGAAAAATCTACTTTAAAATATCTAATGTACTTCAATGAGAGGTAAAAAAATACACCTCTATGGTTTGCTATGAAAAGACAGCAGAATTCTATCTGTTCCTCAAGGAAATTGACCTATAATTGGGAGTATTGTCAATTTCATAAAAGATGTAAGAAGACTGAAGAACAAATTTCAACTCAAACTTCATCATATAAAATTTACTTTGTCCCCTGAAACTACCCTTTTATTCTAGCTATGTCTGGTTCCTAAAATGATTCATATTTTATTCTAATCACATTTTTAGTTAACTTTAAGTAGTTTTGTGGAAATTGCTGTTTGAAAAAGCAGTTTATGAACATTGTTTAGTGAATACTTTTTCTTTTTTCTCTCCTGAGGTTTGAACTCAGTCTTGGCACTGTCCCTGAGCACCTTTGGGTGAATAGTAGAACTCTATCACTTGAGGCACAGCAGCACTTCCAGATTTTTCTTAGATTTAATTGGAAATAAGAATATCACAGACGTTCCTGCCTGGGCTGGCTTCAAACCTCAAGTCTCAGCCTCCTGATATCTAGGATTATAGGCATGAGACTCTAGTGCCCGGCTTAATAGAACACATCTTTTTTTTTTTTTTTTGGCTAGTCCTGTGACTTGAACTCAGGGCCTTGGCAATGTCTTTGAGCTTCTTTTCCTCATGCTAGTACTCTACAGCCTGTGTCATAGTGCCAATTCCATCTTTCTTTATGTAGTAATGAAGAACCAAACCTAGGGCTGCACACATGCAAGGCAAGCAGTCTACCACTAAGTCACATTCCATGGCCAATCCAATGCATCTTGATGTTCATTATCCCTCATCCTTCTCAGTCCCATGTCATCCCTCAAATTACATAACTTTGTAGAATATTCACTGACTTGCAATGGCATGTATAGTCACTCAGAGGATATATCTTAGGTCATATTTTATTGATAGACTTATCCAGTAACATACTAAAGTTAAATGCATTACAGAATTCTGTGATTTTAAATTCTAAATTATCACTCAGATTCACCCACTACTATTCGAAAATTATTCCTAAGGTTAATGCAAATGCAATCTGTAATTCTTAGATAAAGTACAATGATTCTTTTTTTTAGAAACAAGGAAAGGTAGTTTTTAATCAATACACAGTTAAAGTTCTTGAATGTACAAAGGCTTTAACATAATGTCACTCTTAATAAATGCCAATATCCTTCTTAATCGTCCCTCTTTTAACAATTTCATCCACATAGCTTGAGCCTAAATTGAGACCACAGATTTAGTTTTTTATTTAAGAGTTGGAGTATAAACATCACCTTCACTTCAAGAACACCCCTACACTCTCAAAATACTCCAATATTTATTAGTAGTCACTTCCTCTCATCATTTCAACCTTCCCTCCCCTTAAGTAACTATTATTTCATATTCTACCTCTAAAGATGTGCCAATTTTAGAAAGCTCATATAATTAGAAAATGTAGTCTATTGTATTCACATCTCCCATGTAATATTAGTGTTTCCAAAGTAAGTCCATGTAAATTTTTCTCATGAATAGAGCATATTGTTTTGTATGCATGTATATAATTGTATACCGTTCTCAATAGGCATTTCAATATTTCATTATATGTTATTGTAAAAGGTTTTGCTATATGCAAAGCAGCATGTATTTAATTGAATCTGGCTTATTTCACTTACTATCATTTTTCAAGTCTTTCCATTTCCTCAGGAATGGGGATATGCCATTCTTTCCAATGGAAACACAGAATTCCATCAATACAACATAATTGAAGACCCAGAAATTAACCCACTCGTATAGGCATATAATCTTTGATAAGAGAGCCAGAAATGCAAGATGGAAGAAAGACAACCTCCACAAAAAAATTGTGCTGATAGAATTGGCTGTACAAAGAGAAATGAAGCTAGATCCTTATATATCCCCCCTGTACCAGAATCAACTCCAAATGGATGGAAGACCTCAATGTGAGTCCAGATACATTGAGAATGTTACAGGAAGCGTTAGGGAGGGGAAACACAAGGGCTCAAAAGCCATAATGAAAAAAAAGATATTATAGCGCAGATTAATTACGGAGCAAACATACAGATGAGAGCCTCAGCCAATGATAAACCCTTACTCCCTTTTCTAACTAGGTTATTTATAGTGGGTTTACATGAATATAAGACTTTTTTGGTGGGGATTAGAAATAAAACAACTAATACTAATATATAGATAGTTCGTGAAATGAGTTGTAGCTGGAGAAAGGGAGGGGTTAAGGCATGTGAGTCTAGTTGAAAGCCTTGTCTTTCTGCCATTTATGTAAGTTATAGCTGCCCAAGGGAAGAGGGGGTAGAACAGGAGTGGACATAAACAAAATCGATGATCTGAAGCCTCAAAATAGGCACCCCAGACTGTGTGGACCAAAAGTCTCTAACATGAGGTTTTATTTAAATTAAGAAGAACGATTTTCAATTTTTGCAGAGTGGGATGGTGCATAGTCACTGGCAATGTCTGCTATGTCAGGTAATCCCATCTACTTTTTCACGTTACCCAATAGCCAGATTTCAACCCGAATGAGTACAATGAGATTGTACAATTGAGACTGCGAAATTTCCCTTTCATGAACCAAAATTCTGTCAAATGATTTCTCTCTTCCAGATGTTTACACATTTCTCATGGTCCTTCCTACTTTTTGTTCTTCCTTATAGACATTCATAGTAATTTTGTTGTTGTTGTCTTATGTGTATATGCCATTTTTAGGGCTTGATCTGAATATTCAAAGGTCTCCCGTGTATTTTTTGCTCATGGCTGATGACACTCTATTCCTTGAGCCAGATCCTCACCTTCTCCTTCTTGCTGGATAATTGGAGATAAGTTTTCACATTTTTGTCTGTTTGGACTGATATTGAACTAATATCTTCATGTCTTAGCCGCCTGCGTTTCTAGGATTCTACAAATGAACGGCTAATACCAAGCTTTGCTTTACTGTTATTTTAATTAAGTTGTAGAAGAATGTGGAAGTATATTCATTTTAAGTGTGCAATTTTTAAATACAACTTGAATCAACTTGATATAATGTAACTGTTATCAATTTTAACTGTTAAATCAATGAATATTACATATTCCCACAGAAATACAATTAAAATAATACATATGTGTTTCCTTAAAGAAGTAATGGAACCATGAATTTCTTTCACTTTACATTTCTTGTTTTATATAATTTTAATTGGCAGACTTCCATGAATAAAATTAAATATATTAATTGTATACCACAAGAAGCAAAGCGATTATAGTTAAGAATAGATATTTTGGAAGTGGTGATGTGGCTCAAATGTTAGAGCCCTAGCCTTGAGCTGAATAGCTGAAGGACAGTGCCAAGGCCCAGAGTTCAAGGCCCACAAACGACAAAAAAAAAGAATAGATATTTCATCACAGCCAGAAGATAAGTTTTTGAGCATTCTTACAAAAATAAATGTTACATGAAGAAATTAATGGATATGGTATAGCTTGATCATTACAAAACATAAATAAATGGGATTACTACTCAATATTTCGTAAATATGTAAAAAATAATTGTGTAGCAAGGCGCCAGGTTATTCTTATAAGCCTAGCTACTAAGGAAGCTGAGAGGTGAGAATCATCATTTAAAGCCAGCCTAGGCAGGAAACTCTGTGAGATTCTTATCTCCAATGAGCCACCAGAAACCTGGCAGTGGCTCAAGGGTTAGAGCACTAATCTTGAGCTGAAGAGCTGAGGGACAGTGTCCAGGCCCAGAATTCATGCCCCATAAGCAACAAAAAATAAAAATGAACAGTTAAAAATAAACAAATTTTTTGACATAAATGTTAAAATTTATATTCTAAATATTTTAAAATCCTCACTAGATACAGTAGTTCATATAAATATAGAGAAGTGTATCTAGTTTTAGTTGTCATTGAATCAGTTGTGTAAATCACACATTTCTCACTCAATTCATATTTATATGTTTATATACTTATACGCCATAATATAATTAACTGATAGGAAATGCTGTTTTAGGAATCTCCCTTGGCTTTCTAATATTAACCCTTCTAACCTAACCCTCCAACCTTGTCAGAGGTTTCATCTCATTGGAGCAGAAAAGTATAAGCCATAATCATTGTTTGGAACAACTGTAACATTTTACATGCATTTCACTAATATATGAAACAAAACTTTCAAGTCATCTTAACTATGCCAGTAATAGCAAAGTGTCCTCTGAGATTTTCAGTCTCTTAAAAGATGAAAATCTTTAATTATACATCTGTCTTTTTCTGCCTAACATCCTATATCTTAAGCAGATCTTTTTGTACAACCTTATGTTCCTGAGTAGAAAACCGATACAAAGGTAATAATGAAAATAGCCAAGGAAAATACTTGAAAACTATTAAAAAAAGCAATCCAGACACTCCTTTTTTCATGTATTCAAATGAGAATGTACGTTAAGTTATTATGTTTTTGTTATCATTTAAAGAGAAATAATTAAACTTTAATTAACAGTGAAAAAGGAAACAAAAAACTTTTTTGTAGACAGCTTGACCTTGAACAATTCAACGTAAGCATAATGGACTTATCTTGTGTTTCTATGTAGTTGCCAAAATTATAGAGAGCAACACCCAAAAGCAGGAAAACACCAAAGCCAAAGCAGTAAAATTTTGTCTATATAATAATTGTGAGGCTCTGACTCTTTAAAAGTCAGGCTTGTAAAGAGGAAGTGTATTTGTTTAGTGTGAACAATAAAACATACAAAAATTTTTTATTAATGTTTTACATATCGTGACTAGGACTTCTTGTGTTGGAGAAGAGGAAAGGTATGAAAAAGTTCAAGATTGTTTGAATATTCCCCAAGACCGTTTTTGTGTATCAGTTAAAGCAACGGAAGTAGCCTTGGTTATTCTTAGTATCATGCTTGTTTACATTCAGAAGCATTATTTATTGATGGGTTATAAGCTGAAAACCCTTGAGTATTAATAAAGAGTCATTTCCTAAGAGAGGAAAGTTGCTGTGTAAACAAACCTAAAATATCAAAGACTTCGCATAGGGGAAACTATTTTCTCGCTATATCACAATCTATACGTGTAAATTTTGTTTCCCATTGTTTCACGGGACCCATTTTTGTTACCTTCTTTTTCACCATAAAGTGAGCCTATAACATCCTATACAATCCTGGGATTGCTCTATCTTTACTGGATTCTCTAATTTGTGTTGGAAACTTAGGAAGGGTATAAAATTGAATTTCTCTTCCTGTTTTACCTTACTTTTTATTACTTTAGAAATTGTAACTCAAAATGACATAACTTACCTTTATAATATTCAGAGACATATTTCATTTCCATATTCTTACCCTAACCTTCCACATAACTTGGTATCCAGGAATCCACAAATGTGAAAATAAAGCTAAGGAGCTTCTTATTTAATATTATTTAGAATTTCAAGACTTCATTAATGCAGGCCCCTTAGTAGTATGTGCATTATACGTGTGTACAATGCCAATGGCAACTTTTTCTTATTCTCAGAAACTAGGGCATGTGGTGTCTCTGTAGCTGCATAAGGAAAACGCTGTATTTGAGTTAGGTTACTAAATCAAATCTTCTGTAACAAATTTTACAAGTTAATTGGCTTGAATAATCCATATTTATCATTTTACATTTCTAAAGGACAGAAATAAAAAAAAAGTCTTGCCAGATTAAAAGCGAGCCACCTATAGAGCTGAAATATTTTTCAGATGATTCCAGTGGAAAAGGCATTTACTTTCTGTTTTGTTTTCCAGAAATTAAGAATCTGGGTTGTTGTCTTTTCCTTTATCTTCTAAAGTAGCATCTTTACCTCTTTCAGATGGTTCTTACCTAATCATGTCCTTTTCCAAATAGAGATGGGACTTTCAAGTGCCCATGTAAGTATACTTCCTCCATCTGATAATTATTCAAATTTGTGTTCCTTGGGTAATGAAAGGTGATTATTTTACAAACACACACACACACACACACACACACACACACACACACACACACACACAGCAAATCTACATTTGAGGGATTAGATAATTGCGGACGATAAATATTTTTGGAAGGTATTTTACTTCCTACCACATTGAGTGTGTGGCATTCTTTCTACTATAGCCTGCTGTATTTTTACTAATTTTGAACAACATATTTCTTCAATGAAATATAACTAGAATACAATTTAACCCCTGACAGCAATTAATCTTGATTAAAACATTTGTCATGTACTAGAAATTCTAAATACCAGAAAGCAGCGCCTGAAGCTGTTCTCGCACTATCCCTTTTCTTTTTTAAATTGTGAAAATACCGTACAGAGGAGTTACAATTACATGGGCAAGATAACGAGTACATTTGTTTTTTTTGGGGGGGGGGGGGGTCCGGTGGTGGGGCCTAAACTTTGGGCCTAGGCACTGTTCCTCAGCGCTCTTCAGCTCAAGGCTAGCGCTCTACCACTTGAGACACAGTGCCACTTCCGGCCTTTTTCTTTTTGCTTATGTGGTGCTGAGAAATCGAACCCAGGGCCTCATGCATGCAAGGCAAGCGCTCTACCACTGAGCGACTTTCCTTGCCCCACAAATACATTTCTTATGAAGCATTGTTGCCTACTCTTTGTTTCCCCTTCCCATCCCTTCCCATATACATTCTCATTAATACCTTTTCTTTTCAAGAGCATTTGATTGTTACTATTTTGGAATTAGGGGTAGTATTTATTTGACTGATTTTTTAAAGAATCTACCCCCAATGCTGGTTCTCTTTTTTCTTTTATGTCTAACCTATTTATGAAAGAAACACAGCTATTAATATGACATGCATTGCTTAGTGAAGTTGAATCTATGTGGAGAGGAAAAGAAGAAAAAAGATGTCTCTGTGTGTATGTCACGTTAAAAATATACCTACAAGCTATTTATCTTAAAATCATCTATTTTTCATTATGTTTAGATTCTGATAAAATTTAGCCTATCAACTCACACAGTGTTAATGCAGTCTTATTCCATGCCTCCCAAAAGCAAACAAGAAATTAGTATTTAGTAAAAAAAAAATTAATTTTAAAATTATTATTTAGTATAAAAACTATATTTAAAAAAATAACCATTCAAATGGTTTATTTGATATTTAGAGTCATGTTCAGACTCTATGTTGGAAACCAGAAGGGAAAAATATCATGTTTATACTCTTCCTTGAGCCATTCTGATATTTTCATCTATTTCTGAAAGAATGAAATTCCTAATATCCACAAAGTGTCATTCTTTTCTTATTAATAGGATAATTTTGAAAAAGGATGTGAATTCACACTAGAAAAAGGAGAAGAAGAAAAGAGAAAAATCTAGATATTTTGTTCTTCCTCATCTCAATCACAAGGTCTGTGCATATTAGATACAGTGCTCTAGAGTGATTAAACACATCTATAGAAAAAGATAACTCCACAAGTGATCTCATGGAGAATGTTTATGTATAAAAAAATGTAATAGCTTCCAACAGGAAATGTTATCTATTTGTGTAGTTCTTGTTTTGGTATTTGTTAAATTCTGGTGTGCTATAGTCAACTATCATAAAGGTATTCAAGAATGGTAAGAAACTAACGTCTTAATGTCATATTCTAATATTAGCTTAGTTCTTGCTATGTTATATGTATGTGGCTGTATTTGAGTTTTGCCTCATTATCACATGCTATATTCTTCCAGTTTATAAGTTGAAAGAAGGCTCCCTCTGGCAATATGCCATTATTATAGCTAAGGGAAAACAAATCAGCTGTTAGACACAGACAATAGGAGCTGAGGAACAGCACCCTGGATCAGAGTGCAAGCCCCACGACCAAAAAAAATTTGCAAATATGACTTTAAGTTTCCCCAAAATGAACAATGAAAGCAATAGTAATCTTCCCAAACAGAAAAAATAATTGCAAAATGATTCAGTGCACCTACTTTTGCTGAGTTATTTGACTTATGGCTTCTTTGCTGGACATACTCTCTTCTTTTAAAAATTGCCAAATATTAGCCTTATAATAAACTTCACCTAATATTTCTTGTTTCAAAAGAGAAGTACATACAGTTGATGTCTCTTGGCTTTCTTATTATATTAGTTTACAGTCAATCAGGCAAGAGAGTCTGTCAAACTCTTATCTGTAATTAAACTCCAAATAAATCTGAAGTGTAGTTTTGGATGAAACAGTAGAATACTAGCTTGGGTGCAAGTGGGCAGTAAAGACAAATGTTCAGGGACCTGCCTCTGAGCAAAAACTAAACAAACAAACAAAAAAACCCACATATTCCTTTGGGACCATCCTTAAAGGACTGGTTTGAGAAGGAAGAGGCTGCTTTTGCTGATCATACTCACTGGATCCTGCTCTTTTCAATCCTTATTGCCATGGAGAACTCAGGACCAAACTAAAGGAATTGATAACTGACTCCTGCCACAAGAGAATCATCTCAGGACTGAAATATCCATGAATAAGACATTTTAAAACTTCCATGTCTTTGTTCCTTTCCAGTGGAACACTTTTGAAAACAAAGTTATTTCCTTTTTTTCTATGCTAGACTTCAAATGACATTTTATTTTCTTTTGTAATACTCTCAACTAGAAGTTTACAGACAAGTTTTTTTATTGTGAAAATACTGTACAGAGGGGTTACAATTACATGTGCAAGATAATAAGTACATTTCTTATCGAGCATTGTAGCCTCCTACTTTGTTTCCCCTTCCCATCCCTTTCCATCCTCCCCCCATCCCCACCGAATCTTCCTTCCCCCTTTCCCCCCCATCAAAGTTGTAAAGTTCATTTTTCTACATAAAGACTTGGTTTTATGTCAGTATAGAACACACTCGAACAAGTCAGGGACAGAGGTTCCTTCAAGCCTTGGATTCTTTGCTTGTACACTAAAAAGGACAGCACAAATTAACTTGAACTTTGTCATTACTCTAAGTTCAATTCCTGTCTTGGGATTAGTTTCCACTTGCAGTAACAGTTCCTTCCAGTAACAAACTATGGTGCTGCTTGAGATAAAATGAACGTTTTCTGGCATCATTGAAATAGCACAAAGACATCTTTGGACATGAGGTAACATGCGTTTCAGAGAGAGCTTAGTAAAGAGAAAATATGGAATTTATGCATGTACATATGATCATTTAAGTTGATGCTATGTGAAACGAACCCCAAGATAGGGACACAACTTGCTTTTTCTTTCTTTCTATTTTTTAATGTATCTAATATGTATTATGTGCTATTTTGTTTCTTTTCTATTTTCTTCATCCATGGTATCACCCTTGTTTTCACTGTATTTGATATCGGTGGCCTGCAAACTTGCCTATATATTTTTCTAATGTGGCAAGGAGAAGGGAAATAAAATGCTGAAACGAGGATACAGTGTGACCCATTGTAACAATGAGATGTACAATATATTATGTAGAGAACGAACTTTGCAACTTGTAGAGCGGAGCACTTAGGGAATTTGAACTTGATATACTCCAAGATTATGATTTTTTCATATTTTTATACAGAATTGGGGAGGTAGAGAGAAAAGGGTTAGCAGGGGAAAAACAAAAGAGGTCGTAACAATGCTCCATAGATAATGTATTCCTTAATTTACTTATGTAACTCTAACCCATTTGTACACCATTTTTACAATCAAAATATGAAAAAATCATTATCTTGGAGTACATCAAATTCAAATTTCCTAAGTGCTCCCTAAATTAAGACCAATTTTATGTGTGAAGAAAGTTCTCAGAAATATTGTTTTTGTGAGTGTGTGTATTATGCATTATTTCCCAAGTGTACATAAGTTAACAGTAGAAAAAACAATAAGAATAATAGAAGAAAGAGAAGTTCTGTGTTTAACTATAATGGTTCAATACATTATAGAAGACTCTGAAGATAAGACAACTTTGAAACTACAAATCCAAGGCCAGCATATAGATCTATTGGAGTGATGTAGAGAAAGCATTACTACTAAGCATTACTACTCTCTTCCATCTACCAGCTCTAAATCATGGAAGCTAATCATGAAAATTTGTAAAAAGTAGAATGGAAGAATAATTCTGGCTCCAAAGCAAGTCAGATATAAGAGCATGGACTTAACTGGAAAAGAGTCCATGTTGAGAGAGTGGGAATTATACTAGCAATGAACACATTTCTTTTTCTTTCTTTTTTCTTTTTTGTTGTAGTGGGGCTTGCACTCTGGGTCTGGGCACTGTCCCTCCTCTCTTCTGCTCAAGGCTAGTGTTCTATCACTTCAGCCACAGAGCCACTTCCATTTTTCTGGTCGTTAATTGGAGATAAGTGCCTCAGAAACTTTCCTACTCATGCTGAATTTGAACTGCAATTCCCAGATCTCAGCCTCCTGAGTCAATAGGATTATAGGCTTGAGCCATCTGCACCTGGCTTAAGATCACATTTCTAACAGAGTACACTTGGGATATGCAAAATGTATGTGCATCTATCTTTATATGAATCCTTGAGTTAAAAATCTGGGCTACAGGTTAGACTTTACACTTACAAAAATGTTTCTAGTTTAAAAGTTGATATTCCTGGAAAAATAAAGCCTAAGAATGTAAAGGAGGCTGTGCATCCAGTGTGGGCAGAACGGTCTTTGAGACACTATCTATCATTAACCAGCCAAAAGCTGAATTGGAAGAATAGCTCAAGTGATGGAATACTATTTATGAGCCTGATGGCTGAATAAGAGCTTGAGGTTTTTGCATACATACATACAACCATGCACATACACACGGAGGAACTAATGTGTGCAAACACACATATGAAACAACTCTCAGAATGTATAGAAAAGTTAGAAAATAGTAGAAAATGTGTCCTGTGTAAGACTAGAATCAAGTAATAATTTTTAATATTAGAAAGTCCTAAAATGAACTTGAGAATATTATATAGGTAGGGACCAGATAGTAAGAAAGTCAAGTAATCATTATTAAAGGGATCAATCCATGGAGGAATCAATCAGAGACCCCTACAAGTGCATCTTAAAATGTTCATATCCTGTTTCAAATATTAGAACATCTTTGAAAATAGTACATAAAAAGTTTGAGCCATCAGTCTATTGGAAAATATTATCAGAGAATTTCAGAATTGTGAGTCTGTATCCAGATAAAATAAACCAAACAACTTGGGCAGGACAATTTTATACAAGCCTAGAATTCTAGCACTCAGACTAAGACAGGATATTAGAGAGTGGAATTATGTAGCGATACCTTCCCTGGACCGGGTAGTATAATTTTGTCTCAAAACAAACCAAAAAACAAGAAAGGGATACACAGTTGGAAGTTTGAGCTAATTTTGTCATTGCAACTCATATATACTCCTCAGTTATGTGTTAAATGCTCTCTTAATTTCAGAACATTCCTAGAGGCAAAATAGCTCATGATTCCCAACCAAAAAATTTAAAAATTTAAGCATCATTCTATGGGATTCCAAAGGAAGGATGAAGGATTCCAAAAGCTTACAACTGGAAAAATTGCAAACTTCATCTAATGTAGGACTTTTTAGACCTGGCTAAATTAGAATTTGGATTTAAAATAAATATTTTGTTTGTAATTTCATATTATATAAGATACTACAAAATTATTTCTAAGTAGAAGATTTAATTTACAAATTCACAAATGATTCCGGCATTTTATTTGCCTAAAATATTCTTTCAAGTGAGATATATTTAGAAATTATTCAGTAGATAATTCCAAAAGTTCATGTATAACATGAAAATGTGAATAATCTAGACAGTTGCCAACAAATGGATATTAATTTATAAATTTAGAAAAAGAACTTTTTTTAGACTTTGGTATAACATAGTATGAAAACAGTAATTATGTGTCATCTTTTTTCTTCTACCTATACATAACACAGAAAGAAATTTCCTTAATTACGTATCTCCTTATACAATGAGAAAAATGCTAGGTTTATGTTTGTTTTTATTTTGTTTGTGTTGTTTGGTTTGTCCTGGAGCTTGAACTCTGAACCTGGGCACTGTACCTGAGACTGTTTTTGTTCAATGCTACCGCTCTACCACTTGAACCCCAGAGCCACTTGACTCTGGCTTTTCCTGAGCAGTTTATTGGATATAAGGATCTATTGAACCTTCCTGCCTGGGTGGGCTATGAACCAAAACCTTCAGATCTTTGCCTCCTGAATATCTATGATAAATAAAAAGATAAGTATAAATAATATTTGCAACTGTTCTGATCTCAAGAATACCAATGGGGGAAATGATGCAGTAAAGTTTAGTGTAGTCTTTTTCCATAATAGGAAGAGCATCACATTAGCAGAAGTGTAGTGTTTTCTCACAATACTTATAAGTTAGTCATGTTGTGAATTTAGGGAATTTTAAGGTGCACCATAGAAGTTGGAAACTATTGGCTAGGATGACTTTATGGCATAAAACCTTGGGATTGATTGTCATGGAAATAATAGCATACTCTGATGAACAAATGTTTACTCTTAAGGAATTAATTATTATAGATACTTCATAGTCTTATCCACCAGAATGTGGCTATTTTTTCTGTTGAATTTTCAATATGTAATGCCCCATTGGAAACTGTGTCTATTGAAGAATTAAATAAATTGCAAACAAGTACTGTTTGGAATGTCTCTGTTATGGCATGTTCAGAATTTGAAAATGAGTAGTTAGTCATCTTAGAATTATGAAGAACATATATATCCTGTCCTCTTAACAATTATTCAGCTTTAAAAGTTAAGAATTTCCATAGAATTGACTTGCTTTCTGTTTTACTATGAGACAATATTAAAATATTTTTTTTCAAAATAATGGCAAGTATATTGTCAAAATATTGTATAGCTTCATAACTTTCAAGTTGATGACCCTCTGAGAAAGAAGGAGTAATTAAATCAAATTAGAAGCCAAATAGGGTTCACTTTTTAAAAAGGTAATATCCAGGAGGGGGGACCAAGATGGCGATGGGGCAGTAGGGAAACGCCACAGCTCTCCCCAACCAAAAAGATAGTTCTAGTTCCAACACTTAATCTCCCTAAGAGACCAACAACAACAAAAAGACGAACACTCAGAGAAAAACAGGAGGTGGAAAATAACAAAAAAGAAAGAGAGGAAAAGAAGAATTTCAGAACAGAGAAGAGTGAAGATCCCTCCCCCAACCTTCACTGGCCTAGCGACAGCATGCCAAGCCATGGCAAGCCAGCCCAGGGAGTCCCAGAGACACAGGGCTGCCTGCAGATTACCAGCGCAGAAGCCGCCTGAGGTACCAGTTTGCAGACCCGCTGATCACCACAAACAGAGAAACCTACCAGCTGGGAGTCTCCAGGAAGATCCTACCCACCCCTCACTCTCCATCTGAGTAAAGAGGCTCCATCCCCCACTAGGCCTCATGATGCGAAAGGGGGATAGGTTCTTGGTGCTACAGCCCTTCCCTCCCTAAGGGCACCCCCCCCACGCCTCTCTGTGCCTTCACTACCTACTAAGTGCTTGACCCAGGTTGGGGGCCCAGTGAACAAGATGGGCAACAGCAACAAAAATCCAGCTGCCTCTTCCAGGCTGCCCACCAGAGTTTCTGGTCCACTGTCTACCTCTACCCATGTCTGGGGACCTGGAGACTCAAGCCTGTGCCCCACACACACTGCAAAAAAAAAAAAAAAAAAAAAAAAAGAGGCTCCATCCCACCAAAGCTGCCGGGCACCAGCAGTGAGACAAAGGGAGCTGTCTGCAGTTTGTGCAGAAGCCGCCTGAGTTACCAGTGTCAGACCCACTGATTGCCACGACCCAGCGGGGGCTGCTGGGATCCCAGAGACACAGGGAGCTGCATGCAGATCACCCACGCAAAAGACACCTGAGGTACCAGTGTCAGACCCCCGATTGTGACGACCCTGTGGGGGCCACCGGGGGTCCCAGAGACACAGGGAGCTTCATGCAGATATGAAAAAATCACTCAAATTAAGCCAAAGGGAAATTCAAGAGCAAGCAGATAATGCCAAGATAAGGATTCAAATGGTTTTTCTTATGAATGTTTCTAACATATTTATAAGTTGATTTCTTTGTTGCTTTGTATTTCCCTTCACCATGGAATAACGCCTGTTTTCATTATATTTGATGTTGGTATAATTTTTGGAAGGGAAAGGGAATAACATATCATTTAAATAAGAATACAGGTAGGCCTATTGCAAACATGAGATATAGAAGTCGTTATGTCAATAAATGAACTTTACAACTTTTGGATAGGGGGTTGGGGGTGGGACAAGGGAAGGGATGGGAAGGGGAAACAAAGGAGAAGGAGATAATGCTTGATAAGAAATGCACTCAATATCTTTCCCATGTAATTGTAACCCCTCTGTATGGTATTTTCACAATTAAAAAAATCAATTGATCAGAAAAAAACAGTATGGGTTTCCATAGAATTAAACTGTTTTCAGTACTTTAAGGATGATCTCAAAGAAATATGTTCTGGGTTTTTTTTTCATGATTGCTTGTTTGTTTAGTGTTTGCTGATTCTGGGGCTTGAACTCAGAGGCTGGACAATGTCCCTGAACAATAGTGTCTTCCCTGTCCAACTGCCCCCCAAACCATTACTCTACTTCTGGAGCCAAAAATCCACTTCTGGCCCTTTTGATGTTTAATTACAGACAAAAATTTGACAGACTCTCTTGCCTTGGTTGGATTTGAACTGAGATAATATGAAAACCAAGTGACATCAACTGTATCAAGATTTCTGTTTTGAACCATGGAAAACTAGATGAAGTTTATTATAAATCTAATATTAATTAGCCTCTGGCTTTTTTGTGCCATGACATACCAAAAATATTTCCAAATCTCACTTAGACTACGTATCCCATTTTGAATACAAGTGACCACAAAAAGCCTGGAAGCATTGAATTTACAGGAATAAACTTCACCTGATGTCTAAGCACATTCCTGGCAATAATTTTCGTGACCTATTAGCTAAACTTTTTTTTTTCGACACAGTATTCTATTATAAGTAAAGTAGATGAATTAAGGGCTCTTGTCAGCTATCATTATGGAAAGAGTAATTATATATTTTAAGTATGGGTTCTTTATTTTGCAATTACTATCTAAATGACTTTTGGCAGTCTTGGGGCTTGAACTCAGGGTCAAAGAAATGTTCCTGAGTTTTTTTTTCTTTGCTCAAGGCTAGCATTCTACCACTTGAGCCACAGCACCACTTCCAGTGTTGTTTTTTCTGTTAATTTGGTACTGAGGAATTTAACCCAGGGTGTCATTCATGCTAGGCAATCAATGTACCATGATGCCATATTCCCAAAGCCCTAAATGACTTTCTTAAGATGTCATTACTTTTTCATTCCATTACTATGTATTATAATTTGGGGCAGGTGGTAGAAAAGAAATGGAAAAAATACTAAGTCCAGTAAGGCTTACGTTCCTATCACATCACTAAGGAAGTACAGTGTTAAGTTGTGTGGGATTCTTAGGGCTCTTGCATGTGATATTAACAGTCATCTCTGACATGCATGACATTCTGCTTCCACTTTCAAGGTCAAGAACCAAATATCTAAGCCTTTTTATTGGTTGGGTGTGTTTTCTAGGAATGAAGAAGGAGGATGAGGAAGGTTATGGTGGAAAAATATGTATATTGGCTTCTGTCCACAATTTTGGATTTTTATAAAGTGCTACTGATGAACTTCCATTTACATCTAATTGATTATGCTATCTGCATCAGATGCAGATTAAATGAAGGCATTTAGTCTGTTGGATAGTCACATATATTAACAAAATCTATTTCTAAAAAAAGAGATACTAGGTAAGAAAGAATAAAGGATTGTCTATAAAATGGTTTATTTTCCTAGCAGAACAAAATTTAGTATTGAAATGATTACTCCAGCTTTCTCTGAGGTTTTATGCTCTCTCAGTATCAAAATGTTCTCTAGTTCCTGTAACATCCAAGCATAAAAGACATGATTTGAAGATCTCAGTAGTTTCAGAAAAAAAAGTACATAATAGCTTCCTTCCTTCAGAGACATGTGATGGCAAGTATGATTGATCGTATTATAGTTCTCTTTGTTTTCATCTTTATCTCAAGTGGTGCATATCTTGGCATATTACATTATGTCCTGCATCAGCTCCCTGTAGGTGAGATTTACCTCTGCTCTGCAATGTCAAGATGGGTCATATGACTTACTTCAGCTTACAAAAATGAGCTAGAAGTTGTGAAAGACTATTTCTAGGAGAAGAATTCTATCTCATTGTTTGTGTCTAACAGCTGACTTGTTTTCCCTTAGCTATAAAATAGCATGTCTCCAGAGGGAGCCTTCTTTCAAATTAAATACTGGAAGAATATAACATGTGAAATTGAGGCAAAACTCAAATACAGCCACATACATATAATACAGCAAGAACTAAGCTAATATTAGAATATGATATTAAGATGTGTGTTTCTTACCATCCTTGTATACCTTTAAGATAGTTGAATATAGCACACCAGAATTTAACAAATATTAAAGAAGAACTAAACAAATAGATAACATTTCGTGTATGAGGCTATTACATTTTTTATAAATAAGCATTCACCATTTGATCACTTGTGGGATTATTTTTTCTATTGATGTGTTTAATCACTCTAGAGCACTGTATCTAATATCCCCAATGATTATCCAGACCTTGTGATTGAGATGAGGAAGAATAAAATGTCTAGATTTTTCCTTGTTTTTTCCTCTTCTGCTTTTTCTAGTGTGAATTTTCATCTTTCTCCAAATTCTCCTATTAATAAAGGAAGAATGACACATTGCAAATATCAAGCTAAAGTCTTCAAAGCAAGAATTTCATTCTTTCAAAAATAGGTGAAGTAAATCAGTGTGTCGAGGAAGAATAAAATCATGATTATTTTTCCCTGTCTAGCTTCCATCACAGTGTCTGAAGATGACTATAAATATCTAATAAACCACTTGCCTTGGCTAATTTTTAAAAAAAAGTTTTTTAAATAAATCGTAATTTTTAAAATTTTTTAAAAATAATTTTTAAAGAAATACTAATTTGTTGAGTGCTTATGGCAGGCATGAAATAAGACTGCATCAACATTGCTTGTTGAGAGGCTAAATTTTGTCAAAATCTAAGCATAATTAAAAATAGATTATTTTAAGATAACTAGTTATATGTACATTTTTTACATGAAAGGAGAATATTTATTTAAACAGAGCTCAATGTGGGACGATGGTATCCTCAGAGTGCATCCAGAGGGAAAAGGGAGGAGGGGCCAAATAAGACTCAATCAACGGCACTACCACACCTTTACTGTTTGATCTACACTGCCAGTCACCACATAGAAGGCCGTCTTGTGGAAATCCAAGAGGTAACAAAGTGTTGATGCGCAATGAGAGTTTTCATCCATCGCTTATTCTTGTAATCCCATACACGTAGGGTCTTGTCATCAGCACAACTCAAAATAAAATTTCCCCTAGAATGGAACAGAACTCCACGTACCCAGTTATCATGACCCAAAGAGTCATAAGGCACATGCCAGTACTGACATCCCACATCTTAATAGTTTTGTCTCTGGATCCAGATAGCAAGAATGGTCCAGGATTGCCACTTTTTTTAGTCTCAGATCCTGTTGCTTCAGAGATGGAAGAATATGAACTTTCTGGAGTCTAGGAAATTCATTTCACCACATGCTCATGTTCTCAGAGCTCTGCTTTGCACTCCTTTGTTGCTACGACCCACACACGACCAGTCTGGTCATTGAAACAGCTAGCTATCAGAGTGCCATCCTGATTTGGCCATACCATACCCACCCATTCTCTGTGTCCTGTAAATGTCTTCACACAGTAGCCAGTTTGCACTTCCCACATTTTCATAGTTTTATCCCGTGAAGCAGACACTATATGATCTCCATTAGGCATGATGGCTACTGAAGAGACATTGTGGTCATGGCCATGCATGGTTCTGATGCATTCAAATCCCTGAAAATCCCATAGTTTAATGGTCATATCTGCAGAACAGGAAGCCAGAAGCTTGTCACTGTGGTCAAAGGAAATATCGTGTAAAGAATCTGTATGTCCCTTAAGAGTTCATTCAGAATCTCCAGTCTCACAATCCCACACCATAATTATACCATCCTCTGAAGCAGAGACCATGACACTGAACACAGCATGGAAAATGACTCCAGTGACCACTCAATGCATATTTCTCTGGTGGATGGGGAATCCATTCTTTTGGATCTCGTTTCTGACCAAGAGGACCACTTGACATAAATACTTCTGTTGCTTCATTTAGATTTGATTCTAATTCCATAACCTTTTTTTGTAATATAATAACAGATGTCCATTTTTTCTCAAAAGGCCAACACTCTTTGTATCTAATTCTTCATTCATATCTAATTCAGCTTCCTTTTAAAAAACCGAATATGCCTCTTCATAGCCATTTGAAAGAAGATAATCTGCTATAGCTCGATTTAGTTCATCTCATTGTCCCTGGGACAGCACCATTTTGGCTTTAATGTGAAGCTTATTTGATATAGTGGTATGGCCCTCCTACAGGAAATCAAGAAGCTTTGTAATCCTTGAATATATAATCAAATATGCCACTAAGTGCTTCCACACAGAGGAAAGTATTCTTTTGCAAGTGAATCCAGTAATCAGGAAATAGTTAATAAGTAAGGTTTATTCCACCTTAGTACTGCTTGACTTCTAGTTTTATAGGTACATTTTTAACATAACATACACACAGAGACATCCTTTTTCTTCTTTTCCTCTCCACACTTATTCTTCAATAAGCAGTTAAG
Organism: Dipodomys spectabilis; assembly: GCF_019054845.1. NCBI lineage: Eukaryota > Metazoa > Chordata > Mammalia > Rodentia > Heteromyidae > Dipodomys > Dipodomys spectabilis. Next base: position 4,665,621 of record NW_024870882.1, on the reverse strand, counting down.
GTCATTCAAATAGATGTGTTTCTTTCAGAAATAGATAAGACACAAAAAAGTTAGAAAAAGAGAACCAGGATTGGGTGGCACCACCCAATCTTGCTATTTAAAAATAGCAGTCAAATAAATATTAACCATAATTCCAAAATAATAGCAGCCAAATGCTCTTGAAAAGAGAAGATTTGAAGCAGAATGTGTAACAATTGATAGTGCCAGGACAGCTTCAGGAGCTGCTCTCTGGGCTTTTGGGTTTTTAGTACATGACAACATTTAAATCATGATTAATTGCTTTCAGGGACTAATTTTTGTTCTAGTTTTATTTCATTGAAGAAATATGTTGTTCAAATTTAATGAAAGAATAACAGGTTATAATAGAAAGTATGCTACACACGTTGTAGGCAGCAAAATGCCTTCCCCACATATCTATCATCCCCAAATATCTAATCCTTCAAATGTAGATGTGCAGTATATATACATGTGTGTGTGTGTGTGTGTGTGTGTGTGTGTGTGTGTGTTTGTGTGTGTCTTTGTAAAAAATGACCTTTCATTATCCAAGGAACACAAATTTGAATAATTATCAGATAGGGAAGCATACTCAAATGGGTATTTAACAGTTCCAGCTGTAGTTGGAAAGGGACATGATTAGGTAAGAATAATCAGAAAGATGTAAAAAGGCTAAATTAGAAGATAAAGGAAAAGACAACAACCCAGATTCTGAAGTTTCTTGAAAGCAGAACAGGAAGTAAAAGTCTTTTCCACTAAAATCACCTGAAAATATTTCAGCTATGTCAGTGGCTCGATTTAAATCTAGTGAGACATCTTTTAGATTTCTGTCCTTTAGAACTCTAAAATGATAAATATGGATTATACAGGCCACGTAACTTGTAGAAATTTGTTACAGCAGATTGTGTATAGTAAACTAAGGGAATTACAGTCTTTTCCTGATACAACTGCAGGGACATTACATATCATGGTTTCTGAAAATAAGAAAAAGTTGCCACCGGCTTTGTACACATGTATGATATACATAAAACAGCACTGCTTATCACTTATCAATTAATTATACTTTTGGCATATAAGTATATAAACATATAAATATGAATTATGTGAGAAAAGTGTCATTTATCCAATTGATTCAATGACAACTAAAACCAGAAAACACGTCTTTACATTTATATAAACTAGTATATCTAGTAAGGATTTAAAAAAATTAGAATATATATTTTAACATTTACTTCAAAATATTTGTTTATTTGTGTGTTTATCTTTAATTTTTATCACTCATGGGGGCTTGAAATCTGGGCCTGGAGGCTCTCCCTCAGCTCTTCATCTCAAAGCTAGTGCTCTACCACTTGATCCACTGCCAGTTTTCTGGTGGCTCATTGGAGCTATGAGTCTCACGGACTTTCCTGCCTAGGCTGGCTTGAACCATGATTCTCAGCTCTCAGACTCCTTAGTAGCAAGGATTACAAGAAGGAACCACTGGCACCAGCTACATATTTTTTTTACACATTTATGAAGTATTGAGTTGTAATCCCATACTTTTATATGTTGTGTAATGATCAAGCTATCTCATATCCCTTAATTTCTGTATGCAACATTTCTTTTTAGTGAGACTCCTCAAAACCTTGTCTGTTGGTGGTGATGAAATACCTATTCTTAACTATAATCACTTTGCTTCTTGTAGTATTCAATTAATATATTTATTTTATTCATGGAAGTCTGCTAATTAAAATTAGATAAAACATGCATTATAAAGTCGAAGAAATTCATGGTTCCATTACTTGTTTTAGGAAAACAATTGTGCCTTTTGTTTTCAATTATATTTCTTTGGGAATGTGTAATATTCATTAATTTAAGAATTAAAATTGATAACAGTTACTTTATATCAACTTGATTCAAACGTATTTGAAAATTGCACACTTAACCCAAATATACTTCCACTTTCTTCTACCACTTAATTAAAATAACAGTAAAGCAAAGCTTGTTGTTAGCTGTTCATGTGCAAAGTCCTAGAAACTCGGGCCTCTAAAGCTTGACTATTTTGGTTCAATTTCAGTCTAAACAGACAAAAATGTGAAAAGTTATCTCCAATTATCCAGCAAGAAGGAGAAGGTGATGTGGCTCAAGGAATAGAGTGTCATAAGCCATGAGCAAAAAATTCAAGGTAGACCACTAATCATTGAGTTTAAGCCCTACAAATGGCATATATACACAACACAACAATCAAAATGTACTATGAACATCAATAATGCAGACAAAATAGTAGAAAAGATCATGAGAAATGTTGTGTAAACATCTGGAAGACAGAAATCATTTGACAGAACTTTGATTTATGAGAGGGAAAATCATAGTTTCATTTGTACAATCTCATTGTAGTCATTGTGTTGAAACCTGGCTACTGGGTAACTCGTGAAAGAGTAGATTAGATTACCTTTCCTAGCAGACATTGCCTGTGACTATGCAACATCCCACTCAGCAAAAATCTAAAATCTTGCTTGTTAATTTATAAATAACCTCATTTTAGAGGCTGTTTGGTTCACATAGACAGGTATCCTAATTTTGAAGCTTCAGACCAGAGCTTTTGTTAATAACCCCTTCTGCTTTAACCCCCCCCCCCCACCTTCCCTTGTGCAGGTATACCTTACTTAGCTGGTAGCAAGCCAAAACATTGAACTAGACCCCCCCACACCCTGCCTTAATCCCTACTTTCCTCCAGGTATAACTCATTTCATATGCTGTCTATGTCTTAGCTTTAGTTGTTTTCTTTCTAATCCCCACAAGTGTCAAGCCACTATAAATAACCTAGTTAGAAAAGGGAGTAAGGATTTACCATTGGATGAGGCTCTCATCTGTAGTTTTGCTCCCTAATAAATCTGTGCTATATTATCTCTTTATTCTCCAGGGCCTTTGAGTCTGATAAATGATGGATTTGGTTTGATGTAATCCCATTTACCCAGACTTAAATTGATTCGTTTTGGTTTGTGATCTGTGGAAGTTCTGATGTGTGCCAAGGAGACCTCGTCTTTTCCATAACCCTTCCTGTAACATTCTCAATGTATCTGGTCTTACATTAAGGTCTTCGATCCATTTAGAATCGCTTCTAGTGCAAGGATATATATAGGATCTAACTTCCGTTTTCTGTGTACAGCCAATTCTACCAGGACAAATTTTGAAGAGGCTGTCTATCTTCCATCCTGTGTTTCTGGGTCCCTTATCAAAGATTTTGTGCCTATAGGAGTGGTTTCATTTCTGGATCCTCAATTCTGTTGTATTGATGCAATTCTGTGCTTCCATTGAAAAGAATGGCTTTACCCCATTCTTGAGGAAATAGAAAGACTGGGAAAAAATGATATTAAGTGAAATAAACCAGATACAATTAAATATATCTTGCATGGTTTTCCTCATTTCTAATAACTAGAATATCTCCATAAATGTACACTTTAATCCAATAATTGTAAAAGACAACTAATTACATTTGGACACGATGAACTAACAGTACTCTAAGTATTCACATGGCCAGAACAAGGGAAACTATTCTTTGGAGAGGATCACAATGGCTCAATATTTATGTGCATATGACCATATAAAATATTGCTTATTGCCATGAACTCTAAGAATCAATCATACATGAGAAATACATATCTCTGTATATAATTTTAGTAGATGTCATGAAAACAACTGACTTCCCTGTAATCTCAAAAGCAAAATTCTATGTTTAGAAGATAAAATTGAGGAAAGTTTTCACCTCATAAACTAAAATATGTTGTGAGAATAGTGGGAAAGAAAAGATAAGATGAAAATTAGAGTAGCTATATATTGAAGAATTCATCAACAATTTCCAAAACAAGAGAGCTTGGGTGCAGCTCAGTTGTAGGAATAGACGTATATATGTATATAAAGCCATGGGTTAAATCTCCAAGAAGGCCTTATAATAAGTTAATAAACAGTAATAATAAAATAATTACTTGAAATAAATTCTTTCATATTAGAGAGGCCTGAATCCTAAAAAAAAACCAAAATACTCTCAATTCTTGTATCCAAAGACATAAAACTACAAGAATGAAGAGGAAACAGTTTTCTTTTTCTATTCTTTCTGTTCCTTTTCTGTTTTCTTCTTTTTTTTCCTTTGGCACTATTCATGCTTGAAGTTGCTAACGTTCTGACCACTTTAGATTATTTTTCAGATGAGGTCTTAGTTTTTGGCCAAGCATCCTTTGAGAAATAACCTCTTACCTATGACTACCACAAACGTGAGATAACAGGGGAATTACACTATATCTACCTTTCTTTGTTTTTGTAGTTTCTCACAATTTTTTTTCAGAACTGGCCCTGATATCAGTCTTCTAAATAACTGCCTTCTAATTAGCAAGGTATGTTTCATCTCAAGCTTGGAACCAGACTATTTTTCAATGTAAACATTCAATATTGACTTCTGTTTTCTAGATATCATTAAATATTATTAAGGTTATGATAGACATTTATGGTGTTATAGAAAAACATAGAGAAATCCCTTGAATACTTTCTCCAGTTTCTTAAATATTTATAGTATGACAGACAAGTAGGACCTTAATATTTCACAAGTACCTTATGCAGACTTCAGTTGTTTTAATTATTTTGTGCACATATTAAGTTCAATATAATTTTATCAACCCTATGTGAATATACCATATTTACAGATACATTTCTTTACCAAAAATAAGTCTGTATCATGCTTCCCTTTTAAAATTAAACCCACAACTTCTCTTTGTCCCATCCCAAACTTGTTTCATCCTGGCAACCAACACATTTTTTTTCTCCAACTTCTAAATCCTGCAATAAATAAGTTTTAGGATTGCCTTAAATCTATGGTAGATTTCCCCCAGTTGTTCTATGCCTTAATATTGTATTGCATTCACTCGAGTTGCCTTTTGGTATTAGAGAATGTAGCATAATTCATTTCCCATTCACCTGAATAAATCCGGAATTGATTTCCATTTTTTTTTTTTTACTAGAGGAAATAATGCTGCTATAAAACCTCCGTGTTTTGACCTTTGGGTCAATGTTACATTTTATTTCTGAGAGACCAAGCCTGAAGAGCTCAGTTCCTGTGCTGTACGGTAGGTGTTTGCGTATTTCATATTTTAGGAAACTGTCAAAATGTTTTCAAAAGTGGCTTTCCCGTTTGACATTCTTTTCAGCATCCAGTTTCTCTGTTTCTTGATAGCATTTAGTATGGTAATTATTGTATTGTATGAACTAATTCTCATCCATGTTTTATGATGTCATTTTAGTCTCAATGTTCATTTATTTGATGAATGATGAGGCTTTTCTTTTGCTTATTTTTCACAACATGTTTTTTTTTTCTGGTTTCTAATTGATTTTAGGGTTAGGTTTTGAGATTACTATGTAGAGTCTAGATTTGAGGCATTCTTCAGGTATAAGATTTGCAAATATTTTATCCTTGAGTATGGGTACCCTTCATCATTATCATCATCATCATCATCATCATCATTACTATTAATATTACAACTATTACTTTTGCATATGTGTGTATGGTCCTGGGGCTTGAACTCAGTGTCTCTGAGATTTGTTGCACTTTGTTACAATTTATCATTTCAGTCATGCCTCACTTCTGGCTTCTTTGCTGATTAATCAGAGATAAGCTTCTCATTGACTTTATTTTGTGGACTGCCTTCAAACAGCAATACTAACATCACAGCCTACCAAGTATCTAGAATGAGATACATGAGCCACCTGCTCCCAACTTCTATTCACTACTTGTATATGAGCTTTCACAGACTAAATTATTTTACGCTTTTATTGAGTTCTACTACATCAAGATTTCCTTTTATATGATTTTAATGCCAAATATAAGAATGCTTCTATCTCCAAATTTTTCAAGACATCTTCCTTTACTTGACATTTACATCACTCTTTTCATTTGATATGCCACCTTCAAATCTTGCTTGAAGTTAATATTTGAATAAATTGTTATGTTTAAACATTCACTTTTTAATTCTCCCCAATACTATCTAACTTATTACCCCTTATTAAAGAGAATGTCATTCCACAAGTATTTGGTTTTACACACTTATTAAATTTTCCTAGATAATATTTATGCAGCTCTAATCTGGTACCCTATAGACCCATTGATTTGTATAACCTTTCCTCTACAAATATAACAATTTTAAACTAACAGCTTTAATATTGGACAGAAAAATATATTCCAGTATATTTTCCTTTGTCAATGAGTTAAAGAGTGTTGGTCACATGTTTTCAGAAATTTGTCATAAACTTACAAATAAAACTGTGAAGGTGGGCGCTGTTGGCTCACACTTAAAATCCTAGCTGCACAAGAGGCTGAGATCTGAGGTTTGTGGTTCAAATCCAGCTGGAACGGGAATGACTGTGAGACTCTCATCTCCATTAAACACAGAAAACCAGAAGTGGCACAGTTGTTCAAGGGGTAAAGCACTCACTTTGAGGTGAAGAGCTGAGGGACAGTATCCAGGCCCAGATTTCACTCCCCATGAATGACCAAACAGAAAGGGACAAGGGAAAATTAATATCTTTGGTCAATTGTATCTTCCAATCCACAAAATATATGTCTCCATTTACTTAGATTTTTGCTTTTATATTTAGCATTGTATAATTTTCAGTGACAGTGGGTGAACAACACTGAAATACATTTTGATGAGATGTGAAGATAGCACAAAAAATCGACAGAAAACCATTGAAAAATAAGGAGCAATGGGAATGGGAAAGACAGAAACAGGTTAACCAGGTCTTTGATCATTATGTGAGTGTGTAAAATATTTCAATAAGATTTCTTCCTACAATTTATATACACCAATTTATAAATATCTTTCAAAGGCATTGGTATTCAAGTATGACATAAGGGAGAAATACAGATTCTGTGGTGAAATGAAAGATAGATGAGTAAATACATTATTATGGTTATTGTATAAATAACCTAGGAAATTTGGTCAATATTCTGAGGGCTCATGGCTCATTAGATTAGAAGGCCATTGATATCTAAGATAATACTAAAATGTTAGACTTGAGCCTATCTTTAAGACTGCTTAATGCTATTGCTTTTGAGTCTGTATTCTCTTTGTTGTTGTTGTTGGTGGTGGTGGTGGTGGTTGTGGTGGTGGTGGTGGTCATGGCCTTGAACTCTGTGCCTGGGCACTGTCCCTCAGCTATTCAGCTCAAGGCTAGAGCTCTACCACTTGAGCCAAAGTTTCACTTCTGGTTTTCTGATGGTTTATTGGTGGTAAGAGTCTCATGGACTTTTCCTGCCAGGCTGGCTTTGAACCATGATCTACAGATCTCAGCTTCCTGAGTAGCTAGCATTATAAGTGTGAGCCACTGGCACCAGGATTGAGTCAATATTCTGAGTACAAGGAAAAAATAAAATGGTTTGGAACCAACTTGTAGAACACTGCGTTTTTGGCTTCAGAATAGAGCTGGCAGGTATCTTATGAGTAGATAGCTTTAGGGAAAATTGAATATATAATTCCACATGGAATGCTACAAAACATTTTAGCAAAGTTCCAAAAATGATAAGGACATGAAATGCAAAAACTACCGTGGTAATAAAGGAAATGTTTAGGAGTTCTTTCTTTATTGATTCTGTTGTAAATGGACAATGTTATTTTATTCATTTTTCTTGTTGTTGATTCCTTTGTATGTTCTTTCCCCTATGGCATATCCCCTGTTGTCACTGTACTCAATTTTGATACCCAACATCTTGTATATACATGTCTAATCTGAGGAATGGAATGGGAATTACAAAACACTGAAAGAAGGACACATGATGAACCATTGCAACAAAGATACACACAGGAGAGTATATTGGAAACGAATTTTACCACTTCATGCTATGAGGGTTGGGTAGATTAAAATGAGGGAGCTAGGGGAGAGAAGTGATAGTGCGACAACAACAAGGAAGGGAAGAGGTATCAATGATCAACAAAGAAGGTACTCATTGCCTTACTCATATAACTGTAACCCCTCTTTATAACATCTCAAGAATAAAATAAAATAAAGTAAAATCAATAAAGAACATGTTTGGCAAATAAAGTAAACTGATAAGTTACAGACAAATGAAACTAATATGCACTTATACTGATATACATGTATGTACACATCTGTATATTCATATGTGTGTATACATATATAGGTATTTCTATATACATATATAGGTAGGAATATATGCATATGTACACAGTGTGTGTATACACATATATATATATATATATGTATTTCAAGAGATTTGAATAAGAAATACACTAAGAACATATTAATGCCAATGAAAAATTTTAACCTCCTGAATAAGTTATCAAAAATCCACATATATATCTTTATAATATACCAAGAACCAAAGAACATATGGAAAGATCATAACAAACCTAGACATTGCAAACAAATACAGATTTGTAAAAATAGAAAAAACAATAAGACAACACTACACAACCAGTATGTAGAAATTGGTATCCTCATACATTGGTGATTGGCACTTAAAATGATATAGTCAGTTTGTTAAACATACTGGCAATCTTTAAGATATTACACATATAGTTGCCTCTATGAGCCATCATTTTGAATCATAATTTTATATACAAAATAGATTTCAACATATGTCCAATGAGACACATGTACAAGAATATGCATAGCAAAACCTTTTACAATAAGATATAATAAAATGTTGAAATGCCCATTGAGGATGTTAGACAATTATACACATGCATACAAAACAATATGGTCTAGCCATGCAAAAATTTACGTGGACTTACTTGAAAACCCTAATATTACATGGGATAAATGGATAAAATAGACTACATTTTCTAATTTTATGGGCTTTTTAAAAATTGGAACATCTGTATTGGTAGACTATGAAATTATGGTTGGTCAAGTGGAGTACAGGTTGAAATGATGACAGGAAGGGTCTACTAATAAATATTGGAGTATTTTGAGAGGGTAATGATGATAAAATGTTCTAGAACTGAAGGTGATGTTCACACTCAAACTCTTTAACATTCTAAGAATCATTTACTTTATCAGAGAATTACAGATTGCATTTGTATGAACATTAGGAAAAATTTTAGAATAGCAGTGGGTTAATCTGGGTAATAATTTAGAATTTAAAATCACAGAATTCTGTAATGCATAACTTTAGTATGCGGATGAATAAGGCTATCAATAAAATATGATCTGTGATATATCCTATGAGTGACTATGACATTGCAAGTAAGTGCATATTCCACAAAATTATGTAAATTGAGAGATGAGATAGGATTGAGGGGAATGAGGAATAATGATCATCAAGATGCACTGTATTGGGTTGGTAATGTGGCTTACAGGTAGACATAATGGTAATCTGAAGCCCTGGGTTTGATTCCTTAGTACTACATAAACAAAAAAAAATGGAATTGGCATTGTGACACAAGTTCTACAGTGCTAGTGTGAGGTAAAGCATCTCAAGGACATTGCCAAAGCACTGAGTTCAAGCCCCAAGACTGGCCAAAACCAAAAATGATGCATTGTATTAAGACAGGCACTAGCGTCTCATGCCTGTAATCCTAGATACTCAGGAGGCTGAGGATTGAGGTTTGAAGCTAGCCTAGGCAGGAAATACTGTGAGATTCTTATCTCCAATTAAATCTGAAAGTGCTGCTGTGCTTCAAGTGATAAAGTTCTAGTGTTCATTCAAAGGAGCTCAGGGTCAGCGCTCAGGCCAGGAGTTCAAACCTCAGGGGAGAAAAAAGAAAAGAAAAATAACTCACTAAACACTATTCCTAAACTACATGGTCAAACAGCAACTCCCACAAAAATTCTTAAAGTTAATTAGAAATATGATTAGAATAAAATACAGTCATTTTGTGGACCATAGTTAGAATAAAAAAGTTTTCTACAGGGGACAAAGTAAATTTTATATCTCCTCCAGTTTAAGTTGAAATTTGTTCTTCAATCTTCTTAAATCATTTATGAAATTGACAATACTGCCAATCATAGGTCAATTTCCTTGAGGAACAGATGGAATTCTGCTGTCTTTTCATAGCAAACCATAGATGTGATATATCTGATATTTTAAAGCATATTTTTGTACTATAATCATTTCATTAGGGTAATATCGGTCAGAATTTTTTCCAGTAAATCCTATCCCTTATAATAAATTAGAGCAAGCTGTGTCAGTCTCCCAGTAGTATCACAAAATAGCTTATGAAATGAACCTAAAAGGAGGAAAGATTTATCTTGACTTCTGAATTGATGAATTTCAGTTTATGTTTCTTATCCTCATTGCTTTGGGTTGGTGGTGGCACAGGACACCATGTCAGGAAAATGTGATGGAGTATGTGTATTCATGGAAGCCAGGAAGTAAAGAAGAGGAAGAATAGGAGTGAGAGAGGGAGATAGAGGAGTAGGGGCGAGGAGAGGGAGAAGTAAAAGGAGAAGGAGACAGAGAAGAAAAAGAAGGAAGAGTAGGAAAGGACTTTGATCTTAACATCCTCTTTGACAACAAGTTCTCAGTGACCAAATTTCTACAACTCTGCCCACTTGAAAAGGTTCACCACCTCTTTATGGCAACATCGTGAAAGCTAATTATTAATCCCAATCCTTAATGATTTTAGATTTAATTTCTAGAGTGGTTGGTAAATATTTCTATACAATTGTAATAACTTTTATTGCTAAATATTTACTTGAATTAATCAGAGGAGATTTTTGTCACGGAGTTGGCTTGGTTATACCATTGCTGGAGAGATGAATGAAATATTTTGTATGCAAATATATTTTATTTAACTGATAAGGAAGCTTCAAGATATTTCACTTTGTGACCTTCAAAAATGACTATTACATCTGAGTCATAATGACTTGAAATTTTCATAATTTAAGGCATTTCTATTCAAGTTTTTGTCATCTATAGTGACCTTCTTTCTTTCTAGTCAAAGGAAAAATGAATAGTATCACAATCATTTATTTCTTAATTATTCAATAGAGAGTAAGTATAATATGAATTTCCTGCCATTCAAAAATAAGTTATATTCAAGTCTATAGGAATAACGTATAAGTCATGGAATATCTTGCTTTAGTTATCTCATATTGGGATTGATTCAATTTTAAAAAATCACTTTTGACATAAAATAAATGAAATTCAGTTTTTCTCTGAAATGACTTGGTACTCAAACCTCAGAAATACATGAGCAGTAACTAAGATTTCTATATAGTCAAAAAATTTGGCATTCAAATCTCAGAAATACATGAGCAGTAACTAAGATTTCTATATACTAAAAAAATGGATGAATCTACATTTTTATGTCAAAAAACTTAAGGGGAAAAAGAATAAAAAATTATGTGACCGCAGAAGATAACATTTAAAGTTAATGACAAATTGCTTCATTTAGCCTGACAGAGCCTATTGATTTTAGTTTAGATGAGAAATTTGATTAATGATCATTTTGTAATTTTTGAATAGTAGATTATTTCAATTTGTCCAAAGATTCTGTCATTTAAACCTTTGAGTGTACATTTTTTCATATAAATGGACAGTATTTTTCCACAGTGCAGGTTCAGATTTAATAACTAAATAAATATCCAAATGTTAATTTGTTAAATTGTCCTCTAGAATTCAAATAATAAGAAATTTATTTTATTCTTAGATATATTAAATCTGTGCTGTATATGAGTATCTCAAATTTGGAATCCTCACTACTCAGGAAGATAGGGCTCAAATACAGCCTTGGAAAGAAATTTTGTGACACACATCTCAATTAACCACCCCCCACACACATAGAAAGCCAAAAGTGAAGTTGTGGATCAAGAGTTAGGGCACTATCCTTGAGTGAAAAAAAATAAGGGGTGGGCCTTGAGTTCAAATCTCAAGAGCAACACAAACACACAAATAAAATATATCTAAATTTGTATTTTAGATTGAAGAAATAAACAATATTATGAAAAGTAATATTTGTTACATGTCCTGCAACTTTTGTGAAGTGGTTTTTAGTAAAATTTATTTTAAGATATAGCATAGGTTAAAAAATTAATATTAATCTAGTTAATATTTATAATTACTCATAACACCTTGGGGTACAACAGTTGTTCATTTTTTGCATCCTTAAGAAGTATTCTGGGGAGTTCTGGGAAGGGGGTAGAGGAGAAGCTGGAGGCTAAAGAAGCTCTCGCATAGAAAGCAGTTTTAGGCTGGGCGCTGGTGGCTCACGCATCTAATCCTAGCTACTCAGGAGGCTGAGATCTTAGGATCGCGATTCAAAGCCAGCCCGGGCAGGAGAGACCGTGAGACTCCTATCTCCAATAAACCACCAGAAAACCGGAAGTGGCGCTGTAGCTCAAGTGGTAGAGCGCTCCCATTGAGCTGAAGAGCTGAGGGACAGCGCCCAGGCCCAGAGTTCAAGCCCCACGACAGACAAAAAAAAAAAAAAAAGAAGGAAAGCAGATTTATTGCTCCAGTGGACAGTTCTAAGCGAGAGAATCACACCAAGTTTGCCATCACAGTACAGAGATAGGCCAGAGAGGGAAAATCCAGTCAAGGAGAGAGATCTGAGCACTTGCTAGCAGACACAGCTGCAGCAGTAGTGGCGGGGGTTAGCAGCAGCAGCCGTAGCCTCCATACCTACAAGACAGAGTCCAGGACTAAGGAGTGAGATGTGGCGAGTGGATTCTACACAACTATAGAAAGAACTGAAAAGGCGCAGACCGACTAGAGTTCACAGACTAGAGACGACCCAGGAACCAAGACTCTGGCGTGATTAGAAGCCTGACATCCTCACTCCTTTTCAGGGAGCAGAGGAGGGAAGGCCACCCCTCCCCCCCACTACCAGAGATCTCCATCTTTGATACTGATAAAGGCCTGTCTGAGCAGCTAGCTCCAACTCAGACCTTGGGGAAAAAAAAAAGAGTCATTTAGCAGATCACAGAATCTAACCTGACTTGCCAGGCTCAGATCCACCCAGGGAAATGTCAACCAACCAAGACTATCCCCACTAGGTAAGTCAACTCGGCAAAAACTCAACAGAGAAACTGCAGATGTAAACAAAAGCATAGATCAAATAGATTTAACAGACATATACCAAATATTTCACCCAGAAGCATCAGAATACACGTTTTTCTCAGCAACACATGGAACATTTTCCAAAATAGACCACATTTTAGGCCACAAAGCAAACGTTCAAATTCAAAAACATTGAAGTTATACTTTGCATTCTCTCAGACCACAAGGGAATAAAATTAGAACCCAACACCAGAAGCCACCAAAGAAAGTACTGTAAAAAGTGGAGACTGAACAACACACTGCTGAATCATGAGTGGGTCATGGAAAAAATTAGAAAGTAAATTCAAATGTTCATACTATTCAACAAAAATGAACACACAAATTACCAGCTTGTCTGGGACACAGCAAAGGCAGCACTCAGAAGCAAGTTTATAGCTCTGAGTTCCTAAATCAACAAATTGGAGACATCTGAAATCAACAATTTAATTAGACATCTGAGCCTCCTTGAAAAAGAGCAGCAAGATAAACTCCAATCCAGTAGACTTAAAGAAATAATTAAAATTAAATCAATTAAATGAATTTGAATAAAAAAAAACCATAGAAAGAATCAACAAAACAAAAATTGGTTCTTCAAAAAAATTAACAAAATTGACAGTAAAAAATTATCAGTAAAAGAAGAGAACACAGCCAAATAAATAAATTCAGAGATGAGAATGGAAACATCACCACAAAAACAAACAAGATTCAGAACATTATAAGGGAATATTTCTCAAAACTTTGTGCTAATAAGTTTGAGAACCTGGCAGAAAAGGACTGTTTCCTATCAAATAATGGCATGCAAAAAGTAAAACAAGATGACCTATTCCATTGTAACAGGCCCAAATCAAGTATTGAAATAAAAACAGCAATAAGAAACCTCCCAACAAAAAAGGCAAGGACCATATAATTGTGCAGCGGAATTCTACAAGGCCTTCAAAGCAGAGCTCACACCAATACTCCTCCAACTCTTCAATGAAATTGAAAGAGAAAGTCGACTCCCAAACTCATTCTATGAAGCCATCATAACCTTCATCCCAAAACCAGGCAGGGACTCATCAAAGAAAGAGAACTATAGACCCATTTCTTTGATGAACATTGATGCAATCCTTCTCAACACAATTCTGGCCAATCGACTTCAACAATTCATCAAAAAATCATACACCACGATCAAACAAGGTTCATTTCAGGGATGCAAAACTGGTTCAATATACACAAAACAATATAATTCATCACATAAAGAGGAGCAAGGATGAGAACCACATGGTTATCTCAATAGATTCAGAAAAAGCAGTTGACAAGATCCAACAGCCCTTTAAGATGAAGGTTCTGGAAAAATTAGGAATCCATGGAATATTCTTCAATACAATAAAGGCTGCATATGACAAACCTACAGCCAGCATTATACTTAATGGTTAAAAACAAAAGCCATTTCCTCTTAACTCAGGAACAAGACAAGGATGTCCACTCTCCCCACTTCTCTTCAATATAGTATTAGTATGCCTAGCAATTAGAAAAAAATGCAAAGATAAAGGGGATCCAAGTAGGGAAAGAAGAATAAACTTTATTTCTTTACCGATGACATGATCTTGTATTTATGGAATCCCACAGATTCCACTCCCAAATTACTCAAGCTGATTCAAAACTTTGGCAAAGTAGAATGGTATAAAATTAATCTTCAAAAATCAATGGCTTTTCTGTATGGCAACAATGTGAAAAGTGTGGCTGAAAGTAGGAAAGCAACTTCATTCATAGTAGCTCCACAAAAAATAAAGCACCTAGGAATTAACTTAATCAAAGAAGTGAAGGACCTATAAGATGAAAACTTTAAAAACTTGAAAAAGAAAATCAAAACAGAACTTAGAAAGTGGCAAAAACTCCCATGTTCCTGGACTGGAAAGATCAACATTGTGACAATGGCAATACTTCCCAAGGCTATCTACAAATTCAATGAGATACCTATCAATATTCCAACCTAATTCTTCAAGGAAATAGAAGAGGCAATCCAAAAATTCATATGCAACAATAAAAGACCCCGAATAGCAAAAAAGATCCTCAACAGGAAGAACAGTGCTGGTGGAATATCTATACCAAATTTCAAACCCTACTACAAAGCCATAGTAATCAAAATAGATTGTTACTGGCACAAGAACAGACCTCAGGATCAATGGAATGGAATTGAAAACCCAGAAATGGACCTACAGACCTCTAGCCATCTAATCTTCGATAAGGGAGCTAAAAAAATGGAATGGAAGAAAGACAGCCTCTTAAGTAAATGGTGCTGGCAAAATTGGTTACCTACTTGTAGAAACCTAAAGCTAGATGCTTATATATCACCCTGGACCAGAATCAACTCCAAATGGATCAAAGACCTTGGAGTCAAAGCAGACACTCTGAAAACATTACAGGATGGAATAGGAGAAACCCTAGGACTCCTTGGCACAGGCTGAAAATTTCTTAATAGAGACATAGAAACACAACAAATGTAACATAGGTTGGAAAAATGTCGTTGCACGAAATTGCAGAGCTTCTGCATGGCAAAGGACATAGCTAGCAAGATCAATAGAAAGCCCACGGATTGGGAGAAGATCTTCAATAGCCATACAACGGACAAGGGTATCATATCTAAAATATACTTGGAACTCAAACAGCTAAATCTCCCAACAACAAATCCTCAAAGAAACAACTGCCCAATAAATAAGTGGGCTAAAGTCTTAAAGAGAAACTTCTCTGAAGAGTAAAGAAGGATGGCCAATAGGCACGTGAAGAAATACCCAACCTTCCTAGCCATAAAAGAAATGCAAATCAAAATAGCATTAAGATACCACCACACCCCAGTTAGAATGGCTGTAATCAAGCACTCTAATAACAACAGATGCTAGAGCGGATGTGGACAGAAGGGAACTTCTGGACTGTTGGTGAGAGTGTAAACCTGTTCAACCATTTTGGAAAGCATTATTTAGGTTCTTCAAAAGACTCCACATAGAGCTCCCCTATGTCCTAGCAATTTCATTTTTGGGCATTTACCCAAATGTTCACAAACAAGACCAAACTAAAGCTACAATCACAACTAGGTTTATTGCAGCATTATTTACCATAATTGAGATATTAAACCAACCCAGATGCCCCTCAGTAGATGAATGGTTTAAGAAAATGTGGTATACATACACAATGGAATTCTATGTCTCCATCAGAAATTATGACATTATCCCATTTGTTAGTAAATGGAAAGCCTTGGAAAAAAATATATTAAGTGTAGTAATCCAGTCCCAAAGAAACATAGATCCCATGATTTCTCTTATTTGCAATAACTAGTATATGTCTGAGTCAAGCAGAAAAGTTCAGATAAGTTGATGTTAGGGAAATGGAACCCTAAGATATGTATTCAAATATTTTTTCTTTCATGCGATTGTTTCTAACACATTTATAATATTATTGCTTTGTTGCTTTGTATTTCCTTCCCCTCATGGTATAACCGCTGCTTTCACTGTATTTGACGTTGGTACAATTTGTGGGGGGGAAGGGAACAAACAAATCATTTAACTAGGGATACAGTTGGTCCCATTGCAACCATGAGATATAGAAGTCGTTATGTCGAAAAACGAACTTTACAACTTTTGTTGGGGGGAAGTGCGGAGGAGGACTGGGTGGGGAGGTGGGGGGAAGATGGGAAGGGGAAACAAAGAAGGAGGTTACAATGCTTGATAAGAAATGTACTCATTATCTTGCCCATGTAATTGTAACTCCTCTATGAAGTATTTTCAGAATTTAAAAAAATGGGAAAAAAGTATTCTGATTAAAAGAAATAAAGAAAGAATGGAAAAAAAATCAAAAGACAATCAGTCAGAAGACAGACAATAAGAAAGGAAAGAAAGAAAGAAAGAAAGAAAGAAAGAAAGAAAGAAAGAAAGAAAGAAAGAAAGAAAGAAAGAAAGAAAGAAAGAAAGAAAGAAAGAAAGAAAGAAAGAAAGAAAAAGAAAGGAAGGAAGGAAGGAAGGAAGGAAGGAAGAAAGAAAGAAAGGAAGAAAGAAAGAAAAGAAGAAAGGAAAAAAGAAAGGAAGAAAGGAAGGAAGAAAGAAAAGACAGAAGAAAGAAAGAAGAAAAGAAAGAAGGAAGGAAGGAAGGAAGGAAGGAAGAAAGAAAGAAAGAAAGAAAGATGAGAGAGAAGGAAAGGGGGAGAGAAAGAAGTTAGGGAGAGAAAGAGATAGGGATGGAGGGAAGGAGGGAGTGAAGAAAGAAGAAAGGGTGGAAGGAAGTAGGGAGGAGGGAAGGAAGAAAGAAAGGAAGGAAGGAAAAATCAAAGGAAGGAAGGAAGTTAAAAAACAATTTAATTTATATATTCTGCTATTTAGCCCAACATAAATTTCATGTAAGTTAACCCTTTAGTAAATGCAACATTACAATTGTCACTTCTCTGCCGGTTCTCCATGCATGAATGAAACCAACAAATGAAGTATCAGAAATAACCAGGTGATTCTTTTTGCATCTGGAGTAAATATGTATACAAATCTTTTTCTCATTTTCTATACATCATCAAATAACTATTTGCTAACAATTTACCTTTAGTTATAAATATTCTAATAATTGATTTAACCAAATGATATCAATATATTATATAACGTGAACACTAGTATTTATAATGCTATTAATATTACAGTCTTCCTGTCATATTAATTATAATAATTTTATTATTTATTTTATCAGAGAAATTAGCATCCTCTGATATTGGTGTCTGTGGGAGTCCTAATATCAGACTATAGTTAAAATTAAGGGAGATCTGCATTTCTGAAAGCATTTAACTCATTAGAGATTGTTCAAATACATCAGAAGGACCTTAGAAAGGCTGCACTATGTAGACATGGTAACCTATGATGTGATTCAAGAGCACTAAACAATCATACTTCACTTTGCTGTCATCATAATTATTTCCATTCACATATTTTCTACAATATAGGTTTGTCCTTCAGATATTATTTTCTGTGAAATAATATCCAAATGATACACTACACTAAGAGTTAAAGCAAAAGTTTCAAAGGGTATTGGATGATGTAATACCTTCCAGATACACATGTTGAAATTCTATTCCCCTATCTAGTGTCATTAGAATCACCCTTTCAGAGATGTCCCTGAAATAATGATCCTGATAAAAGAAGCCCAATATGACTACTCTGTCATGTGAACGTCCAGCAAATAGATTATAATGAACCAGAAAGTGGACCCCCATGAGACAAGGAATTGCTTTGAATAACCATTTTTATAATCAATGTTTAAGCTCCTAGAGTATGGGTAATATATTCCTGATACTTACTTTGAAGTATTTTCTTATATCAGACCAATGGCTGACAAAATCAAGGTAGTTTTGTTTTAAATCTCAAAAATTCTGTAAAAGAATTTTCATGTTTTATTATTTGAATTTTTTTCTAAACCTCCAGGTTAAAAATATTTTTTACTGGGAATTTAATTGAGGTTCAACTCTCTATTCAACTATCGTAATTAATCTGTTGAATATTCTTATTATCTTTATGTAGTCGTACAAAGGAATTGCCATTCACCCAAAACAGTTTATGGATACAGTGAATCTTGATCAATGTTACCACTTTCAACATCGCATCCACCCATCCCAATCAACCCCAGTCCTTACATATCTCAATATTATGTTATGTATGGAATTACTTCATATTTAACTAAGCAGTGTATATGTAAAATGCACCTGGAATGATCTTCCCTCTTCAATATCTTCACTCCCATTTCACACTATCCCTTCCTTTGTATATTTCAATTCTGGGAAGTATGCAATGGATTCTTCCCTTTATTCTATCCTTTTCCCCTTCATTTTCCTGCCCCTCTCACATTGCCCCCACACACTGTCCTCTCTTGCACATTTACTTGTATTTATTTTGTTGGGCTTTGACTTAGACATGGCAATGGTGGTTTTGTAGCAACAACTTAACAGTGGGGATGGGAGGAGACATCCCTGAAGAAGAGACAGTTGATCTGAGAGCCATCATCCAGGCAATTATGTAGGAGCAGGTACTACAAACAGTAAGAACAGCAAGTATATCCCCCATTAATGGGAATGGGCGTGACTTGCTTCAGAAAAAGAAAAGAGCACTGACATGCTTGCTTGTGAAGTAAGAATAGAAGGATACAATGAAGTAAAAAGAGATCCGAAATGAAAGTAGGAATAAATTAGATAGATTGTGGGTGCCACGTGTTACAAGAAGAAAAGTTCTTATTTTAGTCTAAATTTGACATGATCCACTGGAACCAAAGTGGTAAAATAGTAGTCAGACACATCTGATTCACCTAAAGAATGCTATTAAAATGTGATACTTGCTGGGGTCTGGTGGCTCACAATTGGAATCCTAGTGACTCAGGAGGTTGATATCGGAGGATCAGATTTGAAGCAAGCCCCAAGAGGAAATTTGGTAAGCGTGATCTCCAAATAACCACCAGAAATATGTATATGAAGCTGTGGTTCAACTGGTTGAGCATTAGCCTTGAGGAAAAAACTAAGGGACAGTACACAGTTTCTAGGTCCAAATCCCAGGCTTCACAAAACAAAGAATGCAACAAAAAAAATTTGGTGCTCTGTCATTCATTACTTAGCATTCTAGTTCAATATATTTGGTATGAGCCATGGAAATTATATCCTTAGCAAATGCTTTCCCGTGATATTTGGCTTCATTACCAGCTTTCAAAGTCCTGGCATCACCAATGCCTCCTCCCAGTTAGCATAGCGGTCTAGTACTAGAAATTTCACGGTATATTTTATTTATGATAAAAATTCTGTTTATCTATCCACATACATCAAATGAATAGTAGCCACATTCCACTATTCTGAATGTTTTTAATCTCCCTGTGAGTTAATATGTATTAAGGCTTAAAAGCTCTAGAGTGGTTATCAAATTAATTCAACAGTCATCATTCTTCCACCCAATCTTGTAACGTAAGTTTAAAAAAGGAGAGACTATATGAAAGTGTGCACATGATACCTTCTAATAATACTCTCAACAAGTGGGGTTTCACGGAAACATTCTGATTTCTTTGAAAAGCATAGGGTAAGAGATTTAAATAAGCTGCCAAACATCACAGATGGAAAATGCTATTGGCTTTAGAGCAAATTCATTTGCCTAGAACTGAGGAAATGAGTTTCAGAAATGACAGAGGCAAAGGGTATTATTCAAAGCACCTTATGAGATACAAGCAGCCTATCTAGATCAACCTTCCAGGAAAAAAAAGAATGAAAAGAAATTAATGCTTCTAATACAAGCCACTTGGTGGTGGTTCATGCTTGTTATCCTAGCTACTTAGAAGTCTAAGATGAAAGGATCTCAATTCAAACCCAGGCCAGGAAGGAAATACTCCTCTCTGCAACCAGCAGACAGAAAGCAACAGTTCTGTGCCTGAAGCCCAGCTGGACGGCCTCTGGACATGATCATCCAGACTCCCAAGGCTCCCCCGCCATCTGAATTATTACCAAATACATTCAGATAGTATCTCTTGTTTGGGAGAGAATACTTAAAAGATGTATCAAAAACATTTCACTGAGTTCCAATTAAAAAAGGCATAGTGAAAGTGGAAATATGTTCTCACTCACTGAAAGGTAAGTTACTGACCAGCATGATGTAAATGGGATTAGAGGCCCATTTGGTAATTTATCCACACAAACATCTTTCCTCACAACTTATCAGTCAGCATGTACAGTGAGATTTTTGAACGCAAGGAATGTGTGTGAGCATGTAGCTTATAAAATAATAATGAAAATCTAGCACTGGAGGCTCAGGCTTGTAAAACTAGGTACTCAGAACCCTGAGATATGAGGAACTCAGTTCAAAGCCAACTGAGCAAAAAGACTCCAATGCAACAGTAAATGCAGAAAGCTGAACCGTGTTTCAAAAGGCAGAGTGCTAGCATCGCATACAAAAGCTAAGGGACAGTATCTACGTCCTGAATTCAAACCCCAGTACTGGCTCTCATACACATAATAATCATGACAACACCACAGTATATGCATATGTTAACAAGGGATGTAGATGAATTGGATAATGACACCATTTACTTCACCTTTAGTCTCAAGCATTCTGTGCAGCATAGCCTAGTCCTTGAAAAGCCCTAGGTGAAATCTTTCCTAAAAATCAGTAGATACATCCTCATTTCCCTCTGCAAATTTATATCATGTGCATACACACACATACACACACACACACACGCACACACACACACACACACACACACAAAGTGCTATATTTTTCTAACCGATTTTTAAATACATAACCATACACACATGCTTCAGAATTATGTGCCCTTGTTTAGGTTTCGTAGGGAGCACAATATTTCCAGGGTCTGGCTCATTTTTGTAATCTTAGCTGCTCAGGAGGGTGGGATGTGAGAATCACAATTTCACGCCAACCCAACCTAATAAATACTCAAGATTCTTATCTTCAATTAAGTAGCAAAAAGCCAGAAGTGGAGATATGGTTAGAGTGGCACAGTGACAGCCTTGAGTATAATAATCTAAGCAAGAGCTTCAGACCCTCAATTCAAGTCTGAATACTGCTCCACTAACACTCCAAAAGCCAAAAAAAAACCCCCACAAAACCAAAAATATGTCAAAATATTTTGTAACTTTTGAAGCAAATTCCAATGAGGCAACAGAGTTTCTAGTTAATTGAAGATTTGGTGTGGAATAACCAAATTCAACATGTATTTAAGTGATGAAATGAACAAGCAACCAAATATAATTTCCCAGTAAAGAATCTTCCTTAGTATTTATTGGGACCCTTGACAAAGAGATTTTTATCTACGCTTTTTGAAAATCAGTGGGTTTTTTTTCCAGTATGGTAAATAGTAAAACGTTTACTGTAAGCTATAGGAGTCATTGGAAGCTCCAAGTGAATTGAATGTACAACAAAAGCACACATTAGTACAAGTTTATATGCCTCTGTTGAGTCACTACAAATCTATAATAGTGTAGCCTCTCAGAAAGCGAAGGAGGATGCTCAGCATCACTGCGCATAAAACAAATGCAAATCAAAACCAAAACCACATTTAGATTCCACTCACCCCAGTTAGAATGGTTTATCAAGAGAACAAATAATGACAGATGCTGGGGTGGATGTGGCTAAATAGGAACACTACTACACTGATGGTAGGAATGCAAGCTGGTTCAGCCACTCTGGAAGGCAGTATGAAGGTTCCTAAAAAGACGAAACATAGAACTCCCCTAAGATCCAACAATCCCACTCCTCAGCATTTATCCAATTGATCTCAAACTAGAGCACAATACGCGACCAGCAGAACTATGTTCATTGCAGCATTGTTTACCATAGCTGAGATAGAGAGCCAACCCAGTTGCCCCTCAACAGATGAATGGATCAAGAAAACGAGGTATATTTATACAGTGGAATTTTAGGCTTCTATCAGAAAGAATGATATCGTCCCTTTTGTAAGAAACTGAAAAGACTTAGAAAAAAATCATATTAAGTGAAGCAAACCAGGCCCAAAGAAACATGAGCTCTATGATTTCCCTCATTTGCACAGATTAGCATTAGCCTGTTACTCCTAAAGTGGATCATGATAGCTCAAGAGTTATGAACATATATATGACCATACAAAATGATGCTAATTAAAATGAACTCTAAGACAGAAACAGCAGGTCTTATTTCATGTAGTTGTCAAGCTTAATGTAGCCAAAGAACTGCAGTTTGTTTTTTGTTCTAATTTATGTCATTTTTCTTTTCCTATTGGTTTTATCCATGGCAATGACTGATTCTGGTACCCTGTATGCTGTATATGCATATATCTGTTTGGGGGAAGGGAAGGGAAATAAAATGCTGAAAGAAGTACAAAAGGTGAATCATTGCAACAATGATACTCACAAGACACTATGGCAGAAATTAACTTTACAATGTCACGTGGGTGACTCAAGGGAAGGGACGGGGGAGAAATACACTGGTTTTGGCAACAATGTTCAATGATAAATGTAAATTACTCATGTACATGTGACCCCTTTGTACAACATCTTTAGAGTAAAATAGATTTTTTAAAATATAAAAATTAAAAAAGTTATTTTTTTCATAAAATCTCAAACTTATATCAATGAAACTTCTGAGTTCATGTCAAAGAGTTTTTTTATGACTTTCAAGAAGTTAGTACTAAGTATATATAACCACAATTAAGTGATAATGAGAAAAGTAACTCTTTTTACTGTATTATATGAATAAAGGAAAATTACTTTTCATTTCTGTTACTTAGAATTCGTGTTTATGATCTGCTTTGTTCCCATCAGACTAATCTCTTGTCCTTAGCTTTCTTTGGTATGTATAGCTTGGACAAGTAATCTGAGATATAAGAAATATTCTTTGTTCAATTTGGAGGCCTAGCATAGAAGCACTCTTTCCTGGGCAAGAAGTTAGACTGGAGGACCCATGACACTTGCTGTGGTTTCTTTCCACACAACTCACTGAGAAACTTAAGAGTTTGAGAAAGTGACTACAAATTAAGTGCTTCTTACTAATAAGAATTATTGGTAGGATCTGAAAACCTTTGCGTAATAAATAAACGAAAAATGTTGTTTTTATCACTACATTTCTTTTTGTCTAAGTATAAAAGCCAGACTTACCTTAAGGGCCTAGAATAAGCAAAATGGCTTATACAGCTCAGATCATTTCTTTCCACAGAAGATGAGAGGTGCCGAAGAAAAACAGGTCCACAACTGGCACAAGGAAGAGAGAGTTTGATGTCTCCTTACATCATAGAATCGAATTCTCAATGAGGAACCCTTAGGACTGATGACAGCTTAAGGACCTATCATTTCCTGTGGCGTTCCATCATAGGAAGCAGTCAGCAGTCTCCCATCACACTGTAGGTGCCATGCCTGACTGGAAACCTTGGCTGTGTCCTGAACAGTTCCAGCAGGTCTCTGTCATGGTCACTGGAGAGTCAGAATTGCACTCTAAGTGTACATCAAGGAAGGTAGGAACAATGCCTGAGTCAGTGTTTTCTCAGATTTAGATGATTTGTAACAGGCACTACTGTCTTCTGGCTAAGAATGTGGACATATCATCAGGGTCCTGCACACAAATTTATCAGAGCAAGTATTAGCTTATATCATTTCCTTATGAAAGCCAACAAAAGGTAATTAATGCCCTCTGAACATATTCTCATCAATATTTAGTAGGTTAAAAGCTATAAAATCAAGTTCATCATGAGGAAAACACCCAGATGAAAACCAAATTTCAGAAGCATTTACAATAAATGTTGTTATGTACATCTCAAATGTGACAAAGTATTAGAAGTTAAGGAAGCTGGGAAAATTAAATTGATTTCTTTTTTTTTTTTTTTTACTATGGTTGCAACTGTCTTTTACATTTCAACTACTTACCAAAAAGAAGTAAGCTAAGCACCACCAGTGGCTTGCACATATAACTCTAGCTATTTAGAAAGCTGAGATCTGAGGAAAGTGGATTGAAGATAGACCTGGTAAGAAAAAACTGTGAAAATTTGATCTCCAATTAACCATTCAAAATCAAGAAGTGAAAGTTTGGTTTAAGTAGTAGACTGTTACCCTTGAATAAAAAAGCTAAAGGTCAGCTCCCTGAGTTCAAGCCCCAGTACACACACACACACACACACACGCACACACACCACACACACACATCCTATCTCAGAAATAACCAGTGACCAGGAAACAGAAACAAGATGATATTTTTTTTATTTTCTTTCATTTTTGTCATTTATCTCTCTTTGAGAAGTTAAAGGTGTCATAGAAAAGGAGGGACAAAGGATGAAAGGTGCAACAGTGGTATTCCATTGGTACTATGTTTAAAATGACCTATGCTACTTGTTTGTGGGGAAGATCGGGAAAACTGGAAGAGATGAAGGGAAAGGGTGACATTGTCCAAAACGAAATGCACGCAGGGAACTGGCCAATATGCGTGCCATTCTTCATCAAAAGAGCTCAGAGAAAGAGAAAATGTCCAGGTCCTGGGTTAAAACCTCATTAATGACTAAAATAAAAACAAGACAAAAGAAATATAGTCATTACCACACGTATGTAACTTAACCCTCTACAGCACAAGAAGAAGAGGAAGAAGAAGAAGAAGAAGAAGGAGAAGAAGAAGAAGAAGAGGAAGAAGAAGAGGAAGAAGAAGAGGAAGAAGAAGAGGAAGAAGAAGAGGAAGAAGAAGAGGAAGAAGAAGAGGAAGAAGAAGAGGAAGAAGAAGAGGAAGAAGAAGAGGAAGAAGAAGAGATGAAGAAGAAGAGAAGAAGAGGAGGAAGAGGAGCAGGTGGAGGAGGAAGAGGAGCAGGAGGAGGAGGAAGAGGAGCAGGTGGAGGAGGAAGAGGAGCAGGTGGAGGAGGAAGAGGATCAGGACGAAGAGGAGGAGGAGGAGGAGGAGGAGGAGAAGGAGGAGGAAGAGAACGAGGAGGAGGGCGAGGAGGACCAGGAGGAGGAGGAAGGAAGTTAATAAAACAAAACCACTGAGAGAGAAAAATTGAGAGTGCAATGGAAGTGGTGACATTTCAAAAAGAAATATATCCATACCTATCTTATATGATGATAATCTCTGTGTAACTCACCTTTATAATAATATTACAAAAGAAAAAAAAAACAGAAATATAGTGCTGGTTGCATAACTCAAGTGGAAGATCAGACTAATATGTATGTAATACCAACTCAAACCCCATTATCAATTTCCCCTTCAAAAATGGCTCTTCTCAGCACTTGTGCTTTCCCTAGCTTATGAAAGTTGGTGCAAACAGTTAAGGAGAGAGAAAGGTAATCTGTCAGGCACAGGACTGTACTTACATAGAGAAGTCCTTGCTAGAATACATGTTGACTAGAACACATGATGACTCCATGTTTT
The DNA here is from genome assembly GCF_019054845.1 of Dipodomys spectabilis. Taxonomy (NCBI): domain Eukaryota; kingdom Metazoa; phylum Chordata; class Mammalia; order Rodentia; family Heteromyidae; genus Dipodomys; species Dipodomys spectabilis. The sequence goes on along the minus strand of NW_024870882.1, from coordinate 4,639,734 downwards.
CTGAAATAAACAGACTTAGCTAAGTGTGAATAAAGACTCCACTGTACACTAGCTGGGGACACAAAATTAACTAAATTCTCTGGAGCTCAAATTCTTCATAGGTAAAGTGAGCATAACAATACTTATCTCACGGGATTATGGGTTCTGGTTGTTATCAAATATGGAGCAGGTTTTATCTTAGGTGTGTGTGCAACACTCAAACACTCCTGGAAGGAGTAAAAACTGGCATGATGTTTACTTAAGACATGAAAAAAGTGACAATTTTCTTTTCTAGGTAATGTTGATATAGAAATCAAGCCCAAAGATTCCAGAGTTCTGTGTGCTTGATACGTGTCAATTTACACATATGCTTGGCTCATCTCGATGTTATTTGAGAATAAATGAGAACAGGACTAGAATAAAAAGAGGCACTCAAATGTTCAAATTCATTTTGTTATTAAATATGTCATTTTATATGTCTTTATTTTATTTAAAAAATTTGGTAAATTTATTTGTCCCATCAACAATAATGAGAAATAAAAAATGCCCAGCTCCTTGAAAGACAATCAATTTAAAAATGAAACAACAAAGAAAAAAAAGGAACCTCATTTTGCATGTGGTTTTTGTATATTATGGTGCTTTGTAATTGTGGGTTATGTGATTATCCCATGAATCTGGGCTCAAATCACTAGGAATGCTGGAAGAAAATTTCATAATCTAAAGCAGCTAACACAGCCGTGCAGTTGTTTGTGGGTTTCACTACAGTAGCAGCTGGGCATAAACTGTACAAAGGAAATAATTCTAGTACTTGGAGGCAAGAATGTGATGAAACATATACTTTTATCCTCCTAAATGAAATAAGGAGATCACATTTTAAAAGCTTACTAAATGATCAGCACTTAAATAACAGTGCCACTTTTAAGGCTCTCGATAATTCAAGACCTTCATCTCCCCCCAACCATTACTACAATTCACAAATCATTGCCAGGGTGCATTTCCACTTCTTTTTGGTATTTCAAATGGTTTAGGAGGAACATAAATAATAATTCAACTTGGTGAGAAAATTTAATTTAGAATAAGCAAACAAATCAGATTCAACTCCAAAGCATAACCGTTAGGGAAAATTAATTAAAGAATATGGCATGTCCTTTGTAACTTAATATTAGACATTAGGGCAAAATGCCAGAAACAGACTCTGCAAGAAGGAAATAGCAATCTTTGGTAAGAGATATTAAAGATTATCCCGGGACAAGTAATTTTACCTACATGTTCTAATATATGATAGCATATTTTTGTCTGCAAATGAGAGAGACTCAAAAAGATTTTTAAATATGATATGAAAAATGCATCGTCGTGAATGAATGAAATCAGGGAGTAGATGGCTCAGGAGCTGGCTGGTTCAGTTAAATATTCTCATTATTTTGAATGATCTGGTGTTTTTGTATGTGTGGAATTATGAATGTTTTTTTTTTGTCTGGGCGGGAAAGTTTTATTATTAGATCATTGTCTGTTACCCAATGAAAGGCACCTAACCTGAGTTAGAATGGTAACAAGAATATGTGTGTGTGTGTGTGTGTGTGTGTGTGTGTGTGTGCGCATGTGTGTGTGCGTGTGTGTGTGTGCATGTGTGTGTGTGTGTGTGTGCCTGCAAGCATGTATTTAGAAGTAAGAATCTTCTTTGCTTCAGGGTATATACTTAATTGTATTAGTTATACAACATTAATGAGAGCAGATAAAGGTAATTAACATTTTGTGCCATATGTTGATGTTCATATGATTGCATGAGCAAGCTAAAAACTTGTTTGGGGTATGAGATTTTTGGAAGGTCAGCTGAAAGTATGAACATTTGGAATCTTGAGAAGGAAATCAAGGGCAACCATTTTAGTGTAGATCAATTTTAGACAACACTTGCAAGGATATATAATCCTATTTGAAAATGCAATATTTATTGTTCTTTTCCATAGATATGCTATTATATAAATTTGTAGGAAAACGAGTTAAATTATGGAAACAAAAAATAATGTCATTATTTATTGCATACAATTTTACCTTTTAGTTTCTTCAAGTCGAAATACCTTTTATTTCTACTGTATAGGAAGGAAAACCCTAAGTATTACAGTTTGTGCCATATTTCACTTTGGGAAGCTTTGTCCATTTCAATAAGTTGATTTCTTTTGTTTCTACTTTCTTATTATTAACTCCGTTTCTCATAGTATTCTAAGGACTTTTCTTTCTCCCAATTTGGGGCTTGAACATACATCATGCCCTCAGTTTGTTTGCTAACAGTAGTGAGTCTCCCATTTGAACTATGCCTCCTACCCAGAAATTTTTGTAGTCAATTGGAGATAGAACCTCATGAACTTTCCTCCCAGCCTGAAAACCATTACCCCCCAAATATCATCCTTCTTAATCACTAGGATTATAGAGATGAGTCATGGACCCCAAGAGTCAATGACTTTTCATGTATTATAAATTCCATATGTTTGCTAGTAATTACAATAATAAACTACCACAGATTGGGTAGCCTTAACACAGTAACTACATGGCCTCTGAGTTTGTGGAACTAGAAATCCAGAATCAGAGTTAGCTTCTTCTGAGTACTCTTTCCTTGGCATATCCAAAGCCTCCTGCTTTTCTTGGTAGAGAATTCAACTTAAATGCTACATTTGAGATTCTGTTTCCAAATGCAGTTACCTTCTAAGGCGATGGGATTTTTAACTTTAGTAAGATTTCATTGGGACAGTATTCAACACATAACATATTACTTAATGGATAGAAGAAAATCTCTAATAGAACATTATTTGGTTTGGGCATGGAAGTTGATGAAGATGGCATTGTTTTTGATGAAATCCCATACAAATCAAAAAAATCTTCCAAAAGTTTGTGTCAAAAATCATGGAAAAGAAGGCTTCAAATTGGAAAAAAAAAAAAAACACTAATCCTTACGTTATAAATGCAGTAATTTATAGTGTTAGTTAATGCTATCTTAAATATGAGGCAGAAATGTGAAAGATGTCAGGTCTCTGTAGAAATTCTATAGCTGTCACTTCATGTTATCTTTCTTTCTTAAAGCTTTCTTTATTAAAACCCTCTGCATGGATAGTGATTGGACTGATTGGTTAACTTCTCCAGGAAATGAAGCTGATTTTAGAAGGCTGATGGTGTGGTAAATAAAGGAATGATCAGAATGAGCACTGATATTGTCACAGGATTAGATGACCAGGTTCAACTGCTGAACAGCAAAATGAAGCAGTTTCAAGTTTAATGATCCACATAAGGAACATATATAGATAGGTAAATATACTTATACCTATATCTATACCTATACCTATACCTATACCTATACCTATTACATGCATGCAATGAAATAGTAAATCTCCAATAGAATATAGAGAAACTTGGCCTGACAATTATTAAACCATATCAAAGTGGTTGCAGAAAATGTACAGTAAAATATCAATAGTTTGACATAGATTTTGCATAGGTTTTCTAAAAGATGACAATTCTTCCTTCATTTTATACTTTAAAAATATCCTTAGTTTGTTTTAAGTTTTTTTATATGGTAATAGGAGCATCTGTACAATTCTGAAAATTGGAATTACACAAAATATGCAGCATGGCTAGGCCCTGGTGGTTCAAGGATGTAATCTTAGCTAGGTAAGAGACTGAGATCTCAAAATCACAGTTCAAAGCTAGCCTGAGTAAGAAAGTTCATTAAATTCTTATCTCCAATTAATCACCAGAGGAAATGTAGTTCCAGTTCAAATTGTGTGTAGAGCACTGGCCTTGAACACAAAAGCACCATCCAGGCCCTGAGTTTAAGCCCTATGATCAACAGAAACTAAAACACAAAATACAACATGGTGTTAGGTATTTTATAATGAAACATACTTTAATACACTCTACATTGTTAGAAAGACTAGACTTTGGTGTTAGCCTCATAACCAACCATAATATATCATATTGTCCATTCATTAAGCAGAAAGGCTTTTTCATATGTACAAGTTTGAAGGTTTCAGTGAAGGTTCAGTTGGTTTTATTGCTTTGTTTTATTGCTGTGACAATGCAGTGGCAATGTGGGAAGTATGTCAAAGAGAAATGTTTTTGACTTAGAATGATTACAAGATAAAAGAAGAAAGAAGATGAGAATCTATGTTCTCATGGTTTTCACTCTGAAGAAATTAATCTCCAGAAGAATTATTCAAGTATTCTTCACAATCTGGGAGGAAATTGCCATTCTAAATTCAAATGAAAACCTCTTCACCTATGATAATGACTTGTCCAGGGTTGGAAGCAACCAGAGATTTCTATAATTTCTAATCAGATCTCAGCAGACTAAATATTTTATGGAATTCCTATTAAAATGTTTTCTTGCAGACTGGTTCTTCATACTACACAAGTGTATATATGTGTGTTTGTATGTGTGTTTGTTTGTGTTTGAATAAACTAATATAACAATGTAGCAGATAAAAGTATTAGTATGGCCTTTTGTTTTCTTCTCATACCATGAAAGTCTGCCACAATTCCCCATCAAATCTCATCCAAGATTCAAACGTTAATGCTGTCCCAAAGTTTCACCTAGTAAAAGATGGCCATGAAACATGAAAATTGTAAGTCTTCTAATTATGTTGTCACCAAGGAAACAACTTACAATATTTCTCTTCTTTTTTTGTGAAAATACTGTACGGGGGGTTATGATTACATTCCCCCCCCCCCGTAATCCCTCTCTCGTCCCCCCCTGCACTTCAGTTGTATAGTTCATTTTTTGACATAACATCTTCTACATCTCATTGTTGCAATGCGTCAACTCTATCCCTATTTAAACAATGTGTTTTTTCCCTTGCCATCCACAAATTATACCAACATCAATACAGTGTAAAAAGGATTTATACTTTGGGGGAGGGACATACAAAGCTACAATGAAATCATCTTATAAATATGTTAGAAACAATATAAAGAAAGAAAAACCATTTAAGTTCTTAACGGGATTCATTTCGCCTAACTTCAACTTATCTGACCTTTTAAGTTTGTCTCAGACATATACTAGTTATTGCAAATAAGAGAAACCATGGGACCTATGTTTCTTTGGGCCTGGCTTACTACACTTAAAATAATTTTTTTCCAAGTCTTTCCATTTTCTAATAAGTGGGAAAAGGTCATTCTTTCTGATGGAGTCATAGAATTCCATTGTGTATATATATCACATTTTCTTGATCCATTCATCTAGTGAAGTGCATTTCTTTTTTAAAATACCTAGCTTGTAGAACACTTTAGCCAGAAAATTGAAGGAATACATATTATGGAATTTAATTTAAATATTTAGTCACTTAAATTGATATTGTATATCCATAACTCAGAGCCCTATTAATGTACATAATTAAAAAAAAATCTATTACCATATTCCATGAAGACAATCCTTGTTGAAGACAAACCACATGTGGTAAACAAATTAACATGTACACCATTTTCAAATGCTGCTGTTCTAAAGCATGGAAGTGACACAGCAATTAATGCTTGTGAACTGCTGGTTCTAAGGAGTATGGAAAGTGATTAATTTGCACCATAAGTGGAAAAATCCACAGATTTTTCAGGTTGAGCTTTGTTGTTGGCATTTATGAGATATATTTTGGAAAGCACAATGAATGAAAGCATGCTGTTTTGTAAAACTTTGCTGGCTGATACACCAGGGAAGGAAAACTTATTGTAATGTCTCAAATGAGAAGACAGGCAATAGGGTGGGTAATATGTGATATGCTGCTTTAAATACAGACTGAAGCAAAACAAAGAATGGGAAAAAAGTTTTTTAACGAATACTTTCTGGGTATATTGTGGTATACAATATACAGATGAAATGAACATTTCTTTGGAACAGTAAGGAAAAAACAATGTCACCCGTTGAATTTCTTTTTAAAGTGAATCTTAACTGACAAGGATGAAGAAATTTGAATGGGTTAATAAAATATTACCAAGTATTATTTTAATTTTTTATTGAAAATTAAAACAAACTGTCAGACTATTAGTCCATTAAGATTTACAGAGTAAGTTTCCTGGCATATATTTTCGTTTGTTCCTTTTTTTTGCGTAGGTGATATAAATTTTTTTCAGAAAGACAACCTGTTTTAACCATTACCCACAAATTTATGCTGTCATAGATTCAGATCGTTTTTTTTAATTAATTTAAAACAATAGTAGGCTCATTTTATGCCAACACAAAATAATAAACACCAGTGACATTTTCACTAAACAACCACTCATAAAATATCATAAAATATTTTTTTTTGGTCAGTCGTGGGGCCTGAACTTTGGGCCTGGGCACTGTCCCTCAGCTTTTCAGCTCAAGGCTACCACTGTACCCCTTCAGCCACAGTGCTTTTTCTGGTTTTTAGGTGGTTTATTGGAGATAAGAGTCTCAAAGACTTTTCTGCCCAAGATGGCTTTGAACCACTATCCTCAGGTCTCAGACTCTTGAGTAGCTAAGATTATAGGCATAAGCCACCAAAGCCCAGATCCAAGTCAATTTTTCAAAAGCAAGCTTATTGAAACTTCTGGCTTTTTCCAATAAACAACCTTATTTTTTCAGCATTAGTTTATAACTATGAGGTATTTTGAGATATAACTGTGATTGTTTATGGAATCAAATATAATTTTACTATTATTCAGTATTTCACAAAAATCTACTGTAATTGATTTTCCCAAAAGTCAATTATTACATACTACATTACACACTATCATTTTTACATTCTTTATTGCATATAGTGTGAAGTGAAAATAGTTTGGACCATTTCATATAAATTACTAGGTGCTATTTTAGCATTATAAATTCAAATCTATGGTTTTATACTAAAGAAAAAAAGATTTTAGAGTTAAAATCAAATATGTATGTGTAGTGTGTCCCAATTAAACCGAAAATTCTGAGTTCATATGAAAAAAGTATTTTCTTTCGATTAAAGACTTTGAAGTAATATTATTGGAAAGAGTGAGGCAAGAGGAGGAAGAATTCAAATCATGTCAAACAATGTCTCTCTTATTCTGCTAACCCCTCCACTTTGATAACCTGCCCATTCCCAGTTGTCACAAAATTTCAAGTGTCTCTCTTAGAATTCTATTTTGAAAAGTTCTAAATCACTGATTCTTTTTCTATTTTCTGTTATATGCAACAAAATAGAGACCCAGAACAGTTGAAATAAAATGCACACATATGTTGAAGTCACCAAAGCTGGAAAAACAACCAACAAAGTAGAACTCCCCCAGGATCAAAAACATGTTGTGCCTAGTTTTGTTTTAAAGTACAAATATATGTTACAAATGCCTCAAATACATTTTAATTTGAGTAGAGCTATTAGGGTAACTGTGTGTCAGAAATAAGCTTGTGTTAAATTGTAATTAAATTCATCTGCATGAACCTAATAGAGCAAATCCTTTGAATGGATCAAATTATTTAAAACAAATGTAACTATATGTGAAGTAAGATCGGCACATATTTTTTTAAAAAATGCTAGAGTATCAAATCAGAAAAATCATAAAATACTTAAAAAATTCAGAAATGCAATAAATAAGTCCAATACTATCCATATTGAGAACTAAATATTACTGACCTAATAAGAACAAAATATGCAAATAATACAATCTGAGCAGTGTACATGAGCGTACATAATTTAAAACTACTCCAAATTGCACTGTTTGTAGAAGACTGAATGTGGGTTATCTAAAGTAATGTGTATTGTTCTCAATGTTTATTATTCTCAAGAAGGGAATGGGGAATGTGAGAATAGGACTAACCAAGTATTGTCTTCAAATATACATAATTTGGATTTACCTCTTTATTTCACTATAGGTATTTTTGATAAAAAAATGAATAATTGATTTCCAGGTCAGGTGTAATATATCCTAGTTGTATATACCAAACTACGTTCAGAAAATGATATAAAACGATAAAAGATATAAAATACATAGCAAAAATTTATACCTTTGGGGATAATATTTTGAAGAGTGCATTGGTAATAATCTAATATAATAATTAATTTGATTGAACAATTTCACATTGACAGTAATTAACTAGAATACTTTAATGCTAATTGGGCAAAATTGTCTTTCTAAATGAGCAAAACTAGTTTCTCCTTTTACTTTATCAGGGAAATAACTGAACAAAAAATGTAAATTAACATATAAATCTATAACAACTGGAATGAAGTTTTGTCTTTTTATTAGCAAATATTAAATTTCAAAAATATTTGATTGTGTTTTACACATATGTCCATCTAATGTACCTTGCTAAATTTTAATCCTTTTATTAATTTCATTATCCTATTTTTATATTTATATTTTATTATGTTATCATAATTACTTATAAAGTATTTGAACATATTTACTCCACAATATTTCTCTTCATCTCCTCTCTTTTTTCCAAATGTAATCAGTTCCATCTTTTACACTTTGGTCATTCATTTTATTTTCTGGGTCTAGAGCTTTCATATGAGAAATCTACTATTTGTTTTTCATAGTAGGGCTTATTGCTTTAATATGAAGGCTTTTAGTTCTATTTTCTTGAAGATGATATTATTTCATTATTATGTCTGCCTAAATAATATATCATTGTGGTTATATGTTTATCTATTACAATTTCTTCATTCAATGAGTGATTAAGGAACATGTAGGTTAATTCTATAGTTATTTATGTTTTTTTTAATGTTGGAGTAGGAAGGATGGAAATAATGATGTTTGGACTGAGAAACTTTTTAGGTGGGCTCTCTAGTATTTGATCAGCTGATCTTTCATCAGTATTTCAATAATGCATTATATTTAAAAAATAAAATTTAACTACATTTGCAAAGGGGCTCTTTTTCAGTAACTATATAATTTTTTTATTACAGTGTTACATTTAGTGTGTCTTGGGAGTATAGGGATGTATGTGCCCATGAAAATACATGCATGTTTGTATATGTAGCTCATTCTAAGGAACCGAATATATGTGAGATACAGGATTCAAATAGACGTTTCAGACCTTTAAGTTGCTAAATTGATGTATATGTCCAGTGTGTGGAATGTGATTTCAGGATCACATTTCGGTAGGTTTCATACCAAGTAAGTAGATGTTTCTAATCATAAGGAATAAAACAACTACTCTGTTTTATAATCATAAGTATTAGTACTCTAGGCATTGTAATAAGTGGAAAAATTATTGAAAGGATAATGGGTAAGTAGTAAGAAAATACGTTTTCCCCAAAATCTTCAGATGTACACTTTGGATATAAATTAAAAATATATTTATAAACATATAGATATAATATGATCTTATATATGCAAACAGATGAATGTAATATATAGTAAATATTAAGATGTATTTTAAACGTGTATCATAAATATTTATTTATATTTAAATGTAATTCATCTCATCATATTTTTAGGTCAGTTGTGGGGCTTAAAATTTGGGCTTGGGTGCTGTTGCTGTGATCTTCAGCTCAAGGCGAATACTCTACCGCTTAGATATAACGCCACTTCCACTTTCCTGGTGGTTTATTGGAGATAAGAATCTTATGGAATTTCCTGCCTGGGCTGGCATTGAACCTTGATCCTCAGATCTCAGCCTCCTAAGTAGATAGGATTACAGGAGTGAGCCACCGGCGCCAGGCTATATTTATATCTGAGATTTGTTATTGGAACAAAAAGTACAGAAACTATTATTCTTATCACAAATGGACTTCACATTGGCAGGTATAATAACAAGAAGACAAATGATAAATATTCCCAGTGGCACAAAAGTCCCTTATGTGCCTAACAAGACAGTCCATTTTTCTAAACATTGCATATGGTGTGAGAGGTTTGCTACCGAAGCCACTGTAGAAGATATTGGACCCTAAAAATAACTGACAATTGCATAAACTCAGTCCTTTATGACAGATTTAACAAGGTCGATCTTGCAGATTCTTATTCGGTACATGATGAAAATTAATAGTATAGTTGTAATTAGAGAACTGTTTTATACCTGTAACTCAGACATTAACTATATTTAAAATAGTTAATTTTTCTCTAACTTATATTTCCATGGCTCAGGAAACTGTTTTTCTTTGTAAAAAAGTGGCTGTTCACAACATAGACATGGATTTTTAATCCTTTTGAAATTACTGTCTGCATAGACTTCTATGAGATGAGCTTCTCTTTACCATATCATAGGAATAAACTTACTGTGGTTCAAACTTGGACAGCAGCTAGCTTGTTCTCTCTCCTAGAAAACCATCTGTATAGACTTCTTTACATGTAAACAAACCCTCATTTACTTGTAAAAGTCTGTCAGTGAGTCAAACCTAATTCACCTAAGTGAGGTGAATTCTCCCATGCTTTCTTTCCATTAAAAATGGTAAGAAATGTTCAGCAATGCACATACTTTTTAATGTGAATTGTGACTCCTATTTTCCATGTGAAACAAGCAGAGGAATCAGTTTAAGATGTGAAAGAGCCTTTCAAAGAGTCTTGGACCTTGAAAATTGTACCGGGTATGAACTTTTGGAGAAATATCCCTTTTCAAAGACAAAGGACTCATTTTTTTAAAAAATATTGTGCCGGTACTGGGGTTTAAACTCCGGGCCTTGAGCTCTATCTGGGCTTTAATTCTCAATGTTTGCTGTAGACCACTTGAAGCACACCTTCACTTCTTACTTTTATCACAAGTAGAGAAAAGGATCTCTTAGGTTTATCTACTTGGAATAGCTTCGAATTGCAATTGTCAAATTTGAACCTATTGAGTATCTAGGTGTAAGCCACAGGTGCTCTGCTAGAACTCCTTAAGAATAAATCATACAAAAAAAGGAGAAAAAATATTTTTACAATTATTTATGTGTTGTCTGATAAACCAAATCACTTGCTACTGGAAGAGAAAAAGAGAGAAGATAGAGATGAATATGGAGGAGAGAAACACAAAGGAACAAGAAGTGAAAGGTAAATGAGGAGAGTGGAGCGGAGGATACGAGAGGATGAGGGAGCTGAGTAGCTGAATAAGCTATTGTTGGACAATCAGTGCCTTTGCATTTATATGGCCAAGACTTTATATTTTTGGTAGTAGTAAGCTGAGATGTAAAATACAAGTTTACAGATAATAACCTGTTAGTGTTCTTCCTCTTGCACCAAGGAACCCACAGTTAGGTTACTGTTAAAGAGAAGGCAAGAGTAATCAGTTTAAGTGATTTGAGAAACAATAATTAAGATGCCAGGAATGCTCCCTTGTATGAAGTCAAGCATCCTTGTTCCCTGCTCCAGTCTTCTTCTCAACAAGAATAGCAGAAACCGAAGAGGAAGGAGATATCTAAGTAATGGTCATCATTCTGTTTACCTTCTTCCCTTGGCCTCTCAAACAATAAAGCCAAAGAGACTTAATATAAACTACGGCCGGAAATGGGGGAAAAAGTTCAGTCTAACTTAATGTGAAAGTTTTAAAAATAATTTGAGCAGCATTTCAAATACTAAACTAAAACTTTTTAAATATTAATAAAAGGTAACTCTGAATTTATTGAAAATTTAGAAGACTACATTGTGGATTCTGTACAATTCAAACTGACTCCTGCTTCTATCATCAGAAATTGAAGATCGTCCCTAAATTTCCAATGCTAGGTAAATTACCCTTGATATTCACTTAAACGGTGTGAATATGATGCAGAAAACATTACTTGAAATTTAGACTGCTGAAGTGATAAGTAATGGAAATTCATGAAGGATAGCATAATGTTGAGAGCATGGACATTATTTTCCTTCCATCTTCAGTGTGTAGAGAAGAAAAAAGCTCCATTGGATGGCCCTGAAGGTCCAATTCTGAATTTAGGACAGAGGTGAACAATAAAGGTGACCTATCTCAGCCATTCAGCGATTGAAAATATGGAGAAATATCATCATTGATGTAGGTCAAACATAGAAGACAGGCCGTGGCAAGCCCAAAGCCAAAAGACAAATACAAAGATTGACAGTAAAGAAGACCTACCTCAGCCATTAAGACTAGAAATGTGGAGAAATATACTCATTTATGTAGGTCAAACATGGAAGAGAGGCTGTGGCAAGCCCAAAGCCAAATGCCAAAGACAGAGATATTTAACAAAATACCATGAAGTTGAAACAAGTCTTCAAAGGGAGAGCTGGGTTTAAAGAGAGTAGGGCAGAAGAATGGAGAGGAAAATGGAGGACTAATATAATCATATCACTTAAAGAACATATGTGGGAATAAAAGTAGGAAACTTGAAGGGAGAGATTGGGTTGGTGTAAGGGAAGAAAGAAAAATGGAAAGTTTGACAATGATCCAGATGTATTGTACATTGAAATGCACATATACACCCTATTGAACACTGACATGATGAAGCGAAACCCCTTTGCACAACTAGCTAAAGAATAATTTTTTTTATAAATTTTAATATTAAAAGACTAGAAGCAAAATGCTTTAGACATAAATAAGAGGATAACATTGACATACTGTTGAAGCTTGTGCTCCTTTCAATATACAAAAAGTAGTAAGTGTAAAGTCAAATGTAAATTTTATTTTACCAATCCTTTTTGCAAATTGCTTAAATTATAGAGAACCAAATTCCAATATCCCTTCACTTTCAATACAAATAATCTTATAGACCTTTAGGTTTCTCAATTGTTTCTAAATATCTTAATGTAATGCATTGGAACTAATTTCATTCCACATTTAAATTTGAATTTTTAAATCACTAAATTCTTTTAAAATCCTCTCACTCGAGCACAGGGCACAGGTATGGATAGATAATTGATGTGGTCAGAATCAGAATTATTCAGAAGGCTCTAAATGGATGCTTACCTAATTTTCTCTCTTTTGGGGCATAGAATATGCAGGTTTTCTGCATATAAACACTCCATCAACATTTTATTAAAGGATTATTCAAGATTAACTATATGTTGATTGATAATAACTAAGCATGATAGAAATGTAAGGGAAAACTATCTACATTTCAGTGAGGTTCTGACATGTGCTTCCCAAAGAGTCATGAAAGCTCTCAATGAGAAATCTAGCAGCTGCCTATCTAAAAAGTCCTTATGTGGTTCCACTTTCCGCTAATATCTCAATTCAAGTACTTCTTCTTGGAGTTCCGTACTATTCAATGATGCTGTGTTAGATCATTGTTGCATTTTGCAGACAGCTCTTGGTGATGAAATTTGTGCTTTTCAAAATTACTCTCGCAATTCCATCCACCAAATGCAGAAAAAATTATCTAGAAAAAACGTTTCTGTTGATAGGGCATATCCTTTTATTTTTCATTACAAAAATAGATGGTAGTAAAAGTTTTCATAGGAATTACACTGCAATAGGTTGTGGGCAGATTCTAATGTAAATATTACACTATGTTCATTTAGAGATATTAAGTATCCAAAGTTTTGATATGCCTATGGCCCTAAAACCAATACCTTACTGATATTGTGTGACAAATGCAATTTCCTATAAGTACAGAAGTTTTCCTTGTTTCTTTTTAATAAAAGTTTTTATTGTAAAGATACTGTACAGAGCGGTTACAGTTACATAAGTAACGTAATGATTATATTTCTTATTGAGCATAGTTATTCCCTCCTTTGTTTTTCCCCTACCAATCCTTCCATTCACACCTCCCCAACTCTTCCCTCCACCCCCCCTTTGATAGTATCTTGTACATCTCAATATTACAATGGGTCAACCTGTATCCTTTCCTTCTATGTTAAATGAAGAAATGCTGGGTTTATTTATGCTGATTCTACTTGTGTAGACACACCTAAAATCACTCTCCAAGTCCAAGAGAACATAAATAAAACACACATCATTTTTTGTCAGTGGGTATAATTGGGTTCTACACATTTATTTACAGGTTACAAGTTATTCTCAAACGTTAATACATTAAAAATACTTACTTTATTTTCCTATTTTCTTGGTCAGGAAATTAGCAAGACCTCACTCAGCAATTCTCACATAGGACTTTTCACATGGGTTTATTAAAGTATGACCTGAGATCCAGTTTTCTGAGAACTCACTCTTTGCTTAGGAATTGATGATGGCTGTTGGAAAAGAGCTCAAGGAAGGATTCCATTTAAAGCCTTATAACTTTCTTCTTCTTTTTTTCTTTCTTTTTTTTTTTTTTTTTTGGTGATCGTGGGCCTGGAACTCTGGGCTTGAGCGCTGTCCCTGTGCTCTTCAGCTCAAGGCGAGTTCTCTCCCACATGAGCCACAGTGCCACTTCCGGGTTTCTAGTTGTTTGTTGGAGATAAGAGTCTCACGGACTTTCCTGCCCAGGCTGGGTTTGAAGCACAATCCTCAGATATCAGCTTCCTGAGTAGGTAGGATTATGGGCATGAACCATCAACACCTGGGTCTTTTTTTTCTATATTTTTGTGAATTGTAATACTTCTAAATTTATATTAACTTCAGCCACTTTATACTTTTCAAAGTCATGAAATATCTCCCAGAGTTTGCTTCTCTGAAGATTGTTTTGCATTTATAATTTCTTGAGTCATTTTTATTTTGTATCAAAATCTTTTTATATTTTATGATGATGGGTTATTGTACATCAAATATCTTCAAATGCATATGGAAAGTCTAAGGATAGAAGTACGAATATTCCCATACAGCTCTTATTTATCTGTTATACACTTTCAGTATTATAATATTTTTCTCTTTCTCTCTCTCTCATCCTCTCTTTTTCTTTCAGGCTCCATGTCTGCTACTTAGAATTTCCACTGGTCTACTAGTATCCTTCAGGTTCCACTGGTTTTTTGGGAACATGATAGGGACCATCAGTGACCCTTCCATTCTTTAAGAGTTATAACAATGACATGATATTATTCTCTGTCATTCCAAATGGTAAAACAACAGAACTAGGAATTCCTTTTCAATTTTATTATTATTACAAATTTTATCTCATAGGAATCATTGGGATGGATAAGATACTTTTAACCGGTAACCTAAAATTTCTATTTTGTTTACAAGCAACCTTTTTATTTTATTATCAGTAAGTAATTACATGTAATGAAAACAAAGTTATCCTATGGAAGGTAGACCGAAGTGGGTCACATGGATGAAAACCAAGGTAATGGGGAAAGTGAGTACAAAGGATACACATCAGATAGCACATATCCTCAGAGCAGGTTATCATATACACTGTGTTAGAATGACAATATGCTGGGAATTATAGATTGTCATTGAAAACCTGATATAAATATATATATGCACATATATTTTTATATGTATATTTATTTGTATATGCATATATATGTGTATATGCCTTTATATATGTACACATGTTTGTTACTATACACACAAACACACATATACATGTACCCATGTATACATCCACACATGGAGAAAGAAACATAGTTATAGCCAACAAAAGTTTCACATGTCATTGAACATGCCTTAAATGGAGTGCTTTTAACAAAGTATATTGAAGATGTATTTGTCTCCAAGAGGTCTTTCACCACTTTTCTTATCTCTTAAAGGGTTTTAAGAGATATGATTCGACTTGCAAAACACAGTACAAGTCATAGCAAGTCACGTAGAAATCTCTGTAAGTAAAGGTCATATGGTTTTTCCCTGATCCATACGGAATGCTTGCTCTTATAGACACTCTAAACAACCAAAGTAGCAAGAGAATGCCCTGGTAAAGAATAATATTAAGCCGGGTGCTAATGGCTCACACCTGTCATCCTAGCTACTCAAGAGGCTGAGATCTGAGGATCACAGTTCAAAGCCAGCCTGGGCAGGAAAGTCCGTGAGACTCTTATCTCCAACAAACAACTAGTAACCCTAAAGTGGCACTGTGGCTCATGTGGGAGAGCACTCGCCTTTTATGTTCATCAAGGATAATCTTAGTAGATGAGCACAATAGCTCAATAGCTATGCACATTTGACCTAACAAGTTGATTCCATGTGAAATGAACTCTAAGACATGTTCTTAGTTGTTTTTGTTCATAATATACTATGTTATTTCTTTTTAACTTTTTGTATTTCCCCCACCTACGGTTTATCCCCTGTAGTCACTATATTTGATTTTGATATCCTGGGAATTGTAAATATGTTGATCTGAACTAGGCAAGGGAAAGGGAAAAAACAAAATGGTGAGACAAAGGACAAAGGGGGAACCTATGCAACAGTCATACTCACAAGACAATATGTTGGAAATAACTTTGGGGGCGGCCTTTGGGAGGGGAGAGGGAGGAAAATGGGGGAAGGTGTAACAAGTTAATAAAGAAATGAGTTCATTTCCTTACTTATGTAAATATAACCCTCTGTACATTACCTTGACAATAAAATTTGTATAAAAATAAAATCAAATACATGAGAACAGCAATACAGGAGATGGGAGTGAGGGAAATACTATACCATACAAAGAAGAATAGAAGAGCTGTGGAAAGCAGTAATTTTACATAAACATAAGAAGTAATAAACTAGCATACAGATTTTAAGCCTCATGTTACTCACTAAAAAGGAAAAGAAAAGCACAATCAATAAACCAATAGAGATAAAATAAAAAACTAAACAAGGGGAAGAGATGATTTGGACCAAGAATAACAAATGACACAATTAGGCAACAAA
Source organism: Dipodomys spectabilis (assembly GCF_019054845.1). Classification (NCBI taxonomy): domain Eukaryota; kingdom Metazoa; phylum Chordata; class Mammalia; order Rodentia; family Heteromyidae; genus Dipodomys; species Dipodomys spectabilis. The sequence goes on along the minus strand of NW_024870882.1, from coordinate 4,623,203 downwards.
TAGCAAGTTCGTAAGTTTAAAAAATATTACCCATAATTCTATCAAATGTTTTTTATATCACAAATTGTTAGAACTATAATATCAAATCACAGTTTAATAGTATATTATTTTTATAATAGGTTACTTATTATTGATTTCTTAGTACTGAATGTTTATTATATAATTTTAATTTTAGTAGCTATAGGAAAGAAGAAAGTGAAACTAAGTTTAATAATATATTTCATGAATTGTAAAATTGAGAAGCATTAAAATTTAAACAAATAATATAACATTATTGTTTCATGTCTGTGAATTAATGTAATAATTCAAAGTGTATTCTACACTTAGCACTCACCTAACATCAAATAATAAATTATTGCACGTGACTTTTGGTATTAGGTGGAAGGGTTCAGCACTGCGGTAAAATTCACACCACACAGTGCACAAAGGTATGACTCCTCTTACGTGTCACTTCTTGGTTCCGTTTCAGTATAGGAAAACATCAATTTCTCCAGGATTCTCCAGGTGATTGGCATAAGGTTTTCAAAATACTCTTATAACATTCTCAATATTTTTTATGTTTTGATGTCTCATTGTTTTTCTAATTTGATCTATTTGGGATAGTTCTTATTTTTTTTTTATGAAGGTGATATACAGAGGGGTGGGTTATAGTTACATTAATAATGAGTACATTTCTTTTTAAACAGTGTTACCCCTTCCTTATGTTTTCCTGCTTCCTCCAACCCTGACATCCCACTCCCCCAAAGTTATAAAGTTCATTTCTAACATAGTATCTAGTGTATATAACTGTTGCTTTGGTTAATTTTTGTCCCACCATTGTTGTGATTTACTTTCACATCCCTAAATCAGATAAAATTATGCATAAGACCAAGAGAACAGAAATGAAAAAATAGTGAGTACAGAGAATAAACAAAAGGGGAAAAAGTAAATTGAAATAACTAAAAACAGTTCATTATACAATCATCTTATACTCATTTCTTGGAGTTCATTTTGATAAGCATCATTTTTACATTGATATGCATAAAGCTAATGAGGTATTTTGATCTTTTCTATGAATATCCTAGACAAATTATACTTTTTCCAAATGAGGGAAAACATCTAGCCTATGATTCTGTGGGTCTAGCTTGTTTGATTTATTATATTTTTCATGTCTTTCCATTTCTTTACAAATGGGGCAATATCATTTTTTCTGACGGAAGCATAGAACTTTGTTGTGAATATATACGATATTTTCTTGATACATTCATTTACTGAGGGGCATCTGGATTGGTTCCATATCTTAGGTTTGGTAAATAACGCTACAATGGATATAGTTCTGATGGTAGCTTTAGTGTGGCCTTGTTTGTGGTCATTTGGGTAAATGCCCAGAATTGGGATTGCTGGGCCATAGGGGAACTCTTTGCAGGAACCACTATACTTCTTTACAGACTATTTGAACAAGTTTACATTTCCACCAATAATGTAGTAATGTTCCTTTTTGGCCCCATCCCCACCAGCCCAGCATCTGTTATTATTAGTTTTCTTCATAATGGTCACTCTAACTGGGGTGAGGTGGAATCTCAATGTTGCTTTGATTTGCATTTTTTTATGGCCAGAAATATTACATGTTAAAGCTGTGAAATATCTGATAAGTCCTGCTATGTTTTGCGCCTGCTGTTAGGTACTGTGCCTCATCTACTCAATATATTTACCAGGTTCTCTGGTAGGGAGTATTTTATATATCCAGTTCCTGTAGTTCTGGACCTTCTCTATGTAGGGTATATTTGATTAACTTCTATCCTGCTGATTTGGTGGGGGTACATTGCTTCAAGTGTTATTTGTCATGAATTTTTTTTTGTGAAAATACTGTACAGAGGGGTTACAATTACATGGGCAAGATAATGAGTCCATTTCTTATCAAGAATTGTAGCCCCCTCCTTTGTTTCCCCTTGAAATATTTTTATATATCCTTTGAATGTAAAAGAGTTTGGATTGGGACCGTATCACGTTTGGAGTTGTTGGCCCTTAATGTTTCTGATATATCATGCCAGGCTCTCCTTTGTAACATATCATCTGAGAAATCTGAATTTATTCTGACTGTACATCCTTTATAAATAATCAGTCTTCTCTATGGCAGCTTTAAGAATACTTTCCTTGATCTTTAATGATCCTCTAATGGATTATGATGTGGTGGTGGGTTGTTCTGTTCTGGTATTATCTGTTTGCTGTTCTTAAGGCTTCTCTTCTCTGAATGATTGTATCTCTTTGGATGTTTGGAATATTCTCGGCTAGAATTCTGTAATATGTTTCCCATCCATTTAGTTTCCTGCTTTTCTCCTTTTGATACATATCTCCCCCAAATTTGATCTTCCAACTGAGTCTTGAAGTTCTGGAAAGATCATTTCTTATTTCTTGGATTTGTTGTAAATGATTATTTACTCTTTCTTATTAGACCTATTCTGTCTTTGACCCCTGAGATTATGTTCTATATCATCTGTGGAGACTTTCTACATTGTTTTTGATTTCCCTGTCTTTTATTGGTCATTTTTTAGTACTTCTATATCTTTATTAAAGCTTTGTTTTAGGTCTTGTATGGACTTTCTTTACATCGTCTCTGTGAATGGAGGGGTTTGGGAGGGTTGTTTTTTTAATGTATCTTCTCTCATATCTTTTAACTAAGCATCTGTTTTTCCTTGGACTCCCTTGCCTTCTCAGAATTTGTTTATCTTTCTGCTTGTAGTCTCCATGAATTATTTTGCTAATATTTGGTTGGTCTCATCTTGTTCACAAATTTCCTTGTAGAGGTTTTGTATCTTGTCATTAGTCACATTTTCCAGCAGTATTTGTAATGTATTTTGAAAACTATCTTCTAGGTCCTTAATTGTGTCTTCTATTGCCTGGTTATTTACTGTGTGAATTATAACACCTTGACATCACTTTTTTTGTATTTTTCTGATTTTTTCTGTCCATTTGGAGGATTTCTCTTGGGGTACTATGATCTTAATCGGTGACTCTCTATATACTTGGTTTGATGTTCTGTTATGATTTGCTTTTTGGAATTAGGGTTTTCTCTAGACCATTAAGTGCAGAAATAGAAATCAGTTGTGGTGAAATGTTGTGATGTTAATACTTGTGGTTCCATTGACAGATCAGAATGTCCAGTGGTATGGTGAATTGTCTCTGTGTATGGATGTGGTTGTCTCTGATGTATATTTCTGTTCCTGCTTTTTCCCATGTGGTCTTTATTTCCAAACTGCAGCTGTGCTTTTGAATATGTTGGCCAGAACAGTCACAGCAGTCATCTGGCTGGCTGGGCACCTTTTCATAGAGTTCTGTTTCTTGTGAAGACAGCATAAAATCTTCTTTTGAGTTTTATATCTATATACACATAATTGTAGCTGAATTGTGGTGATACTCTAGAAATGGAGTACCTGCTAGGACTATAAATCTGGTTCATTAGCGAAAGCTAGGGTAATTTTCTGTTGTTACTCTGCCATTGTTTTACCTCTTCCCCAGATTTATTTTATATATTGTTACTTTTTTCACATAATTTAGGATTTCTAATTGTTGTATCAGGTTATTTTTGTTTTTCTGTTAGTATTACTTTGAAATTGTGATTTCAGGCTTTCATGAAGAGACAAATATAATGTGAAATGTATGTTACTACATTGAAAGAAAGTGAGCAGACATTCTAACCTATTTGCTACAAGTGAATTAATATTAATCAAGCTAATTAAAATGATTACTTATTTACTCTTCAGAGGATGAGTATATTGCTCTTGGATATCTTGGAGGAAAAAGACTTTAGACTCATTACAATTGATCCTACATTGAAATTACTGGCCAAACTTTCTTCTTCAGAAAGGCAAAAGTGCTATTTCTTTCATGTTAGTATTATAAAATCATAATAGCTGCGTATTGAATTGGTTTCCTCTGCCATTTCCAATTCCATTCTTCATCCATTAGGTAACTAGGGCTTTGAATGACCAATTCCTTCAAATACGTATATTGCTTATATTGTGATGTAATATTAAGATGAATGTATCTCTGAGTCTCATCTTTAGCTACATTCATAAGAAATTTATGGAGTCTCAAGGAAGAAACCAGACTATTCCATTCTTTTCTATGTATTAATGAATAAATTCATTCTCTTTAGAAAAATATTCTCATCTTTTATATTGCTCCAGTAAACATCATGTATTTCTAGTACTTTTACTGAAATAAATATAAAGTTTGGAACAGGAAGACAACCCCCCCCCCCCATCATCACTTTAAAGCAAATCCTTGGGGACTATTTTATATATAAAAATAAAATCTGCCATGAACATGTTTATACATCAATAATCTAATAGTTAAATCAATTAGACACAAGAACTACTAGATCAGGTCTCAATTTACTTAAAGTCACCAAAATGTTAGTGTTCATGAATATCAATCATTTTTAGAAAATGACTAGTCAAAACAAATTTATATCATATTTGAAATGTAAAAAATGAAAATTACACCCAGATTTGCTGTGAATAACCTATTTCCAGGAATATATTTATTCAGTAAACAGAGAAACAAAAAATAAGAATTGTCACATAGAATGAAAGATGTAGATTCATACTGCCTCTCCTTAAGATAATACATACATGCAAATAGTGTGATTTATTCAAAGATACTTTAAAAATTCATAAGAGGATTTTTGATCAGAAGTGATAGGTAAACAATTGCAAGAAAGAGAAAACATTTGAATCATTATTTTGGGGTTCATTTCGCATAGGATCAACTTATCTGACCAGATTTTCTGATGGTTTTAATTGGAGATGAGTCAGGGAGAAACATGGGTCCCATGGTTTCCCTTATTTGCAATATCTAGTGTATGTTTGAGACAAGCAGAAACGGTCAGATAAGTTGACGTTAAGTGAAATGAACCCCAAGTTAAGGACTCAAATGGATTTTTTCTTTGCTATTGTTTTTAACATACTTATAAGATATTTCTTTGTTGCTTTGTATGTCCTCCCCCACGGTTAAACTTCTTTTCTCACTGTATTTGATGTAGGTATAATTTGTGGAGGAGAAGGTGGACCCAATGCAACAAAGAGATGTACAAGATGTTATGTCGAAAAACGAACTTTACAACTTTGGAGTGGGGGGGGTGATGGGAAGGGGAAAAAAAGGAGGAGGCAGTAATATTGATAAAAAACAATGTACTCATTACCTTGCCCATGTAATTGTAACCCCTCTATAGGGTATTTTCACAATAAAAAAGAAAGAAGAAAAAATAAACAAAAACAAAAACAAAGAAAGAGAGGTAAGCAAAGTAACTGGAAAACTGTGTATGTAAATTGAGCTTTCAATATAGGATGACAAGTTTTCAATAAATGAGCATATAGAACATGATTCTATATCTCTAACACATATCCAGTATTCTACATTTTCCCATATGTTCCCATTATATTACCTCAGTTCCTCATCAATAGTCTTCTACTTTCATGATGTCAATTGCTACTAAAATAACAAGGTGGGTGTTCTCTTGGTTTCTAGATACAATACATTTTAGTATTTTGGAATAGGAGGATATATTCATGGAGTTTACTTGAATGCCAAGTTTGAGGACACTATATTCATAGTTCTGTTAATTGGCAGCCAGGCACATATTATGAATACACAGAGTATACTAAGAATAAGAGACTTGAACTCAAGGAAAGATACAGGTCCAGGCAAGATCCTGAAGGAAAGAAAAACCAATGGAGCAAACAACAATCAACTATCGTTACAAAGGAATGGAACTGATTTCTGATGTGTCTGAGAGGCAGCTGTGTGTATGTATGTGTGTGTGTGTGTGTGTGTGTGTGTGTGTGTGTGTGTGTGTGTGTGTGTGTGTGTGTGCATAGACAGAGACAGAGACAGAGACAGAGAATGAGAGAGAAAGAGAGAGAAAATTTTAGTGTGCCTTCCACATTTACAATCCATAGAGCATTACTTGTTAGAGAAGGGGCTCATATCAGATCCCTGATACCAGTGTCATCACTTTTTACTGCAAAAAACACTTTCTTAATCTCTAATTAGAAAGGGAAATGAACTAACATCTTACATGAATGGTTTGACAATTAATTGGTATATTGAAGGCCAAAGGGAGAAATTGGAGATTAATATAATCTTTTTTTCCACTTTTCTGATTATTACTCCGCAATAGCTGTGATTTTCAGAAGTCTCCTTCAATGTACTCATTGCTGAATTACTAACATGCTTAATAATATGTAACATATGATAGAGAAATAGATCAGCCAGCAAGCGCAAAGAACTAGTGATAAGATCGAGGAGCAGGGTTGCCACATCTTTTAGGAATGCAATTTCTTCATATGAACTTTGTGGCTTTCCCTGTGTGATTGTGTGGCTTTCCTTGTGTGATTAAATTGGTAAGAAAGTACTGTAGAAACAAGAATTCCTTTTCAAGCAAGTAGAAAGTGCTCATGATCACATCCTCATGTTGCAAATTTCCACTTCATAAACTCTTTCATAGAGTGCTTTCATTTAATATACTTCAGCACCTCTTCCTTCCCTGGTTGAGAAAGAAAAAAGATAATTTTGTTTGAACATTATCTTACGTAGATTAGTGTATACAGGAATGATTTGTATAATTACAGAAGTTTGTAATAAATGTAAGTAGGGATCATGTCACAACAATAATATATAATATATAGAATATAGAATATAAATAAATATTATATAATATGTAAATATATAACATATACCTATAATTAAAATCACACAAGACTAGAAGTCATAGAATTTTTACATGAATACATACATTAGATTAGTTGAAGAATTTCTATTTTGAGATAAACTTTATATTAAATTATAATGCACTTTGATAAGATTGCAACATTTTATTGAAAAATATATTTCTTAGAGATTTTTTTGCTTCATAATTTTAAGAAGACAAATGGTCCCATATTATAATTTTATTTTCATTATTTTCCTGTTTCCATGTGATTAACCTCCAAATTAGAAATCCAGATATATAATTTAATTTAATTCAACCAAAAATACCATTCAGTATAAGGACCTTATACTCTACATTCTTCACACTAAGATCATCAAATATGATGAGTCTGAAATAGTCTCTTTGTGAACTATGTTAATATTATTTACAATGTGAATGAAATGTTTAGGAAGTAATATTTATTTTAGTTTAATTGCTCTGAAGAGATAATAAATGATATAATAAAAGGCTAAAAATGATTAGATTTAAAATTTAGAATTCAGGAAATGTTTTTGACCACACTTGTTACTGGAGCCTTCACAACAGCCTCATGAGATAATTTATATTGATGAAGGAAAAATTCCAGAGGTTAGACTTTAATGAATCGAAAAATCATGTCATTCTGAACATGTAGAGCTACATATCAATCATAGAAAATTTAACTTTTAAATGCCTGGCTATAATCATATATTTAATTGCAGGGTAAGTACTTGTTCAAAGGAGATAAAATTTCATTTATTCTGAAAAGTAAATCTAAGTACTCATTTGAATAAAAGACAATGTTGAAAATATCACTCATTCAAGAAACAAGATGTACAGTTTCCTGTTTTTCATGACAATTATTTTCTCTAAACTTACTACAAATACTAGATTAGTAAACCTAAATCATTGTTTTGTAAGAAAATAGAAACTTAATTTCCTAAAAGTCATGACAATTACTTTTTCTCAAACAATTACTAAATAACTGTTTTATATTAGTTGTCATGGACTCTTAATTGATATATTTTTATTAATTTTAATAATTAAGTTAAGTATTAATTAAGTTAAATAAGGAAGTGTGACATTTATTTATTAATATTTAGTTATTTTGTTAATGACTCTTACTTGTCAGAAGTGGCAATTCCATCATATATTTAAAGCATTTGATTATATTCCCTCTATTTCCTTTCCATTACTCCTTCCTCCAAAGATCTGCTTTTCACATAAAATTACATCTTTATATATGTGCATATAATCTTATTTGAAAGATTTAAGTTAAACTGCAACTTAATTCATGATGTACAGTGGATCAACAGGATGAATAAAAACTTGAACATTTTTGTTAAATTGTGGATTGAACTATCATTATTATTATTATTACATTTAAGATCCCAGACAGAATTAGAATTAGGGCTAGAGAAATAGATAATTTAGATTCAACACAGGATGACTCATTGCAACAATGATACTCATAAGAACTATGTTGAAAACGAATTTTACACCATGGGGATGGCGGAGTAAGGGAGGTAGGGAAGGAAGGGATAGTGGGAGAGCAACAAAGGAGATAACAATGCTCAAAAAGAAATGTACACATTACCTTAGACATGTAACTAATTCCTCTGTAAAGCATCTTTACAATAAAATAAAATTTTAAAAGTAATAAAAAATAAAACCTGAAAAGAAATAGAAAAACACCTTAAAAATTTTAGGTTCAAAATGCAAGTAAAATTTAGACCTACACGCTGAGCAAGAGTTAGGATAAATGTGAAATAGAGGCTTGATATTAACATTATGATTCAGTTATAAGTAGCCTTATGATTAAGAAATGCAATCCAGTTAGATCTGGGGCTAGGATGAGAAAAAGATGTAAGATATTCTGTAACACTGCAACATATTTTAAGAATATTGAATGGAATCAAAGTTAGAATAAATAATAACCAGTGTCTGTGCTACATTAAACATTCAGATATTATTTGACTTAGAGTGTGAGTTACTTTTTTGTTCTGATTAGGATTAGGAAAGGATAAGCTTTAGGATAAAATTTGGTTTTCCACTAAGAAGTGGAAGCAAAAAAAAAATGTGTGATTGAATAGAATCTAGACGATTTTCCTTACATTAACCATTTGGTGTTAACTCACATTGTGATTAGGTTTAGGTTTCTGGGTTAAAGGGGGTTGGGGATAGAGTAAAGAAATTGGCTAAACTGATGGTTCATGCCTATTATCCTGGCTACTCAGGAAGCTGATTTCTGATGATTGCAGTTGAAAGCCAGCCTGGGCAAGAAAGTGCGTGAGACTTTTATCTCCAGTTAACCACCAGAAAACCGAAAGTGGTGCTGTGGCTCAAGTGGTAAAGTACTCAAGAGCTAAAGAACTTAAGGGTCGTGCCCATGCCTAGAGCTCAGGGATTGTGCCTAGGCCCAGAATTCAAAACCCACGACCGACAAAAAGAAAAAAAAAAGAAATGGGTTAAATGTTAAATAAAGCTGAACTTATTTTAGGTTCTAGGAATTCAAGAAAAGCTGGGATATTGGAAATACAATGTATTTCATAATATCAGGATTTGAGAGCAATGGGTATAATTATTCCAGTTATGGAACAAGATAGATTCATAGTTAAGAGTGGGAAAATCTGTAGGGTTTAGGAAAACTTGCGATTTATTTCAAGAATTACAAGTGGAATTTCAGTTAGTATGACACAAAATGAGCATTTTTCCTAAATTTTAGAATTGGATATCGTTAGTGTCAAGGTTATGGTTAGGATTCCAGCGATGGATAGGGTTAGAGTGAAGGACAAAATAATGAGGGTCAAATTGAAGGTAAATTTTAGAATAAGCCTGGTAAGAATTAGAATAAATGTGAACTAGAGTAGTGCTATTAATATTAGAATCTACTTACAATTAGCCTTATAGTTGTTCTCAATGTTCTAGTTAAGATTAAGATTAGAAAATGACTAAGATATTGGAAAAAATTGAAACCTATGTTTGGAATGCTTATTTGAATCAAGTTAGGATGAGTGAAAACTAGTGTACTTAAGTTAGTATTAGTATTGACATATAATTTGAATTAAGATTAGGATCAGTATTTTGTCCTGATTATGATTAGTGTTATGAATAGGAAAGTTTTTAGTATAAAATTGAGTTTTCACTAAAAAGTAGAAGCCAAATGTGAGATTGAATAGTAGCTAGAGTATTATCATTATATTTATTTCAGAGTGATCATTCTTATAAAGATTGAGAGTTTTCCAGACAGGTGTAAATTGAGTTAGTGTTAAGTAATGGACTAAGCATAAGTAAGTCCGAAACTCTTTTAGGGAACAGAGGTTCAGGAAAAGGTAGGATCAATGGAAACTACAATATTTTTCCTGTTAAGAGAATTTGACGACAACTAATGTTAGAGAACAAGATAACTTCAGAAGTAGAATCAGAAAATTTGTGGAAAATAGGGCAAACTGAAACTCATTTCCAGAGTGCAAAATGGAGTATTCATTGGAATGATTAAATTGAAATATTTTTCTTAAACATTAGAATTGGACTATCATTAGGATGAAAGTTAGGTTTCAGTTCCAGCGGGGCTTAGTGTTAGCATTAGAGAAATGGAAAGTTTAGGGTCAAACTGAAGTAAATCTTCAAATAACAAGTCGAGTTAGTATTAGGGTGAATGTGAAATAGAAAACTTCTAATAATATTAAGATTAGTATATGATTAGTGTGAGGGTTAGCCTGATTGTTCCAGTTAGGGTTCGGGTTAGAAAAATGGTAAAATGTTGAGTAAAACTACAAACTATTTTAAGAAAGATGAGTTGAATCAAAGGATGAATAAAAACTCATGTGTTTTTGTGGCTTTTAGAATCCAAAGGCAATTAATTAGTTCTAAGGTTAGGGTTACTTTTCTTGTTCAGATTAGACTTAGGGTTAGAGAAGGATAAGCTTTAAGGTAAAACTCAGTTTTCTGCTAACACTTTCAAGTAAAATATGTGTGAAATTTAACAAAACGTACAGAGATTTCCTGTTTCCTATTCAGGGTTCAATAGTGTTAAATTTAGAGTTAGGTTTCTAGTGAGGTTGAGATATATTGTTAGGGTTAGGAACTAGAGTCAATTTTAAGTAAACCTGCAGCTTCTTTTTGGAGATATGGGAGTTCAGTAAAAGTTAATATCAATGGAAATTACAGTACTGTTCATGATATGAGGATTTGAGGTTAATGATTTACAATAGGGAACAAGATATATTTCAGAGTCCAAGTAAGGATCTGTAGGATTTCGAGCAAACTGCAAATCATTTCAAAGACAATGAATATCTGTTAAGATGTATAAGAACTCGAGTATTTACCATTAATTTTAGCATTGGGTTACTATTATCACCAAGGTTACTCTTAGGGTTCTGAACAGGATTAAAGTTAGGATTAGGGAATGGAAGGTTTCGAACTTGAGTGACTTACTTTCTTTGTGTATGTATATGCACTATTCTAAGGCTTGAACTCAAAGCTTGGGTTCTGTCCCTGAGCTTTTTATTATTATTTTTAATTGTGAAAATAACATACAGAGAGCTTACAATTACATGAGCATGGTAATGAGTACATTTCTTATCTAGCATTGTTGCCTTTGACTTTGTTTCCCTTTTCCATCCCTTACCAGCTCCCACACACACACCCCACCCCCACCACGCCCTCCCCCTAACCCAGCCAATGTTATAAGGTTCGTTTTTCGACATAACGTCTTGCACATCTCATTGTTGCAATGGGTTTTGCTGTAAGCTAGAATTGTATCACTTGAGCCATGAGTCCACTTCCAGCTTTCTTTGGTAGTGAATTGGCATAATTCTCTTAAAAGTCTAAGTAAAAGCCCAACAAAATAATTCCAGTAATGTGTACTGCAAGAGAGGACAGTGAGGAGCAATGTGAGAAGGGTAGGAAATGGAAGGGGAAAAGGATAGGATATAGGCAAGAATCTATTGCATACTTCCCAAAATTGAAATATACAAAGGAGGGGGTAGGTTGAAATGGGAGTGAAGATGATGAAGTGGTAATACAATTCCAGATGCAATGTACAAATAAATTGCTTTGTTAAATGTCAATTAATTCCATAACATAATATTGAGACTCATAAGGATTGGGGTTGATTGGGAGGGGTGGATGAGAATGTTGAAAGGGGTGACATTGAGCAGTTACAGTGGATGGCAACTCCTTTGCACAACTACTAAAATATAATAAAAATATTCAAAAATTAATTATTACAGTTGAATAGAGAGTTGAACCTCAATTCAATCCCCATTTTAAAATATTTTTAACCAAGAGGTTTGGAGAATAAAATTCAAATAATAAAATCTTCTGAATTTTTTATAAGAATTTGTGAAATTTAAATCAAAAATACTTTGCTTTTTGTCACCATTAGTAGGGTTGTTATAAGAAAATACTTCAAAGTAAATCCTTTCAAAACATCAGTATTATATTACCCATACTCTAGAAGCTTGAATATTGGTTATAAAAATGGTTATTCAAAGCAATTCCTTGTCTTATGGGGGCCCATTTTCTGGTTCACTGTAATCTATTTGCTGGACGTTCACATGGCAGAGTAGTTATATGGGGCTTCTTTTATCACGATCATTATTTCAGCGTCATCTCTGAAAGGGTGATTCTAATGTCATCAGACAGGGGAAAAGAATTTCAACATGGGTATCTGGAAGTAGTTACATCTCCCAATACACATTGCCACTTTTGCTTTCACTCAGTGTAGTGTATCATTTGGATATTATTTCATAGAAGATAATAACTGAAGGACAAGCTTATATCATGTGTATTATGTGAATGATTGTCATTAACTTTAAATAATATCTACTGCGGTCACGTGATTTTTCTTCTTTTAAACCTAAAATTTTTTTTGACATAAAAGTGTAGATTTATACATTTTTTGAATATATAAACATATTATTTACTGGTAATGTATTTCTGAGGTTTGATTACCAAATCATTTCAGAGAAACACCGAATTTCATGTACTTTATATCAACAGTAATTTTTTGAAATTGAATCAATATCAATATGAGATAACTAAAGCAAGACATTCCATCATTATCCAATTATTTCTCTAGACTTGAACATAAGTTATTTTTTAATGGTAGGAAATTCATAATATAACTAATCTCTATAGAATAATTAAGAAATAAATGCTCGTGATAATATTTATTTTTCCTTCAACTAGAAAGAAAGAGCCTCACTAGAAATGACAAAATCTTGAATGGAAATGCCATAAAATTATGAAAAATTTAAGTCATTATGAGTTAGATGAAATAATCATTTTTGAAGGTCACAAAATGAAATCTCTTGAAGCTTCCTTATCTGTTAAATATTTGCTTTCAAAATATTTCATTAATTTCTCCAGCAATGGTATTACCAAACCACCTCCATGCCAAATAGCTCCTGTGATTAATTCAAGTAAATATGTAGGAACAGAAGTTATCCAATTGTACATAAATATCTACCCACCACACTAGAAGTTAAATCTGAAATCATAAAGGATTGGGATTAATAATTAGCTTTCACGATGTTGCCATAAAGAGGTGGTGAACCTTTTCAAGTGGGCAGAGTTGTAGAGATTTGGTCACTGAGAACTTGCGATCAAAGAGGATGTTAAGATCTAAGTCCTTTCCTTCTCTTCCTTCTTTTTCTTCTCTGTCTCCTTCTCCTTTTCCTTCTCCCACTCCCTCTCCTCCTCCTCCTCCTCTTCCTCCTTCTCCCTCTCCTATTCCTCCTCTTACTTCCTGGCTTCCATGAATACACATACTCCATCACATGTTCCTGACATGGGGTACCGTGCCATCAACAACCCAAAACAATGAGGATAAGAAGCAAAATGAATGTATCAAATCAGAAGCCAAGATAAATCTTTCTTCCTTTTACGTTCATTTTATAAAGTATTTTGTGATATTATTAGGAGACGGACACAGCATGCTGTCATTTATTATAAGGGATAGAATTTACTGGAAAAATTCTGACCAACATGGCCTAATGAAATGATTGATTAAATTAATATTATATTAGGACAAATCTACTTTAAAATATCAGATATACTTCAACAAGAGGCAAAAAAAGAAAACACCTCTATGATTTCCTATGAAAATACAGCAGAATTAAATCTGTTCCTCAAGGAAATTGACCTAGAATTGGCAATAATGTAAATTTCATAAATGATTTAAGAAGACTGAAGAACAAATTTCAACTCAAACAGCATGATATATAATTTACTTTGTCCCCTGTAAACAACCTTATAATTCTAGCTATGTCTGGTACCCAAAATGACTTGTGTTTGATTCCAAACATATTTTTAATTAACTTTAAGTAGTTGTGTTGGAGTTGCTGTTTGACAGTTTATGAATAATTTTTTAATGATTTTTTTTCTTTGATGTCTGGGTCTGGGCAATGTCCCTGAGCTCCTTTGGATGAATGCTAGAACTCTATCACTTGAGGCACAGCAACACTTTCAGTTTTTTTCTGAAATTTAATTAGAGATAAGAATCTCACAGACTCCTGCCTGGGCTGGCTTCAAACCTCAATCCTCAGGCTCCTGATTATCTAGAATTATAGGCGGATGCCACGAGTGCCCAGCTTAAAACAATGCATCTTTTTTTTTCTTTTGGCTAGTTCTGGGGATTGAACTCAGGGTCTTGAGCTTCTTTTCCTCATGCTAACAATCTACCAAGTGTGACATAAGGTCAATTCCAGCTTTGATGTAGTACTGAGGAATCAAACCCAGGACTTCACATATACAAGGCAAGCAGTTTACCACTATTCCTTATTCCACGGCCAAAACTATGCATCTTGATGATCATTAGCCCTCATCCCTCTCAATCCCTATCTCATCCCTCTATATAATTTTGTAGACTATTCACTGACTCGCAATATCATGTACAGTCACTCCGATGATATATTACAGATCACATTTTATTGATAGTCTTATTCATCCACATACTAAAATTATGCGTTACAGAATTCTGTTATTTTAAATTCTAAATTATCACTCAGATTCTCTCATACTATTCTAAAATTTTTTCTAAGTGTTATGCAAATGAAATCTGTAATTCTTCGATAAAGTACAATGACTCATCGAATGTTAAAGTGTTGGACTATGAACATCACCTTCAGTTCTAGGATATTTTATCATCACTACCCTCTCAAAATTCTCCAATATTTCTTGGTAGTCACTTCCTGTCATCATCTCAACTTACCCTCCCATTGAGCAACTATTATTTCATATTATATCTCTACAGATGTTCCAAATTTTAAAAAGCTCATATAATTAGAAAATGTAGTCTTTTTATCCATTTCTCCCATCTACTATTACTGTTTCCAAAGGAAGTCCATGCAAATTTTTCTCATGGATAGAGCATATTGTTTTGTATGAATGTGTGTAATTGTTTAATGTCCTCAATGGGCATTTCAATATTTTATTATATGTTATTGTAAAAGGTTTTTCTATGTATATTCTTGTACATGTGTCTCATTGGACATATGTTGAAATATATTTTTATATAAAATTATGATTCAAAATGCTGGATCATAGAGGCATCTATATGTGTACTATCTTAAAGATCCCCTCTGGAGATGAGGTCTCTCTTCTTATTTGGTGTTAGTATTTTCTCAACCTGGCGAGTCCAAAAAGCTTGAGTGAAATGGGTGTATGTTGAACCAAAGTGCAGTTTCCAACCCAGTTGGCCTGTAAGGTCTTCAACACTCATCCTCTGCAATAACAGGCACCTTTCTAGGACTTAAATAATAAAGTTGCTTTTGGATTCTAGTTTGTCCTTTGATGATCAAACCTTGCCCATAATAGTTAGTGGGTTTGAGCTAACTGATTAAGTAGTGGGCCTAGCTCACTTGAGGTCATGTGGTTCCCACCTTTTCAATTACCTGGAAGATCCAGGATATAAACAGAGTTTATCTTTATAAAAAGGAAGGTTTTCACATGTCCAGGCTCACCTTTTTCTGGCGTTCTAACTTCTGACAGTCATGCTTCATAAGCTCTGACAACAGCCCTCCCATTAAATATTTTGTTGGTTTTTCACAATTGCTTAGATGTTAAGTCATGCCTCCACCTGCACATTTCTCACCCAAGGCTGTTTGAAACATGTTTTTTTTTTCAGTCATGGTGCCTGAATTCTGGGCCTGGGCACTGTCCCTCAGCCCTTTAGCTCAATATTAGCGCTTTACCACTTGAGCCACAACACCATTTCTGGATTTTTCTGCATATGTGGTGTTGAGGAATCAAACCCAGAGCCTCATGCATGCAAAGTAAACAATTTACCATTGACCTTCCTTCCCAGCCCTTGAAACAATCTTGACTGGTTCATTATATAACTATTTCAAAAACATGTACTCATCATTCTTATGTTTCCTCTATTTGTTGGTCTTTCCTCTTTTATAAAACCTTCAAACTTAAATAACAATCTTTTAAATAAAATATTCAGGAAAAATAATCCTATATGAAATTTTTATGCAATATCATAAAAAGAATATTGTAAATAACCGAATTTCAAGAGCCTTTTGTTATTAGCTCAGTTATTATTGAATGCCTGTAACAGATCCGTCTGAAGATATTTACACATACACAGGTATATAGACGATTTAGTTTATCAAGTGCACATTAAAAATAGAGCTCAAAAATACAAATCAGCCTTAACACATATTTTTGTATCTTTCCTCACATTCTCCCTAAAACATGAAAATATTAAGAATGTCTGAGTGAGCCTTCTCAGTTCCCATTTACTTGGGCTTCCTAGGTTTAAAATTCTTTGATCATATAGACATGCTGTAATGGGAATATGATTTTTTGGTGGACTTGCCCTTCAGACTGTGTTTCTTGTTCACCCCTTTTCTCAACTCCATTACTAGAGATTTTTCTCAGAGATGACTCCATCATCAACTTTTCATTCTTCCAAGCTTGAATAATGAAGTTGCATATCAAGACGCTTAGACAAAAAAAAATGTAAGAGACTGAATCTAAGACACTTCTCTCATACACAGTCCCTGCAAACATACAAATCGCAAAACAGTACTTATAGTTTCATATTTTTCTAACATGGCCAATGCATGAGGTTGCTTGCTTCTGTGGGTGGCTGTTTGGGCCTCTTCCTGATGATGCGGATTAAGTTTACATCTCAGGTCCATTTTCAGCTAAAAAGGATGGCAGGTTTAGCCCATCCATGAGGTTGGCTGAACAGATGGCTGGATGTGTCTCCTCTTGAGGGGCTCCTAAGATCCCTCATGAATGGCATGCAAGATCTATGTTGCAAATACCAGGGGACATTAAGGTATACTACAAACACCAACTCAGCAAGGCAAAGTTTACTCCAGCAGAATGTATCCAGTCTGTCGCAAGGCCAAGTTGAATAACCACACTGCATAGGCAGCCCATCTCTGGCTATCACGAATTTGAATTTTGGGATCGTCTTTCATGATGGTTCAAATATCCCTTTCAAACTGTCAAAAGTTTTAATAATCAGTCAAATCCAAATCACCTGGCCATATTAAAAGAAAAACATCCACTTTTTACCCAGTTGTTGTTCTACCACTAGTGCCATTCCCCTATCCCCTAGCACCTCCAATAACATTGGTAAGGTTGTGATTACCTTTACAAGGGCAGTGCTTATATCAGTCAAACACTTCATGATTTAACTTGGGAAATGTGATCACTATTTTCCTTAGCTTGGACTTCATTTAAATCGAAAAGTGTCTCTATTGATTCAGAAAGAAAGAGTGGATATTATGCATTTGTTTCTTTCTTTTTTTTTTTTTTTTTTTTGGGTCCGGTCGTGGGGCCTGAACTCTGGGCCTGGGCACTGTCCCTCAGCTCTTCAGCTCAAGGCTAGTGCTCTACCACTTGAGCCACAGCGCCACTTCTGGCTATTTTCTTTTTGCTTATTTGGTGCTGGGAATCGAACCCAGGGCCTCAGGCTTGCAAGGCAAGCACTTTACTACTGAGCCACCTTCCCAGCCCCAGGAAGAGTGGATATTATGGTAGGCACCTGAGATTTTTGCTATGTATATCAAGGGCTGTAGGCCTCATGTGTAATATTTTACTAATTTTTATGGGGAATAGATGATGCATTTTATGTGCAACTAGAAACAACTTTCAAGCATAAGAAAAAGAGAAAACGTATCTCATATGCTACATATGCTATTATATATTAAAAATGTGTATGATAACATCCAAATTATGGCAAATTGACAATGCATTTTGTACAAAAGGGGTGATTTCCCTGAGCGTACTCTCATTACATTAAAAAACAGTCTCACTGCACTGAAGGGACAGAAGCCAGGAGGAGGAACAGAATGAGTGTTAAATGGAACAGCATACAACAAAGGGGCTTCTCAGCTGCATTGGTCATAGAAGGAAAAGAACGAAGCAAACCAAAGACAGTGATGGGAAGGGAGCAATAAGAGGGAAAGAGAGAATAACCTACAGTAAGCAAAAGCAAGAAATGCAAACACCAACTCTGCAAGGCAAAGTTTTCTTCTGCAGAAGGCCTCCTGTCTGTTGAATAAGCACTCCACTTGAATAAGCCCACCACTGGCTCCCACAAATTTTAACTTTGGTATCATCTTTCATGATGGCTCAAAGTTTTAACCCCTTTCAAACTAGTCAAAAGCTTTAATAATCAACCACAAACACATCAGCTGGCCATATTAAACAAAAAATATCCACCTTTTTCCCAGCTGGTGTTCTACCACGAGTGCCATGCCTGTAGCTCCTAAGACTTCTGTAAAATAGCATTGGTAACGTTGTGACTACCTTTACAAGTGCAGTACTTATATTAGTCAAGCACTTCAAGATTTAACTTCTACAATTTTCTCATCTGATTTTACTTTCTTTTCTTCCAACCTAGTAAGCACTAACTTTCCAATTCAGCAGTATCCAATAGGATATTTTGATTTAAAAAGGTGTTTGGTTAAGGCAGTTTTTCAGTCACTGAACAAAACCTCTTATACAAGAGATAAAGCACCCATCTACACATCACTCTGCAAACAATTATTAAAGTGGTAAATATTGACACCATGATTCATTCTTAAAATGCTTGTTCCACCCTCAAACTAGTAAAGGGTCTGACACCAGACACGGACACACAAACGTTTTCTCTTTTTAATGTGACTGTGGGCTGGTCTTGGGTTTGATCTCATGCTCTGGGCATTGTCCCTGAGCATTTTTGCTCAAGGCTACCACTCTAGCCACAACTCCAGTAGTATCTTTTTGCAGGTTAGTTAGAAATAAAAGTCTCATCTGTCCTGCCTGGGTTGGCTTCAAACAGAGATCCTCAGTACTCAGACATCTGAGCATCTAGGATTACACTCAACATCATCTCAGTTTTTATGTAATTTGTTTGCCATTACTTAACCTTTGTAAGTCTTTCTGCAGCATTGGCCTCCAACCACCACACAGATTCCCTTTCAAATATATTTATTGTTTTTTGAACAGGTTTATTGTGAAAATATTGTACAGAAGAATTATGTACATGAGCATGGTGAAGTGCACTTTTCCTATCAAGCATTGTTACCTCCTCCTTTGTTTTTCCATCTTTAACCTTCCAGCTCCACAACTACACTATATACTCCCCCCTCCCCCTAAATTGTAAAGTTTGTTTTTCAACAGTGTCTTGTGTATCTCATTGTTAGAATAGGTCAACCTCTATCCCTATTTAAGTGTTTTGTATTTTTCCCTTTCACTCCCCAAATTAGAGAAGTGCATATACAAGGTGCAGGTCACCTTGGAAACACAGTGGAAACAGGGGTTATACCGTAGAGGAGTGGGGAATACAATGAAACAAAAATCACATGGAACATTATAATATGTTTGAAACAAGAGCAAGAAAGAAAAATCACTCGTGTCCCTATCTTGGGGTTCATTTCACGTATCTTCATCTTATATGGTCAAGTATCATATTTAGGCCAAATTTTTCGCATTCAATCCTACCAGTGGCTCCTACTTACTTTTCCTTGGTGGTATTTCCAATTAACAAACACTGCTGATAAATAAAAGTGCATATTGGAAGAATCCGATTAGGGACACCATAGATTGTGGAGATCAACAGAATAAAACTAATTTGAGCTTCCGTTTCTGGTTTCTAGCTTTAAGCTCTTTGGAAAAGATTCAGGGGCCCCTAAATAGCATAGTTGTAAATATGAAGTTTGAATGACCCCCTACCTATGAAGTCTCTCCTTACTTAATTGAAGGTTTTTGAGAATGGTCAGGTGTAGGTTGGCTAATTGAACCAAAGCACAGATTTCACTCCAGTTGGCTAGTAACATCTCCAATAGTGGTCTTCTGCAATACCACCAGACATTTCCCCTTGCTATGATTAGTATTTATTGCTCATCTCAAAGGGTTTGCCTTCAATACATCCATGTAATTTTTGCAGAAATGTCAAATTTTCCCCAGGTATAGTTGACTTGAAAGAATGGATTCGGTCAGTTTCACTGGTTTTTGAAGTAAACTCTTGCTTCTGAGAAGAGCAACAGCGTGTTCCATGATGTCTCATATCACATTTGGCTGACCTATCATGAATTTCATGCCCATGGGGTCTGAGCTCCATGACAGCACAAAGAGGACCTCTTGTGTGGCCTTCCTGCCACACAGTTACAGCAGTATTTAGTATGTAGACAGAATCACGCACAGTACTTACCTAGCTTATACAGTCTCAATTTAAATCTGGGTAGACTCAAAATTGAAAGTCATACACAAAGTATCTGCTCCAAGGATGAAATTGCAATCATATCATAGGATTAACTAGAGGGTCTACTGTGGCCCTGGAACTAAGCATGGTCACTTTAAGGGCATCAAGACTTTTTGGAGTTCCCCAAGCAGGATGTTTTCACAAGTGAATAGCTGACAAATATTAGACACTTATCTGGGCATTATGAAACTGAATCATGTTTTGACCAATTTGATTATTAACTCCCTCCTTACTAGAAGGTAATGCCCTCCCCACTAGAAGGGAAATTTTCATTCCCTCCCATACTCCCCCCAAACTCCCTCCCTCTTGGTAGGAAACCCTCCCTCCCTCTTGGTAGGAAACCCTTTAGGTGTAGCTTGCCTTTGTTTTGTTGTTGTGGTTCGTTCTTGGAACTGAAATCTGGGCCTGGGTGATGTCCTTTAGCTCTTCAGCTCAAGGCTAGTGCTCTACCACTTGAGCAACAACACCACTTCCCGTTTTCTGATGGTTTATTGGTGATAAGAGTCTCACAGAATTTACCTGCCTTGCCCAGCTGTGAACAGCTATACTCAGATCACAGCCTTCAGAGTAGCTAGAATTACAGACGTGAGCCACACAATCCCATTTTTTCTCTTTTCTCTTTTCTTTAATTTGTAAGTTGTGAGGCCTGAAATCTGGGCCTGGACACTGTTCCTCAACTCTTCAGCTGAAGGTTAGCACTCTACCAGTTGAGCCACAGTGCCACATTTGGCTTTTTCTGCTTATCTGGTGCTGTGGTATCAAACCTCGGGGCTCATGCATGCAAAGCGAGCACTCTACCACTCAGCCACCTTCTCAGACCTCATCTGAGTTTTTAATTAATTCACTTGCCAAAGTTCAATCCTTCTAAGATCTTTGTGCAGCTTTGGCCTCCAACCACCACACAAACTCTTCCGATTTCAGATAATTTTCTAGAACTAATTTTCCCATGACATCCTACTACAGCATTTAGTTTATGGGTTTAAAAAATCTTTTAGTATATTTAATAAACCTCTGTTTATCTTATTCTACTCTACATTTTATTTTTGCCAGTCCTGGGACTCCCTTAGCTTCTTTTGCTCAAGACTAGCACTTTACCAGTTGAGCCACAGTGCCATTTCCAGCCTTTTCTGTTTATGTGGTTCTGAGGAATAAAACCCAGGGCTTCATGCATGCTAGACAAACAATTTACCACAAAGCCATAATCCCAGCCCCTAAACGATATTTTATTTGTACTAATCATCAGAATAAAAATGATTCATAAGCTGCTATCTGGTTTCGGGCTTTGATCTTTTTGGAAACTCGGTGTGGGGTGGGGGGAGGAATCCTGAAAAGCACCTATGTAAATAGGAAATATGAATGACCTGCTAGGGAAGGGGTGTCTCCTAACTAGTATAAAATGTTTGAGAGTGGACAGGTGGATGAAATTCTAGGGTGAAAGGAATGGCCAATTGAACCAAAGCACAGGTTCTACTCTATTTGTCCAGGAAGGTCTCAAACAGTGGTCCTCTACAATACAATTAGACATTTCCCCTGGCTATGTTTAGAGCTTACTGCTCATCTCTTCATAGGTTCAGCCTTCACTGCATCTTGATAAGTTTCCCAGAAATGCCTATTGTTCCCCCTACCTAGAGAGGCAAGTGGTATAGTTGGCCTTGGGAATATAGGGTTTTTGTCTTAGATCCTTACTCTTGCGAGCAGCAACAGCAGGGTCTTACAAGTTTCCCCACGGATGTGGCTCCTCCTGAGGCGCACCCCACATCCCACTTGTGAAACAAGGAACCTGGACAAGTCCCCAAATTGTTGGGACTACTCCTACAGGGTAACCCTATATCCCAAGAAAGACCACCAAGTTTAAAGGAACTTAACACAGCATTAGTTCTGTTAAAGGGCATGTTATTGACAGGAAGCCAATTAAGCAATCACCTTGAATAGGAAGTCTGTCCAGGTTTTACCCCTAATGAGTTACTACTTCTGGTATTAATAAGAAATTGAGTTCACAATCTTGCTCAATTGGCTCTTCTGAGACTCAGCTGGCTAGTTTGAAAGGGGTTATCAGTTTCAGAGCAATCCACTAAACCAGGACAACTTGGCCAGAAATGGTTAGAAAATTCTTACTCAGCTTGTTCTCTATGAATTAAATTATGCCTCAAGTCCATAGAACGATTTTAGTGACAAGATATACTTTAGTTAAAAGAGCTTTTGTAAGATGATGGCTACACTTAGTCAGTCTTTTCCCTCAAGCCATCACTTTCAGAGAAAAACATTCTAACTTCTTCACAGTCCATTCTCAGACAGAATTTATTATCAGCAGCAGCCTCTTTGGAATGGAGGCTTATGAGCTTCCAGGTGAAAACACCTTATTCACATATAGCCTTGGTTCCCTTAGGCAAACTTGCTTCGGCAAGCGGTTATGAAATCAACAGCTGTGTGTGGCCGCATCATTATAGAGATCCTGTCTTGTACTTCTGCTCCTACTGCTAATAGAAAGAGGAATTCCTGCTCTCTGGTGGCACATAGCACACATATTGAACCCTGAGCCCAGAGCACAAATTGGGCTGCAGCATTTTCAGAGCCATAGATGAAACAGTCAGATCGCAGCTGCTTGGCTGACCACAGGGCACACTTTTGATGCCACATTTCTGAGGCAAAACAGTTCTAGGATGCCAAGACACTATGGTAGGGAGAGGCCTGAGGGAGAATTCTTGGTGGGAAGGAGAAGGTGAAAGTTTGGATTTACGTTTTAAAAAGGCAAGCCACATTCTGAATTGCTTGAGGCAGTGAGCAGATCAACATTTTCTAGCCCTCTAGATGCAGCGTATAAGACCACTTCCCACATCTCACCCTCAATCCCTCCTGCCTGGCAGTCTTCAATTCGCTCTTACATGAGTTAAGCAGTTTTTAACACAGCAAAAGTCAGCAAACCTGATCTAGCTGGTGAAGAAAGCATATCCTCTGGCTTTAGAATAGATCAATTTCTATCTCAGAACAAGAGGAAGAAAAGAAACCACATTCTACAGAATTTAACACCTCAAAGATGCTAGTTTGCTGCCTTAACTTTTCAATTAGATTCATACAAGAAAAAAAGAAAACCTGAGAATTTCTGGAGCCTTTACTAGCCTAGTACTGTGCTCTTGTTGGAATTTTTTGTTTGTTTTGAATTTTTCCTAATACTTTAGAGATCCTAGTTAGAAGAACTGAGACAATGTAGACATTAGCCTGGTTCAGATTAATCTGAAACCACAGCACCTAAATGATCGAATTCTATATCGAGTCTGAAAGCTGAAGGCCAAGGCTTCCATCCCCCCCAACATCTTCAGAATAGTAGAATTGTCTAGGTCTCGGGTTTGTTTTATTTAAAGAATTAGAAAGCAAAAAAGTTTTTAAAGCAGTTTCTTCTTCTAAGCAAAAACAGAACAGTGAAACAGTCTCCTCCTTAAAGCAAAAACAGATTAGTGAAACAGACTCCCCAGCGACAATAGGGACAAAGAGCTGGTTGGAAGGAGCCCAAATCCCTCAGGTAGATGTAGAACCCTTTGTCTCTGCCCATTAGGGCTTGTTCCTAGATTGATTGGTCAATGGGTGGGCTTGTGCTCCAGGCTGTCTCACAATTGGTTTCCCAGTCTCAGACCATGTGTATGGAATTTTCCTTATTGGATGTCCCATCTCAGAGCACAAGCTCAGAAAACACTTTTGATTGAATGGGAGTTAAAGGGACACTCCCCAGACCATAGTCAGAAAAAATGCATTTGTTATCACCTAATCATTGATGGAAACAAGGTGTGTATTTTTTTTGCTGCATCATTCATCCCCACCATGTTGGAGCCAGTTCCAACCATCACCTTTTATCCATAACTACCCATCTGAAGTCGTTTTACATCTCCTGAGTGGCATATCTCCACTTGTCACTCACAGGGCACTGTACATTGTGGTTTCCCATGAAACACTATGTTGACAGAGAGATTGGATATCTAAATTGCTGTTTTGAAGCAGCAAAGCTCTTAAACTTGCACATTTACCTTGAATTCAATTTGATTTCTATTTATAGAAGGCAAATTTATTTCTGGTTTGAGCCAACATGTTAAGATATCTTTAACAAATCTAGGGCAGAATAACTGGACTGTATTTCTAAAGTCCAGTTGAGGTAGGCGCCACCATTCCCTGAGTTCTTGTATAATTTCTCCAGAAGGTACATTTTGAGCTGCATTCAGGCTGAAGATCGTCTTTGTGCATCTGAAAGCATATACCTAGGAATCTAAACTGCAGATGAAGCAAGTTCTTAGTAGCAGAATAGTATGTTCAATATATAACTGGTAATGACATTTTGATGAACAAATTAAAGAAAAATGATAAAAGGAGTGTTATCGATCAAGCTGCATTGTATTTATTAACTGACTTGTGCAATGATGACCATTTTTCCAAGTACTTAAAGGAAAATCTATCTATCTATCTATCTATCTATCTATCTATCTATCTATCTATCTATCTATCTATCTATCTATCTCTACATACATATATATGTATAATATATATATATACATATATATATATATATATATATATATATATTTAAAAGCAATACTATGTATTTTCTGTGAGTGCATATCGATCCACAGTGTAAATATCTTAAGGACAAGAGAACTCAAATCATCAAAACAATTCCACTAGTAATGGTTTTTTCTCTGATCTGTTGAAAGTCAAGAGGAAGATTACTTTCATGAAATTTCCAAGAAGATGGAAGCATAGTGCAGCATTAGGATATAGCCCTCACTGTCTTGGCCCAAGGAGACTCCTAAAATGCCAGTAATCACTTCCATGTTCCGGGAAGTGAGGTGAAGTAACAGAAAGAAGGAAATAAAGAAATACAGAACATGTGTGTACTGTCCTTTAAGACAATCTCCTAGATGGTATCAGGTAATATTTTTATCTGTATTATCTAAATATTACCACTATTAGGAAATGTTATCGCTATTTTACTTAGCTTGGACTTCAGTTAAATGGAAAAGTATCTCCATTGATTCAGAAAGGAAGAGTGGATATTATGGTAGGCACCTGAGATGTTTTGCTGTGTATATCAAGGGCTGTAGACCTCATGTGTAATATTTTACTAATTTTTATGGGGAAGAGATGATGCATTTTATGTGCAACTAGAAACAACTTTCAAGCATAAGAAAAAGAGAAAACATATCTCATATGCTACATATGCTATTATATATTGAAAATGTGTATGATAACATCCAAATTATGGCAAATTGACAATGCATTTTGTACAAAAGGGGTGATTTCCCCGAGCGTACTCTCATTATATTAAAACAGTCTCAGTGCACTCTACGGAGGGAAGCCAGGAGGAAGAACAGAATGAGTGGGAAATGGAACAACATACACCAAAGGAGCCTCTCAGCTGCATTGGTCATAGAAGGAAAAGAACTAAGCAACCCAAAGACAGTGATGGGAACGGAGGAATAAAAGGGAAAGAGGGAATAGCCTACAGCAGGCAAAAGCAAGAAATGTAAACATCTCCTGATATGTAAGAAATAGTTTGTATTGTCAAAGCTAATAGTATTCACAATCTTTATAGACCATTATAATGATAAATTTTCTTGTGAAGGTTAAAATATGTTTGTGATTTTAACTTAGTATCATGATTTCGTAATACTGTGACATGTGTGAAAATAATGGAAACACCTATCTCAATTTAAAAAAATGGACAAGGGTTGGGTTAGTAAGGATGGTAGAAAATATTGTCAGACACCTTGTATTCATATACTGTTTCGTAGAATGGTAATTTGTTTGTACAACTACCCAAAGATAATAATAATAACTTGTTTAAAAAATCCGCCTCACACACTTAAATTAGATATAGTTTTGACCCCAGGTTCATTGCATACTGACAATTTAAATTGTTTTCCCAGCCTGTGGTTGTTGATTTTTCTTTTTTCAATATTTGGGGTTAATTGCAAAAAACTTAAAATTTATTATCTTTATTAAACTCTGTCTTAGCATAACCTAGTTAAATAAGTGGATTTCATTTTTATATATCCACATAAGCGTACAATGTACCTTGATTATACTTACCCCTTCAACATTCTCCTTCTTTTCCCCAGGTTTTATTACCTTAATCATTTTGAGAATACTTCATAGTTGTAGTAAGTACATTTACAATATTCTACAAGCTCAATGTCCACACTCTTTTCATCCTCCAAGATTCAAATTCTATATTCATTTAAACAATTTTCCACTCTCCTTTGCTTCAAGATATGCATCATGTCTGATTTTGCTTCCTGTCTCTATCAATTTGACTGTTCTATGTAACTGATATGAGTAGAATCATGTAATATTTGATCTTTTTATGACTGCCTAATTTAACTTAGAACACTGTCCCAAAGATTTATCCATAAAATAGCATCTGTTACAACATATTTAAAGATGAAATTATATACATCTGTATGTATAAAGCACATTTGCTTTAGCTGTTAATTTGTTGATGGCCACTTTGATTGCCTCCATGTTTTGAGTATTGTACAAAGTGAATACGAGTGTACAATATCTCTTACAGACTTTGTGTTTAGATGTTTAGAGAATATGCCCAGAAATGGAGTCAATGGATCATATGACAATTTTCTTTTCTTTCTGTTTTTATTTTCTGTCATGGGGATTGAACTCAGGATCACGTCACTGTCCTTGAACTTTTCCTCAAGGCTGGTGTTTTATCACTTTAAACCACAAATCCACTTCCAGTTTTCTGCCCAGGCTGGCTTTGAACCAAGATCTTTGGATTTCAGCCTCCTGTTCTGAGTGTTTAGGATTACAGGTTTGAATAATCCAGTTTTTAATTGTTTGAAAAGATGCCATACTGTTTCCCATAGAAAGGTTCCAATTTTACCACACTTTTGTCAATATTGTTACTTTATTTTTTTGGAGTTATCCTACCTAATTCATATGAAATGGTAATTTTCTTCATTATTTTGACTGACACTTTCTTGGTGATTAGTGATGTAAAACACTTTTTTGTGGGCTTCTTAACACTTTGTCTTCTCTGGAGAAACATGTGTTCTTTGTACATTGTAAAATCAGATTGCGTGTTGTTGTTTGGATGATGTTCTTTATAAATTCTTGATGTGAACCACTTATCAAATATATGTTTGCAATGACTTTATCCCATTCTGTGTTGGTTTTTTGGACACTGGTGATTGCATCCTTTGGTACATACTGATTTGTGTTTTCCTACAAAGTATGACCCTTCTCTGATGTCATTGTCCAGTATGACTTCTGGCCCTGTAACTACAAACCATCATATTGATTTGAACTCTTGTTATGGTAACAGTGAACTAAAGCTACATAATTATGCTCTGGTCGCCTATCTACTTTACTCTTTTGGATCTCTCTCCTTCAGTTTTTGGTAATGGCTTTGGGGCATATCCACAACTTATTAGGTCCTTAAAAACCTGTAGAAAGTTACAGCTCCTAAATTTAGTTAGTCCTAAAGGAAATATGTGACTTCCAATTTCTTTTTGTTTCCTTTTTGAACGTTTTTGATGGTAAGAATACTGTACAGAGGGGTTACACTTACATGAGCAAGGTAATGAGTACATTTCCTATCGAGCATTGTTACATTCTCCAAGCAAACAAGATAAAAATTGAGAACTTCATAATATAGAAGCACACCAAAACTCTCGGTATATATTTTTTGTCCTATGAGTATTTAGAAATGTGTGAATCTAGAGATTTAACCTACTTGCAAGTTAATAATGAACTTGTAACATTTCCATGGATGCTAGGTGATTTATAATGCTCTTGGGTCAGAGACAAAAAGTACTTAATTTTTAAGCAGTAGTGAAAGCCAGTGAGATATGCATGTGTATGTGTGTTTGTGTATGTGTATTCGTATATTTGAAGTGAATCTCCTAGCCCTCAATGCCACTGAGTGAAGCAAAGATAGTCATGAGAAACCTATACAAACAATGGGTTCTGATTTTGAGCAACTGCAATCTATATAATGAGGAATAGGCATGCCTGAACTTTACTCTAGAAGATGACAAAAGCTTAGAAATAGCTTGTAAAGAGTTCCAGGAAGATGGCAGAGGAGAAGCTGGAGGTTAAACAAGCTCTAGCATAGAAAGAAAACTTTTAGTGTTCCAGTGAACAGTCCTAAGGCAGAGAATCACACCAAGTGTGCCATCACAGTACAGAGAGTTATGCCAGAGAGGGAAAATCCAGGCAAGGAGACAGATTTGAGCACTTGCCAGCAGCCATGGCTGTGGCTTCAGCTGCAGTGGCGACAGCCATAGCCACCAGACCAGCAACAGAGAGAGTCTGGGACAAAGGAGCCAGATGCAGCATGCTAGCAGATTCTACTCAACACCAACAAGAACTGGCAAGGAGCAGACATCTTCATCCTGCAGTTCGCAGACCAGAGACAACCCAGGAACCACGCCTAGGAGTGAGTAGAAGCATGACATCCCGTCTCCCCTCGGCCACCATAGCTTCATGTTTGATGAGGAGGATGGCGATGGGGAGGATGAGGAGGCCAAGGATGGACAGGCCTGAGACCCAACGACCCAGGTGGAAAGCCTGAGCGGATTGGATTTACAGGGGTGCGCCAGATAGTAGACTTGAGTTCCAGGAAGTTGGCAGAAGAAAAGCTGGAGGCTAAACAAGCTCTCGCATAGAAAGCAGTTTTAGTGTTCCAGTGAACAATCCTAAGCCAGAGAATCACACCAAGTGTGCCATCACAGTACAGAGAGTCAGGACAAGATGGAAAATCTAGGCAAGGAGACAGGTCTGAGCACTTGCCAGCAGTTGTGGCTGCGCCTGAGGCTGCAGCGACAGGCAAGTGGATTCTACTCAAAACCAGTAAGAACCGACAAAGAGCAGACATCTTCATCCTGCAGTTTGCAGACCAGAGACGACCCAGGAACCAACAAGTCTCAGTGTGAGTAGAAGCCTGACATACGCACTCTTTCTCAGGGAGCAGAGGAGGGAAGGCCACTCCTCCCCCACACACTCCCAGAGATCTCCATCTTTGATACTGACAAAGGCCCAGCTGAGCTGCTAGCTCCAAGTCAGGCCTTGGAAGAAAACTAGAGTCATTTAGCAGGTCACAAAAACCAAACTGACCTGCCAGACTCAGCTCCACCCAGGGAAATATCAGCCAGCTCGGGCCACCAGCCACAAAAGTGTCTTTCTTGACTGGGTAAACAGAGCCAGAGGCTGCCCCTCCCTTTAGCAGCCTGGAAAATCAATTGAAATTCAGTTAACATAAACCCTGAGAATGGCCCCAGGCTGGGCTCATTGAGTGTCTCAGAAAATAGCCCATCAAGGACTACTGTTTGCTGAAAGGCTTCAACTCTACCCAGAACCTAGCCTCATCACAGCATCTCCAAAATTGAGGAAACAGCCATCTCCCTCTTTTGTGATACTCAAAGCAGATCTCCCTCCCATTGAACTAACCTGGGAGGAGGATCACAAAATCCTGGGTAACACAGAGCATTTTTCTGCCTGCTCAAACAAACTGACATAAGAAACCAACCAAGCAACAGGAAAATCAAACACCATAAGCAGCCCAGAGACTCCAACAAGAGGCTGGTTACAGACACAAGGGAGATACAAGATATTCCCACTTCTCCCACAAAAATCAAAGAATTTATTTTTGTATCTTTTATAATTTTTTTTCTAAAACTCTTTTTAAATTTAAAATTTTAACATTTTTTAAAAAAATTGTTTTCTAGTAACTTTTTTTTCTCCCTCTTATAATTTTTATTTTAGGGGTATATGTGTGTGTGCATTTTTCTTTCTTTTTTTTTTTGCTTTTTGAAATTTTTTTTTCTTTTTTGTTTAGCTCTACAGAACTTTCGATCTTTTCTTTCTCTCTCATTTTTTTTCACCTTCTCTTCTCTTTCGTTCTTCTTTGTGTAACTTATTATATCCTCAGATATACCCATAGTCGATTATTTAGACCTTATCCCCCATTGTGTACACACTTAAACCAGAAATTTATTACTCAATTCAAAACCTCTTAGACTTAAATTCCTTAATAGCAGTATTACCTCTTTATACCTATGTAATATTTTAAGTATTTTTATTTTTAAATTTTTCATGTCTCCTTTATATCCCTCCCCTTCTCTCATTATATAAACGTTCTTCTCTGAATATTTCGTTTTCAAATTTGCATAATTTTAAGCATTGCACTTTTTAATTTTTAATTTTTGCTTTTCTATTTTTTCCTGTATCTTTTTTCTCTTTCTCATTCTCTCTCTCTCTCTCTCTCTGCTTTCATCCCATCCAATCTCTTTCTTGCTTTGAGATTAGGACATAGTTAAGTTAACTCTCCCTGTGCCTTCCCACATCTCTCTATTCCTATTTTACCCAAACCTCTCCCTAAACCTAATAATTTCTGGTTTGCCAAATTCTTCTTTGTGGTTCATAGCCCATTAATATTTAGTTGTTTGGTGTTGAATAGATATATCTGTTGAACTAGATTGTATCTGTTGACTTTTGACTGTGCAACTACAGACTATAGGTGATGCTTGCCTTAATATAGTGTTCTACCACAAAACTGGTGTTACTTTCACCTCAAAGGGGCAGAGTAAGCTGGAAAAACACAAGAAAAATGCCAATTCCGGGTATCCCCACTCCCAATCATGATAATTAGGGGTCAGAACAGATAATGAATAATCCAGAAGAGAGTTCCCAAATAGCTCTACAAACACTGCTGGCAAACATGGTAAATGAAAAGATTGAAAACCTACAAAGGACTCTGTATGAGCGTGATAGGTAGAGAGAGGAGGCAAACCAAAGGTCAGTACAGGAAAAATTGAAAAACTACAAAGAGCTCTGTGTGAGTGTGATAGGGAGAGAGAGAAGGCAAAAC
Organism: Dipodomys spectabilis; assembly: GCF_019054845.1. Classification (NCBI taxonomy): domain Eukaryota; kingdom Metazoa; phylum Chordata; class Mammalia; order Rodentia; family Heteromyidae; genus Dipodomys; species Dipodomys spectabilis. Next base: position 4,591,910 of record NW_024870882.1, on the reverse strand, counting down.
AAGGTTAATACAGGAATATCATGAGCATGAGGAAGCTACTCAAAAACTGACAAAGGAATTGTGTGAGTAGCTTGAGAAAACTCAAAGAGAAAGGCAGGAATGGCGTGAACATGAGAAAGCAAAGCAAAGAACAGTACAGGAATGGAGAGAGCAGGATGAGAATACACAAAGATCATTAAAGGCATTCATGGAATCCATTAACAAAGAGCTGAAGGAAGTCAGGGAGACCACAAAGGAATGCTGATTTGAACCCAACAAAAGGAATGGGAGTCCAAGGAAACCATAAAAAATCAACTAAGTCATTTGAGAATAAAGAGTGAACACCAAATTAAGGAAGCAAAGAAGTTCATACAAGATCTAAAACAAAGCTTCAAAAAGAAATTGAAGCCATAAACGCTGACCAATTAGAAGGAAAAGAAAAAACAAAGTAGAAAGTATTGACAGCAAGTTAGACCATGCAGAACATCGAATCTAGGGCATTAAAGACAGCCTAGATACTGCAGAGAAAGAATATACCACCATTCAAGACAAATCCAAGAAATATGATAGATCTATTTAGCACTTGGAAGAAACCATCAGAAGGCCTAATCTGAGGATAATGGGTGTCGAGGAGCACCTAGAAACAGAAGTTAATGGTCTAGGAAATTTGTTTCACAGGATCCTAACAGAGAACTTCCCAAACATGCAAAAAGATAGGCCTATTGAGATCCAAGAAGCTTTTAGAACTCCAAATAGACCAGAACAGAATAGAAAATCCAACTGTCACATTATAATCCACACAGGATCAATTCAGACCAAGGAAAAGATCTTTAAAGTTGTCAAGGGGGAAAGATCAATCACCTATAAAAGGAAACCAATTAGAATCACCTCAGATTTCTCAGCAGAGACAATCATAGCAAGACGAGCCTGGAATGATGTATGCCATGCCCTAAAAAGAAACCACTATCAACCAAGAATACTGTACCCAGCTAAACTCCCGTTCATAACTGAAGGCCAAATAAAAATCTTTCATAGCAAAGAAAAATTGAAACAATATATCTCCACCAAACCAGCCCTACAAAAGATTCTTAAAGATGTCCTACACATAGAAAACCAACAAGACCACAATAAAAGCCAAGAAACTGCACCCAAACTGAGAATCCAAGAACCATAGGAAGAACCCAGTAGCTGCAAACCCCAAGAGGTGGATTAAATGGCAGGTTCTCCCAAATTCCTCTCAGTCCTATCTCTCAACATTAACGGACTTAACTCTTCAATTAATCGCCATGGACTGTCTAGTTGGGTTACACAGCAAGATCCTTCTACCTGCTGCCTTCAAGAGTCAAATCTTGCCCATAAAAGCAAACACATTTTCATTGTTAAAGACTGGAACAAAATCTACCAAGCAAATGGCTCCCATAAACAGGTGGGAGTTGTAATCCTAATATCAGATAAAATAGACTTCAAATTAAAATTCGTGAGAAGATATAAAGAAGGTAGCTACATACTAATTAACAGATCTCTTCTTAAGGAGGATATTACAATTCTAAATATCTACTCGCCAAACAACGGAGCACCCAATTTATCCAAGAAACATTGCTTTCCCTCAAATGCCACATAGATCCAAAGACATTAATTGTTGGGGATTTTAACACAACACTTTCCCGACTAGATAGACCAACTCGGCAAATACTCAACAAAGAAAATGCAGATACTAGAATTGAAAGGCTCCTTTGGGACATTTTCTGGAGCTCAATTTGCCCAGGAGAAATATAAATATCCAGAAATTTGGAGCCAATTAGTAACTAACCAAATTAACACTAGATCATAGATGTTGTGTTAATACACATCACCATTGTATTATTATTACATCAGAATCATTCCCTACTTGCAAATGTGTATGAGAAAATGAAAGAAAGGCATTAAAGCAAAATGTCTTACCATTTTAAGGATTTAATCTTAGTGGGGACGGTAATGTCTGAACTCTTCCATTCAATAAAAGCTTGAAGTATATAAGAGCACTTCCTACATATAATAATTTCTGGCAGGTTGATTGACAGGGTTATTTCAGTATGGAGATATCTCTAACAATAACTTGACTTAAGTAGAGTGTATGGCACTTATGATGGGTCAATGGCTATTGTGGCATTTTCTGTTTTAAAGAAAAATCAATTTGAGGAGCCTTCAGTAACATCAGTAAAGCTGTATGTTCAACCTAATACTTGGTGTTTCTTTTCCTACGTTTATAATAAGTAGGCTGATAAGATATCCAAACATATCTAAAGATATTTCAATAAAATTCTAAACAAATATGGATACATGGGTCACTTGTCTGTGCTGTAGTTCAATCTGTAATCTCCTGGCTAAACAAAGTCTTCAAAAATATTCGCAAAATAACTCTAAATAAAGTTCATGAGAGTTATATATGTATAATTCTTCTAAGGTCAGGATAAAAGCATTTGTTCCCAACACTTAAAATCAATAGGAACTGTTGAATTCATGGATCAAGAATTTTATGGCTTCATATTCATATCCCAAAATTTTTTCAATATGACTTTCACCAAAACACTGTTCTTATTGAACTTATTTATGTCCTTTTAATTTTCATAACCAAAACACTGTTCTTATTCAACTCATTTATGTCCTTTTAATTTTCATAACCAAAACACTGTTCTTACTGAACTCATTTATGTCCTTTTAATTTTCATATCCAAATAGTATATTTCTTTCAATACCTTCCTGCAAATTCTCTCCTTTCTTTACTTCCATAAATCTGTTTTTATTACATTTTTGTTTCCTTATATATCTCTTTTTTTTAAACTTGTTCACGCTGTTGCTCACATTGCTCACACTTGTGTTAGAACCTTCCTTTACCTCTTCCCTTTAATAATTCCCCCGATTTTATTACTGTTTTTCACATTCATGGTCGTGGATATTTTCATGATGTCTAAACAGACTTATCTTTCCATCTGTTTAATAAAATCTTTAGAACTATCACAGGGGTTTTCCCCCTACATCCATCATTTGCACATGTAGTCCTTATCACCGAGAATATAACTCACACAGTTGCCTGGCCAGAGATGTAGAAGCCCTTTACATTTCTTCTTACCCTTCTATTCCCGTTCATTAGGTCAGATATATGATGAAGGTTTTCTCAATTTATATGATTTCTATGTACTCCTTTTTATGCCCCTGACACAAGCCTGTTTCAAGTACTGATCACTGGTCACATAGTCCTAAAACAACTATTTACAAAGTATGCTTTTTCCCCATAGTATTTTCATATTGGTCCTCGCCATCACCAAATTATTCTCCTTGTAAGTACACAGAGTGAAGAGTTCAGACACAAATTCTAGTATCATTATTTACTCAGTGTTGACTGTTGGCCTTACATTTCTCATCTGTAAATGGATGTAATCTACCAGAAATATTCAAGAATAAACTTGTTGACTTCTAGAGCAAGAAAAAAGAAAAGTGAAGAGTTCTTACATTTTCCACCTTAGCTTACAAATAAGGAAAGAGTCAAATTCAGTTTGCTGATGTAAAGTCACAAATTGCTTCATGCAGAAATAAAAATAAATTTTAGCTCCTGGCTCTAAGAACTGTGTCCTTTTAAGGCAATTACAGATATGTACGTGTTATTAGGTAAATTGTGTCAGGTGTTTTCAGCTATATTGAATATTCTCTCAATATATCATTAGAAAACATTGGTTATTGAATAGTATCTATATGAGAATGTTATTTGAACTAATCACACTAAGTTGAAAACTACATCTTAGTCCATCAAAATGTGGAAAAAAATAATTTTATTTATAAGATAACAATACCACTAAGAAATGTGAGTATACATTAGAGAGATTGCAGGAATAACATTAGAGTTTTTACTGTCTCTACCTGTTTATGTGATTGTATTTCTTGATATTGAAACTCTCCTCTTGTTATTCTTGATGTATATAATCCAACGCTGTCTATTACTATGTATTCAATGTGGGAAATAAAGCTTCAACAATATCTAAACTTTTTTCCTTTTCCATTATAACATCATTATCAGGGTACACTGCGGTCATCATCATCCACATCAAAATTATTATTAACATCATAAGTGCTAATTATTGAAAATCTGATATGTCTATGGTTTTGTTATTATTTGTCTTTTGATTAATAATTTTAATGTTACCACTGTGTATGCATCCATATTTAACTTTAGAACAAATATAGAAACAAAAAACACTAAACCATATCAAGTAGCTTGACTATGTGCTTATAACAAATTATGGAATAGATTTTTGTTGAACTGCAAATTCCTAACCAGTATGAATTAACTTATTCCCTCCCCATCATACTCACAAATATTTAAGAGTTTGAACAGATATTTTTCAAGTTATATACTGTAAATGTTACTACAATATCCTATATATATAAATCTAAAATTGGGTTGAAAGTAATAAACTTTAGTTTCTATTGAGATATTATGTATATATCCTAGGAAACTTTTAGAAAAATGGACTGTATATCTTTGAAATGGAAAAGGTAAAAAAAAATAGTGGCATAAAAGTTTTAGAGGGAGTCTGTATTCAGAAATATATATATATATATATATATATATATATATATATATATATATATATAAATGTTATGTGTAGGAAGACATACATTTTTAGAGATTATTTGTCATCAGAAATATATACATATATCTAAATTTATGTGTACAGCGGTGTACATTATAGTGAAACAAAAATCTTAAAACATAATTAAAATTAAAACCTAGTGCCAGTAAGTCACACCTATAATTTGAGCTATTCTGGGTGCTGAGATCTTATAATTGTGCTCGAAACTAGCCCAGAGAGAAAAGTAATTTTAAGATTTTTTTTTGGTATGGTCTTGGGGCCTGAATTCTGGGCCTTGGCGCTGTCCCTCAGCTCTTCAGCTCAGTCTAGCACTCTACAACTTGAGCCACATTGCCACTTCTGGCTTTTTTTTTCTGCTTATGTGGTGCTGAAGAATCGAACCCAGGGCCTCATTCATACAAAGCAAGCACTGTACCACTAAGTCACCTTCCAGCCTTAATTTTTTACATTCTTATCTCCAGTTAACCACTAAAAAACAGGAATTAGCTCTGTGGCTCAAGTTGTAGAGTGCTGTCTTTGAGCATAAACAGTCTTAGGGACAATGCCCAGGTGTTGCAAACAGCAATAACAACAACAACAAAATCTATCAAATTCATTTCACAAAAGTATCTTTTAACTGCTGTGAACATTTCTTAGAAACATAAATATATGCCCCTGGAAAACGTTAAGTAAAAAGTATAGAATGTTTATGTCTTTGATAAAGACATAACTGTTTAGATTGTTTAAGATATTTAGGCAATGATTAGGAATTAAGAATAATGAAAGCTAGGTAGTATATTGGGACTGGTCTTTTATTCTATTTCACAATAGTATTAAAATGGTTCATCTGTTTCTCTAGATATTTCCCATGAGACTATCTAGCCAGATCACCAAGTTGCCACCAGTTGGAATTAATGAGATCTTTTGATTAATAATAAATAACATTTATACCAGTGGTCCATAAGATTATAATGTTCATGTAACTGACATGACAATGTCCCAACATAAAGCATTGCTCCTGCATTAGAACTGATAGTGGTATAAACAAACCTAACATATTGCCAGTGATAATAAAAGTATAACACATACAACTTTGTAAAGTGCATAATGTTTATAAAATATAATACATTATAAATAACTATATCATTTAACAATACATGATAATTAAATATAACAAATCTCTTTTACTGGCTGTGTACTTGCCGTACTGTACATTATGACATCACTTTCAAACTTATTAACATTTACTGTAAAATGGTATGTAGTTACCCAGATAGTAGCCTGATACAGGTTTGTGTTTGTCTCTTTCATTTTCTATTTATTAGCATATATTAATTGCATAAAGATATTTCCTTGTGATATTTCCATACATGCATAGAATGTACTTTGATCAATTCTGTCCTTTTTGTTACTCATTCTTAACCTCCCTCTCCTATATCAAATTTCTATTTAAAATTCCATTTTATTGATTGGTATTGTTATTATTATCATCCTTATCTTTAAGTTGTTGTACAAAGAGTCTCCATTTAACAAAGCAGTTTACAAATACAATATATCTTTTTTAAAATTTTTATTGTGAAAACAATAAGCCAGATTCAGAATGAAGATTATAACTTTTCGCTCATATATGGATTCTAGACCTAATATGTAAATATATACATAAACATAAAAAATAGTATTAAAATGATATTTAAAATGATTATATAAAATTACTCTTGCTTATTATTTGAGTTGTAATAAGTGACAAACATTTTTAATGATTTCCAAAGAAAAGGATCATTTTCTTAGTGGTATCAATTATTTTGTAATTTCAAAACAATTAAGAAAAGTATTTCAAGGATGGTTCGTTTGAAGATGATATTTGTTTTTTTGTTCTAGTTTTCATATGCTCACAGAATTAAAATTCTAAAAATTCAATGATGTTGGAATTCTGGAATATTTCATAGATACTAATATTTTAGTCCCTTAAGTGGAATTGTTTTATTTCATTTGTTATTTTCACAAATAACTCAAGATGATTGTGTATTTTTTATTATTTCACTGCTATTGGCTCTTGAGAATACTTTTTTCCTAGCAAAGTAAAGAAAAGCAATTGGATTGAGCAAGTTACATATGGCTTTAATAAAATGCAGATGCATAGATTTGTGTCTTTTGTCATTTCCTAGAAGTTTCTTCCAGAAAAGATTATCAGTTACTTATAAGTGATGCGTAATTCCTAGGTATTCCAGTTATAACATACACTTTTTGATTGAGTTATCTCTGTATAAACTCAAAATACACAGACAAAAACTAAAAAACAAAAAGAAATTACATCTTTGTATTAAATTTTGTAGTTTACAAAGAGTTTCTAGCCAAGACTGAAAACATCTTTTTATGTATTCCGCATTTTCTGTGAATTATTTTTAACAGTAGTTGTTTTCTTTGCTGACATGTAATTCACATGCAATACATTACTTCTTTTATCGTATTCATTTTAGTGCTTTAGAAGTGAATTGTACAATCACAGGTTTTCTAAGCCTAATTTTCACAAACTTGCATTTCTTCAAATAAAAATGCTGTAAACTTTAGAACAGATATTAAAATAGATATAAAATTAACTTACAGGAATTTGTCCAGCATACATCCTCTGTAGTGTGTCTTTTGAAAATTTGTTTTGGGGGATCATTTCGAGATTCTCACACATACTAATAAATCGCATTCTCAATGAACTACATTCCCTTTGCAAATAAGGTTTTTACATAAATAGAAATGTAATGGCTGGATCATATACAATTCTCTTTGACCTTTTGAAGACTTGAAAACTTGCTTGCTACAATGATTGAAGTATTATAAAAATCAATCCACTATGTGGAGTATATAAAATTCTCCACAAATGCATTATTATATTTTGTGTCTTTTTATATTATGGTCATACTAGTGAGTTTTCTTTTTTTTTTCTTAGATACCACAGAGGAGCCTATTTCAAATGCTCCCCCTATTGACTATTAATTTACAAAAATCCTTTAAAGAAATAGCCTATTCGGGAAAAACTTATATGAAATTAGACCATATAAAAATTCTTAACTCAGGATCATTGTAAGAGTAACACTGTAGCATTAACAAATATGTGCCTTCTATCTGTTAAATATGTTTTTATTTCTGTTATAGTGTCATTTGAATTATGAAAGGTTATCAAATTTATTCTTAACTTTCTTTTTTATTTTTATTTTTTATTGTGAAAATAATGTACAGAGGGGTTACAATTACTTGGGCAAGATAATGAGTACATTTCTTATAAAGCATTGTAGCCACATCTTGCCCGAAAAAACAAACACATTTTCAATGTTAAAGGCTGGAACAAAACCGAGCGAACGGCCACAATAAACAGGCGGGAGTTGCAATTCTAATATCAGATAAAATAGACTTCAAATTAAAATTCATGAGAAGAGATAAAGAAGGTCACTGCATACTAATTAAGGGATCTCTCCTTAAGGAGGATATTACAATTCTAAATATCTATTCGCCAAACAATGAAACACCCAAATTTATCCAAGAAACACTACTTTCCTTCAAATCCCACATAGATACAAAGACATTAATTGTTGGGGATTTTGACACACCACTCTCCCAACTAGATAGATCAACTCAGCAAAAACTCAACAGACAAACCGCAGATTTAAACAACTGCATAGATCAACTAGATTTAACAGACATCTACCGAATATTTCACCCAGAAGCAATAAAATACCCGTTTTTCTCAGCAGCACATGGAACATTTCTATAATAAACCACATTTTAGGCCACAAAGCAAACTTGTCCAAATTCAGAAACATTGAAGTTATACCTTGCATTCTCTCTGACCACAAGGGAATAAAATTAGAAATCAACACCAAAAGACACCAAAGAAAGTCTGGTAACATATGGAGGCTGAACAACACACTGCTGAATCACGAATGGATCATGGAAGAGATTAGAATGGAAATTCAAATGTTCATGCTATCCAACAAAAATGAGCACACAAATTACCAGATGCTCTGGGACACAGCAATGGCAATACTGAGAGGCAACTTTACAGCTCTGAATTCCTACATCAACAAATTGGAGAGATCTGAAACCAACAATTTAATGAGACATCTGAACCTCCTTGAAAAAAGAGCATCAAGATAAACCCCAATCGAGTAGATGGAAAGAAATAATTAAAATTAAATCAGAATTAAATGAATTAGAATTAAAAAAAACAATAGAAAGAATCAAAAAAACAAAGAATTGGTTCTTCAAAAAATTGACAGACCCTTAGCAAATCTTATAAGAAAAAAAGAGAACACACCCAAATAAATAAACTCAGAGATGAGAATGGAAACATCACCACAGAAAAAAACCAAGATTCAGAACATTATAAGGGAATACTTCTCAAAACTTAATGCTAATGAGTTTGGGAACTTGGCAGAAATGGACCTTTTCCTAGCAAATATTGACATGCCAAAACTAAACCAAGATGACTTAAACCAGCTTAACAAGCCTATATCGAGCATTGAAATAGAAACAGCAAGAAGAGACCTCCCATCTAAGTAGAGTCCAGGACGAGATGGTTTTACAGCAGAATTCTGCAAAGCCTTCAAAGCAGAGCTCACACCAATACTCCTCAACTCTTTAATGAAATTGAAAGAGAAAGTTCACTGCAGAACTGATTCTATGAAGCCATCATAACCCTCATCCTAAAACCAGGCAGGGACTCATCAAAGAAACAGAATTATAGACCCATTTCTTTGATGAACATTGATGCAAAACTTCTCAACAAAATTATGGCCAATCGACTTCAACAATTCATCCAAAAAAGCATACACCAAGATCAAACAGGATTCAGTTCAGTGATGCAAATCTGGTTCAATATATGCAAATCAACAAATATAATGCATCACATCAACAGGAGCAAGGATAAGAACAACACGGTTATCTCAATAGATGCAGAAAAAGCATTTCACAAGATCCAACACCCATTTATGATGAAGGTTCTGGAAAAATTAGGAATCCATGGAATATACCTCAATACAATAAAGGCTGTAAATGACAAACTTACAGCAAGCATTATACTTAATGGTGAAAAACTAAAACCATTTCATCTTAACTCTGGAACAAGACAAGGATGTCCACTCTCTCCACTTCTCTTCAACTAGTATTAGAATGCCTAGCTACAGCAATAAGATAAGATGCAAACATCAAAGGCATCCAAATAGGGAAAGAAGAAATAAAACTCTCCCTCTTTGCAGATGACATGATCATCTATTTAAAGAAGCCCATAGACTCCACTCCCAAATTACTCAAGCTGTTTCAAAATTTGACAATGTAGCAGGGCATAAAATTTACCCCCCAAAATCAATGGCTTTTCTGTATGCCAACAATGAGAAAAGTGTGGAAGAAATTAGGAAAGCAACTACATTTGTAATAGCCCCACAAAAAATAAAGTACCTAGGAATTAACTTAACCAAAGAAGTGAAGGATCTTTATGATGAAAACCTTAAAAACTTGAAAAAAGATATCAAAATAGAACTTAGAAAACGGCAAAAACTCCTATGCTCCTGGATTGGAAAGATCAACATCATGAAAATGGTAATACTTCCCAAGGCTATCTACAATTTCAATGCGATACCTATCAAAATTCCAACCACATTCTTCAAGGTAATAGAAGAGGCAATCCAAAAATTCATATAGAACAATAAAAGACCCCGAAAAGCAAAAACGTTCCTCAACAGAAAAACACTGCTGGAGGAATATCAATACCAAATTTCAAACTCTACTATAAAGCCATATTATTCAAAACAGCATGGTACTGACACAAAAACAGACCTCAGGAACAATGGAATAGAATTGAAAACCCAGAAATGAACCTACAGACCTATAGCCATCTAAACTTCGATAAGGGAGCTAAAAAAATCGAATGGAAGACACACACCCTCTTCAGTAAATAGTGCTGGCAAAATTGGTTAACTAATTGTAGAAAACTAAAGTTAGATCCTTATCTATCAACCTGCACCAGAATCAACTCCAAATGGATCAAAGAGTTCAGAGTCAAAGCAGACACTCTGAAAACATTACAGGATGGGATAGGAGAAAACCTAAGTCTTGTTGGCCCAGGCCGAAATTTTCTTAATACAGACCTGGAAACAAAGCAAATCAAAGAAAGTTTGGACAAATGGGATTGCATGAGGTTGCAGAGCTTCTGCATGGACATAACTAGCAAGATCAATAGAAAGTCCACAGATTGGGAGAAGATCTTCACTAGGCATACAATGGACAAGAGTCTCATATCTAAAATATAATTGGAACTCAAAAAATTAAATCCCCCAACAACAAATCCTCAAAGAAACAACTGCCCAATAAATAAGTGGGCTAAATACTTTTGAATACATATCTAACATCACCTTATCTGACCTTTTCTGCTTGACTCAGACATATATTAAATATTGAAATAAAGGAAACCATGGGACCGATGTTTCTTTGGGCCTGGCTTACTTCACTTAATATAATTTTTTCCCAGCGTTTGCATTTCCTAACAAATGGGGCAATGTCATTTTTTCTGATGGAGGCATAGAATTCCATTGTGTATATATACCACATTTTCTTGATCCATTCATATACTGAGGGGCATCTAGGTTGGTTCCATATCTTAGCTATACTAAATAGTGCTGCAGTATACATAGTCGTCCTGGTAGCTTTAGTGTGGTCTTGTTTGTAAACATTTGGGTAAATGCCCAAAAGTCGGATTGCTGGGTCATAGGGGAGCCACTAATGCTTTCCATTTCAAATTTTTAGAAATCTTTACTGATCCAATGTCATGAAATTTTACATAATATTTTATAGGTTTTTACGTCTCACATTAAGTTTGATAAACATTTTTTATTTTAAATTTTTGTACAAGGATTCAGTTAGTAGTCTAAGATCATTCCTTAAATCTAGAGAGGCAATAGTACCAGTACATCCATTTAAGATTCTATTTTTATTTCATGAAGTGTTGGCATCCTTTTCAATATCTATTGACTATAAAACTACGAATTTATTTTTGACAAATCTGTTACATTCTTCTGTGTATCTGTTCTTATAGTAGAGCTATGTTGTCTTTACTACTGAATATATAACATTCAAATATAATTTGAGCGCTCAAGCTACACCATTTTACAAGATTGTTCTGACTGACCTGTATTTCTTGAATGTACATACCATTTTTTTGAGCAATTGGACCAATATTCTACAGAGATATCTGTGTGTTTGATAGTCACTCATATTTTGCACCTTGTAAAATATAAAACCGGAAATATTATATATAGAAAAATGTGTATAGAGAATGCTTGAAACAACTAAAATTAATTTAGGAATAAGTTAAGATTTAGATAAGTCTATATCATAATATAACTGAATGATAACTAATTGAGCTGTACAACAGAGGAGAGTGAGAGGGGATAGAATGATGGAACACATAGGAGTTTTATGTCATTATTATTGTGTTTCAAAAAGCAAAAAGACTTCAGAGAAGAGAACAAGGAAAATAATCAAAGCGTACTGAATCAAGTTCCTTTTTAATCCATCTAATAGTTTGGATTGAATGCCAGAGAACATGGAAAAAAATAAAATAGAAAATAAAGCATTGTATAGACCTGTTACAATGTAAAGAAACTGTAATAAGAATGTAATAATTAAATTCCAAAAAATAAGAGAAAGAATAGGTAAATGCTAAAGGGAAAAAGAATTAAGAGGGAAAAGAAGCAAAGTAAAACCTTTATCAATAACAAATACAAGAGTTTGGAAGTGGAAAGACAGTGGAAATATTCTAAATAAAAATAACATAACAATAAAAATTGCTAACATGGATAGATGATGGATCACATTTTATCATATATAATTTTGAAAAAAACATACTAGGAATGAAAATTTAAAAGTCATAATTTAAAACACTACTTAGATTATAACTAGACAGTATAGCTAAGTGTCAAAATATTGGCCTAGCATACATGAAGCAATCGTGTAATCTCCCATGCATTACAAAGTACACACAAAGCACACACACACACACACACACACAAAAGCACATACACACACAACACATACACACATTTGGAATATTGCTATTATCATATTATACAGAGGAAATTATCACAAATAGTAAAAGTATGTTAATACATGAAATCATAATATTTCTCTTACTATATAACAGTTTAGTAGAAATAATATAGTCACAATATACTTGGATTCTTATTGATTAAGTAAATTGAAAATTAAGACAGAAAATATGAGAACCTCTGTAAACAAGTTTTAAATAATAAACATTTTGAAACATGCATCCTTTTATTTTGACAAAATATTGATGTTACTGGTGTTGTAACTAAAGATTTGAATATGATAACCAGGTGTCAATATCTTGCAAGCGATTTATATATTTCTAAACATTTCCCTCTGTATATTTTTAGAATAAGGTCTCATAGTTTCTCTGGCTCTCCCAAATCACAAACCCAATTTGCACTTCCCACCATAGCTAGAAAATGGAAGCCACAAATCACCATGCCCAGCTCAAACTTTTATTTTTATTCAAGAACTAATATTTACAAAAAAGTGACTAGGTAATGAATACTTTCATAATAAATTATAGGCTTCTTGCAATTACAGTACTTGTTACATGGACAAATATGTTTAGAACTATAAGAAAATAAATTTGTTTACATTCACCAACCATATAATAATTAAGAAAATAATTTTAAATATTCACATGTTAAATATTTTATTTTTTTGGGGGGGGGGTCCAGTCGTGGGGCCTGAACTCCGGGCCTAGGCACTGTCCTTTAGCTCTTCAGTACAAGGCTAGCACTCTACAGCGCCACTTCCGGTTTTTTTTTTCTTTTTGCTTATGTGGTGCTGAGGAATCGAACCCAGGGCCTCAGGCATGCAAGGCAAGCGCTCTACCACTGAGCCAACTTCCCAGCCCTGTTAAATATTTTAAAAGAAAATATATTTGTCAGAATAATTTACATGTATAAAAACATGTAAAATTAAATTAACTAATCCTACAAATCTGAAAAAAGGATTACCCTAAACAAACAAATGAAAATAAGTAATTAATTCAAAATTGAAAATTTAGAAAATAAAATAAAGTGTGCTCTTGATTTGACTTAAGTCACTGTAAATCCTCTCTACATCAATTTCGTAATAAAATACGTGTGAACAAAGAAAGCAAAAATACCCATTAATCAATAGCAACAGCAAAAACGTCAGTAGTTCTTTTTTTTTTTGAGTGTAAAAAAAATTGCTGAATTATATAACAATGTTCCTTCCATACGAAAGGTACTCATTACCTTACTTAGGTAACTGTAACCCCTTGTACATTACCTTTATGATAAAATTAAATTGAAATTAAAAATAAACCAAACAATATATCAATTAAGAAGTCTTAGAAGCCATTGGTTAAAAACTTTGTAAAACACTGCCTTAAGTACCCAAGGAATATACTGTGATGTTACTATTTAAATACTTAAATTTCACCAGAGAAGCAAAAAGTTTAAAAACTGTTACAAAGTAAAGTAATAAATCAGAATATATTACTAACAATACTAATCATAAAATGAATTTATAGTGGTAGTCAAAGATGTAAGAAATGAGGCAATTTGCTATTCATTTGTATTTAATAATTGAGAAAGAATTTTCTATGTCTTTTTAAATACATCTTAAGTTTAAGGAAGAAACTATTCTGTCACATTATATGATAATCAGATAAAGCTGATATTTTAGCAAAGAACAGATTGTATTAAGCTTTTGGATATTAATATATATACTTCTTTTAGTTGTCAGAAATTGTGGGGATTTCAACTTGGGGTATTGTTCTTGCTAGGCTGGTGTCATATCAGTGGTTAATTTAAGATAGGGGTTTCCTTTCCACAAGAACATGCACCTGATCTTCCTTTTACCCTTCCCATCATCAATGGCATCAGAATTGCACACCAATTACTCTAGAATCCTACCTTGGCTGGCCTGGATTCTTCAGTCCTTCCAATCTTAGCATCTAGATAATGCAGGATGATGGAAATGATCCAATGCACCCAGCTATAGATTGAAAAGGACGTCCACTAAACTTTTGGCCTGGGTTCTCTTTTCATGCCTCCTATGTAGTTAAGAGTACATATGGGCCCCCGTGGTGCCAAGGAGTAACAGTATTTTTAAAGCAATTAGACATATATATGACTTAGGTTTGGATTACCTCAGGAAAAGAATAAAAGAGCAGTGAAGCATAGAGGACAGGCAGAATTTTATCTAGTTACTCAGAGGCTGAATAAGATTAGCTAGCTAATCAGGAGGGTGAAATCTGAAGACCACTGTTCCAAGCCAGTCCAATCATGAAAATACATGTGATTATCTCCAAAAAACCCGAAGTGGAGCAGTGGTTCAACTGGTAGACCAATATCCTTAGGCACAGAAGATTAGGAATAGTGCCCAGGCACTATCAAGCTTCAACAATAATGAATGCACGCTTGAGCACAAGCACAAGTGTGTGCGCATACTCGCACTAGCGTGCACAGACACACACACACATACACACACACACACACACACACACACACACACAAATGAGTATTTCAATGTGAAGTTCTTTATTTTATCCCTTGCTGTACTTTATTTCCCTGTATTAGTTCAAAAATTAACAAAATCAGGTAAGCATCTATTTACATACAACTTATGTTTCTCTAAATTCTACTCTCTTTTTGGAAGCCTGCTTTTATTTGACCCAAAAGTAAATTATTCAGGAGGTCAATTCATCTGTCTCAACTTTATAGTGTTAAATGTTTGTGTAGATTCCTCCTAGTAATATGATTTTATGAAATCCTGCATCAAGCAGCATATTTCTTTCACGAGAAAGGGGTTCTCTGTCAAACAATTAATAATAGATTTTTCTCCTCCTGGAAAGCATCCGTAGTATTATTATCTTCATATAATTCATGAACTGTCTGTGTATGCCAAAGACTGCTGTGAAAATAAAAAGACACTTCTCATTGCTTAGCTTTCGTAAAGCATTCATAGATATGAAGGTGTTTAAATATTACTGAAATTGCTTTGGACTAAATAATGTTCACCTTGATTATCTTGAGAAAGAAGAATTGGTTTCTCAGCACAATAGGTAAGAACGTGAGTGAAAGAAACAAAAGTAAAAGTGAAGAACAACTCAACACATACATACAAACGAAACAAAACAAATGAAAAACATTAATTCAGTACTCAAGAACCTGCAGGAAATGCAGAGATTTAAAAAAAAACAGCTATGATAAGCTTATGAAAATCCTGACTATATGGAAGTCCACTGTTGTGAGGGTATTGGTTAAATCCCAGACTGGACAGAAAAATCTGTACACAATACCAGGCACCTGTTATTCTAAATTCTAGGAATAATAACATCAAGTGGTCTGAGGCCACCATCATTCACAAGTAGGAAGCTAGATTCTATCTGAAAATTAATCAGGATAACTTATGGCTAGGGGCATGACAAAGTGGTAAGAACACCCATTTAGGAGACACAAGACACTCAATTCAAACTCTAATATTATGGGTATTAAATAATTGGAATAATTGTAACATTTGAGTATTTCAGTGGAGAAAAATCCATGAGATAGAGTAAACCCATGTTGCAATGCTTTCTACTTAAGTGATAATGTTATGTGGTACTCCAGACATAACAGAGTTACCTTGCAAATGAGCGTGGATGTGCATTTGCGTGATAGAGATACTCTACTTACACAGGTGTAAATTAAATAGATATTTTTGGGTAGATTGTATTTCTTGAACTAAGAGGCTGGGTGATGTTCCTTAGCTTTTTCTCTCAAGGCTATCACTCTACTACTTTGAGCCACAGTTCCAATTCTGATTTTCTGTTGGTTGTTTGGAGATGAGAGGCTCATGGATTTTCCTGCCCAGGATGGCTTCAAACCATGATCGTCAGAGCTCAGCATCCCGAGTAAGCAGGATTCCATGCATGAGCCATCTATATTTTTAATAATTTAGTAAATTGTACAGTTACAGAAGTTATAAATTTTCATTATAACCTGTATAATATATATGTGGTGTATGTGTATATCAATGCATACGGATAGAAACATTTTAACATATTTTTTGTATCTATAGTAGATTTATGAAATCATTCATTGTTATATAGTTAAATGGAAACAAAAGTTATTGAGGAGCAAAACAAAGGGAATTATCACATGTTTCTTGTTGTTAAATGGAATATGAATTCCGAGAATCAGTTTGGGGAAACAATCTTTAACAAAATGGATAATGGCTATTAATTCCAATCGATTCATTTGCCCATATTGTGCATCCTCATACATGAATGTCAAAAATCAAATCACACTTTTTTGCCTTGATATTTAAATCACCAGTTATAATACAGGGCATAGATGAAGTAATCAAATAAAGTTTAAAATAATAATAAGTGATGCTATGAGTTAGAGCTGAAAATGATTTTAAATATGATAATAGCTAAATACATTGCATATTTCTTATTTTACTCTATTGTCATGTCCCTCATTCCCACATTAGGAAACTAGATAGAAGGTTCTATCTAAATTATTTGTACAATTATGAAAAATGTATTGAAAGAATATGGACACAGTGTGGTTTTAGTCTATTGAGACTTGTAGTAGGTAGTGTGTTTTTAAGGACTTGCAAAACGTTGTGATGGAGATAAAGGGAGAGATGTGCTTATTCGGGAAAATTGGCTGGAGCATTGCTCCCAGAAAGAGAGTGATGAGTTCTTCCAGAAGGATACAGTAAAATCACTTTCACAAACATGTTCACTGCTGCACTATTCACCGTAACCAAGTTATGGAAAAATCCCAGATGCCCTTTGATGGAGGGATGGTTGGAGAAATTGTGCACATATACATAATTGTATTGCACCCATCCATTATGAAGATTGTTACATCATTTGCAAAGAAATGGATAGATCTAAAAATATGTTAAGTAAATAAAATCAGAACCAAACACACAAAGGACCCATGTTCTGTCGCGTATTTGGAAGATGGAACTTTATGCAAGTTTACACAACAGTATTAACAAAAGCATGCTATTTGCAGAAGAGTATTTAAACGATAAAATTTCTTATAAAATTGACCTTTTAATCCAACGAAATAAATATCACAAAACTGTCACTTGGAAGATGTGAGGGGAAGACAAAGGGAAGGAATAAAGAGAGTTATGGAGGAAGAGTGTGAAAGCATAATATTCAATACAGATAGTATGCAACTAGAAATAATAAATGTGGGGTCAGATTTGGAAGGGTATGTGAAAGTTATGAAAAATCCATTGTACTTATGAACTGATTTGTTGAATTGAAATTCCCTCATACAACTATTTAATATAAATATAATTAAACACAATAGAGACATCTGATCTTAAGCTATGTTCTCTTACACCATGAGCCAATATAATGGTTTCCTCCTCAGAAATTTTCTTTGCAGGTATTTTCCTCATAATGACAGAAAAGTGAACAACTCAATAAATATCAATACATCACATTGCATATCCTAAGTAGACACAATATAAAAATCACAGTAAAAATGTTTGAATTCATCACATGATAAAATATCAGGTAGAAAGTATCAAATGCTGATTATTTTTCCAAGTACTATACTTGTGGTATCTAATTTTCTCTGCCCAATAATCCATAAAGTGAAACTGCTTCTATTTTTATTTTTCAGACGATGATAATGAAGTCTTCAGAGTTAGAATTACTACTACAACATTGCACACATTGTAAGTGTTAGGCTGTGGCCCATTCCCACCATATCAAATAACCTCATTCTATTTTATGACTAAAATACCAGTACTTAGTCTACTAATTCTAGGAAAATTTCCCAAAATTATTGTGCACACTCTAATAATATTTCACTTTATCTTTGTTAGAAAGTAGGTAACTAAACTGGAGGCCGGTGGCTCCTGCCTGTAATCCTACCTACTCAGGAGGCTTAGGTCTGAAGATCCCAGTTCAAAGCCAGCTCAGGCAGTCAAGTTCGTGAGACTCTTATCTCTGATAAACCTCTAGTAAATCGGAAGTGGCACCGTGGCTCAAGCAGTAGAGTGCTTGCCTTGAGTGGAAGAGTGCAGGGACAGTGCCCAAGCTCAGAGTTCAAGCGCCACGACAGACCAAAAAAAAAGAAAAAAGAAAAATAGATTAAAAAAAGAAAATAGGTAACTGTAATATGAAACTCCCAGTCCGTAATAAATTTATACCTGCCTGGTGAAAGGAACTGCTAAAGTATAACATTCTTGAATTCTAGCTCAAAATAGTAGAAATCATATTCTATCCCATGACACAACACTGCACTGCCTTGGGACCCCATCTCTGTTTAAAACAGTCATACTGAAAGAATGACCTGCCCAATTACTGATGGAAACAGACTGCAGGCCTTATGGACCAATAATTTCCACATTTTGGCTCAACAAAGTTGTTTACCATTGGAAGTATTCTGATTGCATTTTATACCCAACATTTTGAGAGAAATGTACTACTTTAAAATGTTTAAAGGAAAGACTGATATAAAAATCACCTTTGACACCAGATAAATATTTTACCGTTCATATACCTAAAAATGCAGTCTGACCTGTGATTAATGTAAGGAAAGAGAGGTTAAAAATCATAGGGAAGGGGTGACACTCTCCAAAAAGATATGTACTTAATACGTGATTTAACTGAAACCCCTCTGTACAATAAAACTCCTCTTTACAATAAAAATTATTTTTTAAAAAATTAAAAATTCATATATACCAAGACCTAAGCATGAATTAAAGACCCTCCAACTTGTACACACAATTGTTTTAAAAAGACATCAACACTACTGCATTTTTAATTCCTTATAATAATGATCATGATAATGAAAAACTATTAACACTTGAAAATAACTTATTTTCATTTTTTGCTTTTTTTGTTTAATTTTTTTTATTAATACTGTACAGAGGGGTTACAATAACATGGGCAAGATAATGAGCACATTTCTTATCAAGCATTGTAGCCTCCTCCTTTGTTTCCCCTACCCATCCCTTCCCATCCTCCCCATGCACCCCTCACCAAACCCTTCCCGTCCCTCCCAAAGTTGTAAAGTTCATTTTCTACATAACGACTTGTACTTCTCATTGCTGCAAGGGTCCACCTGTATCCCTATTTTTGAACGAATTGTTTTTCCCCTTCCCCTCCACAAATTTTACCGACATCAAATACAGTGAAAGAACAGGTTTTACTGTGGGGGAGGGATGTACAAAGCAACAAAGAAATAATTGTATAAATGTGTTAGAATCAATCGCATGAATGAAAAAAAAAACATTTGAATATATATTTTAAGGTTAATTTCCCTAATATCACGTTATTTGACCTTTTCTGCTTGACTCAGACATCTGCTAGATATTGCAAATAAGGGAAACCATGGGACCTATGTTTCTTTGGGCTTGGCTTACTTCACTTAATATAATTTTTTCCAAGTCTTTCCATTTCAATATAATAATGGCTGTACATGACAAACGTACAGCCAGCATTATACTTAATGGTGAAAAAATAAACCATTTCCTCTTCACTCAGGAACAAGACAAGGATGTCCATTCTCTCCACTTCTCTTCAATCTAGTATTAGAATGCCTAGCTACAGCAATAAGACAAGATGCAAACATCAAGGGGATCCAAATAGGGAAAGCAGAAGTAAAACTCTCCCTTTTTGGAGATGACATGATCTTGTATTTAAAGAATCCTATAGACTCCACTCCCAAATTACTCAAGCTGATTCAAAACTTTGGCAAAGTAGTAGGGTATAAAATTATCCCCCCAAATCAATAGCTTTTCTGTATGCCAACAATGAGAAAAGTGTGTCTGAAATGAAGAAAGCAACTCCATTTGTAACAGCTCCACAAAAAATAAAATACCTAGGACTTAACTTAACCAAAGAAGTGAAGGACCTCTACGATGAAACCTTTAAAAACTTGAAAAAGGATATCAAAACAGAACTTAGGAAATGGCAAAAACTCCCATGCTCCTGGATTGGAAAGATCATCATCATGAAAATGGCAATTCTTCCCAAGGCTATCTACAATTTCAATGCGATACCTATCAAAATTCCAACCACATTCTTCAAGGTAACAGAAGAGGCAATCCAAAAATTCATATGGAACAATGAAAGACCTCGAATAGCAAAAACGTTCCTCAACAGAAAGAACACTGCTGGAGGAATATCAATACCAAATTTCAAACTCTACTATAAAGCCATAGTAATCAAAACATCATGGTACTGGCACAAGAACAGACCTCACGAGCAATGGAATAGAATTGAAAACCCAGAAATGAACCTACAGACCTATAGCCATGTAATCTTGAATAAGGGAGCTAAAAAAAATAGAATAGAAGAAAGACAGCCTCTTCAGTAAATAGTGCTGGCAAAATTGGTTAACTATTTGTAGAAAACTAAAGCTAGTTCCTTATATATCACCCTGCACCAGAATCAACTCCAAATGGATCAAAGACCTTGGGGTCAAAACAGACACTCTGAAAACATTAAAAGATGGAATAGGAGAAACCCTAGGACTCCTTGGCGCAAGCCGAAATTTTCTTAATACAGACCCAGGAACACAACAAATCAAAGAAAGGTTGAACAAATAGGATTGCATGAAGTTGCAGAGCTTCTGCATGGCAAAGGACATAGCTAGCAAGATCAATAGAAAACCCACAGATTGGGAGAAGATCTTCACTAGCCATACACCGAACCAGGGTCTCATAACTTAAGTATACTTGGAACTCAAAAAATTAAATCCCCCAACAACAAATCCTCAAAGAAACAACTGCCCAATAAGTAAGTGGGCTAAAGACTTAAAGAGAAACTTCTCTGAAGAGGAAAGAAGAATGGCCAATTGACACATGAAGAACTGCTCAACCTCCCTAGCCATAAAAGAAATGCAAATCAAAATAACATTTAGATACCACTTCACCCCAGTTGGAATGGCAAAAATCAACAACTCTAATAACTTATTTTGTTGAGAGTAGGACACAAAACACAAGATTAATCTTAATCATTTTAAAAGACCTTTATTTATACTACAAATTCACTCTTATAACTATAAAGATTCTAAAACTAACTGAAGTGCATAGACACAATGGAACTAATTTAACTTTATCATCTACATTCAAAGGACTGTGTTAATAGAAAAGAGTTATACTAATAATTAGCTTACCAAATTCACTTACATTCTTTTATTCTATTTCATTTAGTTTCATAAAAACTGGCTTTTCATAAAATGATGGATAAAATGCCTATATACCCACTTACATTTTCATATCTTAATATTTATTTCAGAAATGTCTTTAGCTGCATAGTCAATGAACTGAAATAATACTTAAATATTCAAAGGCTTTTCAGAAATTGCAAGACTCTCTCTGGGATGTTATTTTTATTGGAAAAGATATTCAAAAAGCTCTATTTGTTAAAATTGTGATATTTACTCCCACAAAACAGTCATTAGTGAAGTTCCCTTTGCATGTACAAAACAACTTCACATATATTCACAATCTGGAGATGACACATGATTTTTGTTTGTTT
Organism: Dipodomys spectabilis; assembly: GCF_019054845.1. Taxonomy (NCBI): domain Eukaryota; kingdom Metazoa; phylum Chordata; class Mammalia; order Rodentia; family Heteromyidae; genus Dipodomys; species Dipodomys spectabilis. Next base: position 4,569,746 of record NW_024870882.1, on the reverse strand, counting down.
ATGAAAGGAATATCTAACAAGCATAACTACAATACTTATTTTCAGTCAATAAGATGGGGTATTCAAACGTAATATGGGATTGATTATCTCTTAGTGAGAAGAGATATGATCTTACAAAGAAAGTTATTTTCAATAGAAATCCGGAAAGAGTTTATTCACCTTGGATTTCACAGGAATAACCAGAAAGTAATACTTGTTTGGTCAAGTCAGTCAAACTTACTTCATGAGTGTAACTTAAATTTATAACCCATATAAGATCCCAGGTACATATTTTGTACTGACAGTCATCATATAGTAATAACTTACTACCTAATTATTTCTGTATCTTCTAACCTAACATATAAGAGCTGAAAGCAGTCTCTTTTATATAACTTAATGTTGTAAATGCTTTGGTTATGATGATGTTATTATTTGACAAATAAAATGTACAAGGGTGGTTCCAATGAAATGACATGACAGAACACTGATAAATAAAAACATTACAACATTTAACTCTTTTCAGCCTCACCCTGTCCACATTGGCAAGCAACATTGCAACAGCACATGCACACATATACACAACACACATGTGCGCACATGTACACACACATATACATGCATGAAAAATTCAGGATTTATTGTACAAAAAAGTTTAAATAAAATATTAGTGATTAGGAGAAATGATAATTTGCCTTATTACAAAATAATACATAATCTAGTCACCACAGTTTTACATTTTACCTACCTCTCCACATGTGACCACTTAATTTATTTCTAATTAATTAATTACCTAAATAATTAATTCATTTCTTTGGTGCTAATACTATGGCTTGAACTCAGGGTCTGGCCCTGAGCCAGAATTTGTTATTTTGTTTTGTTTTAGTTTTCTTCAAGGCAAGCATTTTTCTGCTTGTACCACAGCTCCATTTCTAGCTTTTGCTGGTTACTTTCAAATCAGAGTCTAATGGATTTTTTTTCTTAGTCTGGTTTCAAATCACAATCCTCAGATTTCATCTTTCGTATTAGCTAGGATTAAAGGCATGAGTCATCAGTGTGGCTTCTGCTTTTTTCTCTATACTTATGTAATGCACACATTTAGATAGTAATTTGAAACTGAAAGCATGAAAGCAAGATGTACAGTGATGATATTGTCTTGTCAGAAATTCAAGTTAGTAATGTAAAGTTCTTCTTAATACCATACACAAAAATACCATGATATAATATAAGAGAACTCATTATTGAATATATGAGCTTAGGAGCTTTCTAATAGATCCATTATTTATTGTTACCCAACATTAGAAAAAAAATGTATAATGTAGTAGTAAAATGGAAGTCCTTTGCATGACTACTTAAATTCCTTGTGTTTTTAATGACACTTGATTTCATCTAAATAAGTAGGCCTGTCTATTGTCTTCATGTGATTTTGATGATTGAAAGTGCTTAATGAGAAGTTAAAATGTATTAGTAGTCCTTTGCTATCAATTCTCACTTTTTCTTCTTGGAGTATATAATGTTCAAAGCAATAGTTCAGAATCAGCACACACAAAAAAAAAAGTTCAGAATCATGCTTCCACTTACACTGGAAGCATGATTGGCCTGACTTCTCTAGCTGCTTTCCTAGCCTGGACCTATTCCTTCACTGTACAGGAAAAGTGGGATTCAATTGATTTCAGTCAGATCTGTTACTAGAATTATCAAGGATTTAGATTCTTATCTGTAATTTGGTCAAAGATGTTTCTCTCTATGTAGGCTACTAAAAATGTATTTACTAATTTCAAGTAAATACATACATTCTATTCCCATCATTTAAAAAAAATTTTTTTGCTTGCTCAATAAATTGATCAGAGGCATGGATTTTGTTGCTAACTAGGTCATTGCACATCTCTCTTCCTCTCTCCTTCATGGTTCTCATAGATAATATGATTGCTCCATAATTATCCTAATTTATTTTGCTTTTATATTTTTGGATGCATCATTTCATTTTCTGCTCTGCCATTCCCCAAATCATTTATACAGAAGGCATTATTTCATACTTTCTCATTCCTAGAAGGAGCTGCACATGAAGACACCACTGGCCCTCATTTTCATTCTTTACCTTTGAATACGGTGTAACATCTTTCCTCTGCTCTCCATCAATTCCCTACACCCTAGTTAGAATAATTTTGAATAGTAAAAATGGAAAAAGAGAAAATAAATCATGGTTAAAAACATAAGCAAGAATTCACCAGATATTTCTGACCAGTTCTACCAATGTGAATTATTAGGGAAATACATGGACCCCTCATTCCCACTGGGAAATACATGGACACCTCATTCCCACTGGTATCAAAGTCTCTGGTTAGGCAATTCTGATGAAGATGAAGAAAAGGATGATAAAGTAAGGAATGGTATCAATTACAAGAAAAAAATGGAGAAGGATCCAAACAAATTTCTTTGGGCTGCTGAAAATGATCGGCTTACTACAGTGCGGAGACTACTTCAAAATGGCCACTCATGTGAATACTAGGGATGACAATGTGTATACCCCTCTTCACCGGGAAGCCTACAGTGGACACTTAGACATTATCCGTGAGTTGGTGGCTCAAGAGGAACATACAATAACTGTAGATGCCTGGACACCCCTGCACAGTGTATATATGTGGAATAATACCAGAGTGGCTTCTTTTTTACTTCATCATGATGCAGATACCAATGACAAAACTAAAGGCCTCTTGTCCCCCTTGCTGCTGAGAATTGAGATAGCAAAGATATTCTGGATCTCCTCCTGTTGAACCATTATGTCAATCCAGGCCTGAAGAACAACTTGGAAGAAACTGCATTTGATATTGCCAAAAGGATAAATATGTATCACTACCGCTTGGAAGTTGTGGAAGGCTTTACGAATTGTTCTTCTAAGTTCTAATAGTTCAGTTAAGTTTCTTAAATTTCAAAAATGCCAATCCGTCCTTTGTGTCCATACAAAATATTTTCACAATACAAATAACAGCAATCAATATCTTGTTTTGTGGGGGTTTTTTTGGTCAGTTGTGGGGCTTGAACTCTGGGCTTGGGCTCTATCCCTGCACTCTTCAGCTCAAGGAGAGCTCTCTAGCGCTTGAGCCACAGCTCCACATCTGGTTTGCTAGTGGTTTATTTGAGAAAAGAGTCTTATGGACTCTCCTGCCCGTGCTTTTAACTGTGATGCTCAGATTTCAGTCTCCTGAGTAGCTAGGATTATAGGCGTGAGCCTCCAGCGCCCAGCAACAGCGATATCTTACTGTAAAAATTCATGGATTCCGTGGAATTCTTCCAAGTGAATTGCCTGCCTTTGATGTCAAAATGTATTCAAGAGTTTTTGTATACATCTATAATGAGTTCTGCAGAGTGTGTGATTTCTTAATCAGAAAGAATTTTCTTACCTGTTGAAATCAGTAGTACAGAAACTAAAGTATTTCTGATGCTTGGCTGGAAAAGTATATTTTAAAATATTCTACATTCTATGTTTGTATAATGCCTATAATCTATTTTATCCTCTCCTAGGTATACTCTGAATTCTACATTGTTTTATAATATATAGGTTCATTATTGTGTCCTTTCAGATTGCATTCCATATAGAAACAGTTTAAGATTCCTTTTTTTCCTAGGTCCTTATAGTATTATATTTCTTTGGGATAAAATGTCAAAGTTGTATAATTTCAAAAGTTTTGTAAAGTTTATGCTACATAAAGGCTTTTCTAGTGTGAAGATTTAATACACTGATGTCAAACTAACTTTTAATTATATGAATTACGTGTATTGATACACTTGTAATTTTGTAATCAAGTTTTTAATAACTTTTTTAATTTCTTATATCTGTAGAATGAAAAATATGGAATATTCACAAATTTTCATATCATCCTTGTGCAAGTGCCATGTTAATCTCTGTATTTTAATTTGGGTATATGTGCTACAGAAGCATGTAGTATCCTCTAAATTTAAGTAGTTAATGAGTCAAACTTTATACAGGCGTATATCCTTGGTTGCCTAACAATGCTATTGATCTTATTTCCCTAAAATTCTGTGAATATTGGAAAAAAATTATATTGTTCAGTCGATTGCTCACATACGCAATTTTTTTATCCGTGACAATTTTAAGTCTTTTTAATGTGGGATTTAATCGTACTTTCAAGTATTTATATATAGGTCCAAAGGTGATGGCTTTTTCAAGTACTTATTTATCCAACTGAGCATTGTGGAGCTAATGGATTCAAAGTAAGCCTTGCGTAAGAGCTACTTCTAAACTTCTACAACTGAAATTTTCCAAATGAGGTCTTACTGACACAAATGTTTACCTGGTCCTTTACTCTTCTTCCCTGTAGGAACAGACCAACCAGAATATCTTACCCTGAGAGTATAGATTATATTACTTGAACAAAATTAATCTTAGTTACAAGGTATCATAGAGAGAGGAACAGTTCAGACTGAACTTTTCATACTAAAATATAATTAATCAAAATATAATTGTTTATAATACCTACCATTTCAAAAGTAGCTAAAGCCAGGAAGGTGAAAAAATTGTTCATATGCATGATGACCTAATGTCCTGGCCTGTCTATCATCCAACCAGGCAGGAACTTACACTGCTGCCTTTCTATAACCAAATATTTTCATAGTTGCAGGAGGAGTCCATATGTTTCTCCTCAATATTAGGCTTTAAATTGATAATGTATTAATCATAATATTTCCTCTTACCTCCAGGCTGTAAATCTACAAGTGGTAAAGCTTTAGGTCTAACTCTATCAAACACTGAGGTAGAGATAATGCAATAATACTTTAAAACAGAGTTGCCTTTGATACACTAACTACAACAGAACAATGTAAAACACGTGCCTTTTCATTATGTTATATATTATTATATATTTTATATTTATATGTGCTGATTTTTTATTTCACACAGTGAAACTTACTAGAATTAGTTGATAATTTGACAAATATATTGATATTTATTTATTCCAATAAAGAGAATTGGAATGTAAATAATTAGGTTTAGAATATATATTAGAATATAAAAAAATAGTGCAATGTCTTCGGCATAAACTTGTGATACCTTCTAAGTGTTCTTGGTCTTCTGAATTCACAGGGTAAAAAAACAATGTTGTTTTCCTCTAATCTATAAGGGATTTTACTCTGCTGCTCTAGTTATAGTTTTAACTCATTATTCCCAAACTGTTTTTCTCCATATTTCTGAAGCATTCCTACTGATTATGGCCAAATTTTGCTGATATGATGTCTAAAAAAATATTATTATTCTGCGGGACCCGTGGGTCCTAGGATCCCAGGTTCCAGTTACCTGCATCATCAGATAATAGTCGCAAAACTTCTCACCTAGGCCTATGTAACATGCCAACAGAAAGTAATTGAAGACCCATCTCAATTTCTCATTTCCTATATTTCAGGACCCCAATTCCTCAAGATGAAGAAATTAGCAGTAAGCAATTTTATAATGCAAGGCAACTTAAAATAGAGGCTGAGATCACAAACTCTGAGAGAAAGTACTGTAATTCAAACTTTCAATTTACAGATGACAAGCCCATATGAGTGAACAAGATCACGAAGTGTCATAAGATTATTTTTAATATCCCTCCCCTATGATTAATGAAATATTTCAATCCAGCATAAGTGGGCAAAAAAATAGTTCCTGGAAGGCTAGATCCTTAATTGGTTTAACAAGTCCCTGAAAACTTAACTTAGAGGTCAAATTTAATTCAGAAAAACATTAATTGAGAAAACCCTTAGTGATTCAAAATATTGGTACTTCAGTAAAACTTGGTTCTCTGGTATAAAAATGTTGTCATTCTCAAACCAATGATAACCTACATTTAATCTCCTGAAAATATATTCCTTTTCAAATAAGCTTTTTAATATCACATTTGCCAAAATAACATTTGACAAGTAGATGATAACTAGGGACATTACAAGTGTTTCAAGTGTATGGAGAAAGTTACAATAGAGTTGATTTATTTACCTACCACTAATTCCAAACAGGTTCAACCATTCATTAAAGTGGAGAAAGAGTACCACCCACCATTGTGTTGTTCAGTAGGTGCCTTCCAGAAATGTGTTAAGTAGATCAGCATCCCATATTTCAAACCCAAACATTAGCACATAAAGAAAATTTCATTACTTAATAAGGTACATTTAATTAATTAATTTATTTTATTTATTTTTTATTTTGAAAATACTGTACAGAAGGGTTACAATTACATGGGCAAGATAATGAATGCATTTCTTTTTTTTTTTTTTTTTTTTTTGGTCCAGTCGTGGGGCTTGAACTCTGGGCCTGAGCGCTGTCCCTCAGCTCTTCAGCTCAAGGCTAGCGCTCTACCACTTGAGCCACAGCGCCACTTCCGGCTTTTTTCTTTTTGCTTATGTGGTGCTGAGGAATCGAACCCAGGGCCTCGAGCATGCAAGGCAAGCACTCTACCACTGAGCCACCTTCCCAGCCCATGAGTGCATTTCTTATCAAGCATTGTAGCCTCCTCCTTTGTTTCCCCATCCCATCCCTTTCCATCCTTCCCCTGCCACGCCCAGACCTCCCCGCCACCCTCCCCCCCCAACTAAAGTTGTAAAGTTCGTTTTCGACATAACGATTTGTACTTCTCATTGTTGCGACGGGTCCAACTGTATCGTTATTTAAACGACTTGTTTTCCCCCCTCTACAAATTATACCGACATCAAATACAGTGAAAGCGGGGGTTACTCTGTGGGGGGAGGGATATACAAAGCAACAAAGAAATAAAATTATAAATGCATTAGAAACAATCACATGAAAAATAAACATTTGAATACATATCTTAGGGTTCTTTTCCCTAACATCACCAATAAGGTACATTTTAAAAAGTCACAAATATTTGCCTCATCATATGTTCTTTTATGTTTTCCTTATCTGTCCAATGTAGTAAGAAATATGACTTTAATTCTTTAATATGGTATTCATCATAGATATGACAAACATAAAATCTATCTTGTATTTCTATCATATTTATCTATAGTAGTAAATTTTAGTTTTCTTGTTTTTCCAAAACTTATAGGTAGTAGAAAATATTTTCCCATGTAAAATAAATTAATCACACCATTGTACAAGGGCATTTATGAAAATTGGTAGTTAGGAATATATTCTAAGCCATTTTTAAACTTTCTTGTTGACTAAAATTAATCATACAAATGGATGAGAATTAAATTATGTTTAGGTGCTTTACGTCTCCAGCCTTTAAATTGTTATTGCAGATGAATAAGTTATTTAAATCTAAGCTGACACCAGTTCAAGTATATGCAGGATTGTAACTCCATGGAATGTATATTAACCTTTCAAAGTATTAACAGACAGTTTAACAGAATGACTAACAGGAAGTTGAAACCAGAGAGTACGCAATTTTAACATGTGATGAAGGAAGTGCAAAATCGTAAATAAATCTTGGAATAGGCGTTAGTTGAGAATCATAAGAGTGACTCTGACCTAGGTGCATTGGACAATTAGATGGATATATTTAATTGTAACACACTTGCACAATCTTCTGTAATTCAGTTAAAAACCACAACCAAAACAAAAACACACAAAAATCACAACCAAACAGCAATCTCTAGAGAGTATGAATAAGACCTCTCAAAATTTTAAGCAGTTTATGAAGAGCAGTCTAAAGAGGGCAGTTTGGGGTAGGGGAGAATTTTGAACAAATTTAAATAGTTTGTCTAAGGTTATAAATCACATACATCTGCTGCAAAGGTTATCTTTCTTCTGTGAGTTCTCTTTGTCTAACTGGATACTCTAGTCCTGAGACACACTTGATAGCTTGTGAAGGTAGAATGGAAGAAATAAGATCAAGAACCCATTACTCCACATGTTTTGGCCTCCCTCCACTGCAGAAGCCAATACGCTTAACTAGTGCTTCTAAGAACGTGTTTTCTTACCTTTTCCATTTTCTAAATTCTTTGCCAAACCCGAAATTTTTTAGCTTATGTAATAAGAGATTTGTTCACTATCTCATGTTAATAAGGATTTTATTTTTTGTGAGCCACTTAGAACTGTGAAATCATTTGTTTGAAGTATCCAATCAGTTATTTTTTCTGTGTTTCACTGCTTCACATGCAAAGATATTGTGGAACGTGTTACAAACAGAGAAGTGTAAACCCAATACTTTCTTTCATTGTGGAGGGAACTTTCTCCCTAAATATTTTGATCCAAGTTATCTTTTTCAGAGAATTACTGCTTGGTAATTAAAGGTTAATTCACAAAATTTGATGCCTTGTTTTTTTAAGAACTTTGAATTTAAATTCCACTACAACTTTGTTTCACAGAGTGAGAGTATATTTCCTGCGTAAGGACAATTCTCAAGGAAACCTACAGGATTTACAGCAAGTTTTCTGAGGTTTGTTTGTTTACTGTGAAAAAGAGCCATCTTCACCCACATTGCTCCCTCTCTACCAAGTCTCCATTGATTTCTTTCAATGAAAGCCAATTCTCCCAGGCAATTTTAACTTTTATTAATAGGCTAAGTTGTTAAAAAGTTTTAACAATTAAAATTTAACTGTCATAACTTTAATACTCTTCTGAAATTTTTTATCAGAACCATGAATTCAACATTCAGGTAACTCTTTAGCACCATGGGTGAAGGCAAAACTCACTCTCCTTGTGGAAAAGAAATTCAGTCTAGAGTTCGCAGAGTCTGAATGAAGGCCATGCAAAGGAAAAATATTTCTACATATGTGTAATATATGTTTACTTGTGTATGTTTATTACATATTATGATTTTTATTAATTATTTGTATTTATTTTATTTTTTACTTGATTTATTTATTGTTTGTTTGTTGTATTTAGTGTTATTATACACATAATATTTAGTACATTTTGTATATCTATTATCAAATTATATACAATAATTTAGGACATTGACTAATTTTTCATTAATACATTTTTAAGTGTTGAAACATGATATATAATTTAATGGAAGCATTTGTCACAGTCTTCACATGCTTAAAGTCTCTCCAAATATGAGCTTTGTCTTATTTGTCTTTGGACACTTCCTATAGGCATTTTTTAGATGATTTATACTCACAAGCCTTTTCTTGAGGATAGGCAATTTGAGGGATAAAATTGCAAGGCTGGGGCTAGAAATGTGGCATATTGGTAGAGCTTGCTCAGCATGCATGAATGCCAGGGTTTGAATCCTCAGTGCCACATACTCAGAAAAAGCCAGAAACTGTGGAGTGACTCACATGGTAGAGTGCTAGCCTTGAGAAAAGAAGCTCAGAGACAGTACCCAGCCCCTAAGAATAAGCCCCAGGATTGTCAAAACAATAGGCCAGATGCCTGTGGCTCACAACTGGAACCCTGGCTTTTCGGGAAGCTAAGATTTGAAGACCACAGTTCAAAAACAGCCTAGGCAAGGAAAGCCTGTTAGACTCGTATCTCCAATGAACAAGAAAAAGACCCCACCTGACGATGTGGGTCAAGTGGTCGAATGTTCACCTTGAGCTGAAGGGCTCAGGGACCGATGCCCAGGCTTGAGCTGGAGGCACACAAATGGAAAAAAAAAGTGAGGGTTAATCAAATTACTTTCCTTATTTGCTAATTAGGAGAACATTGTATGTAAAATGAATGCTGGTGTACACCAGAATTGGAGTCAGAGCTCAAGGTTCAATTGTAGCACATCCATATGCCCAGCCTCTCAGATTCTAGCATTATAAACTTATGTCGTACAGGGTTCTGAATGGTCCATTGTTGAAAGGCTCTCCAAGCCCCTTGTGATAAGCAGTGGACTTGTATTGTCAATGTCATTACAGTTCTGAACCTAGCAGAGCACCCGTAGCTCACGCCTGTTACCCAAGCTCAGAAGGCTGAGGTCTGAGGATCACAGGGTAAAGCCAGCCAGGACCGGAAAATGTATGACACTTTAACTTCCACTTCTGAAAGGTCAGATGTTCAAGAGCTTCTTGTGTTTCCTTTGGTGATGAGAAGTTCTCGAGCTATAGAAGCAGGAAAAAACATTATTGACCCATCATGTGTTCAAATGAAGTTCTCAGGATCCAAACCCTAGCCCTGTTAGCATGATGAACTCCAGTGTAACACTATATTTGAAGGACAGAAAACAGTTGCAAAAGCCAGTCTAGGTGAAGAGATCTATGCCTGCAGGATTAGGTGACAGAATGTACACACTCAACAGGGATGTGAGCTGGAAAACCACTTCATTCATTCCAGGCACAGACAGCATTGTGGGGAAACCTGAAATATTTATTAGAGTTACACCATGGTCAGGCTTTTCTCTGCCTCTTCAAACAATGACTAATTAACCTTCCTCCCTCAGGTGAAGGGAGCCTCAGCCTATCTTTAGGTTAACAATAGAGCACCAATTTAGTGGGGAAGAAGGGAGGAACAGAGCAGAAAAACCTTGCCATCTGGTCTTAAGGAATGGGTTTTTGACTCTCCATCTGTCAGATTTGAAGACCCTTCTTCTGCCTCTGCCAGTCTTTTCTCCTTCCTTCATTCTCCACATCATTAATGCAAGTCCCCAGTCCAAGGAGAGGCAGGGCCCTTTCTCTTCTGTCGCCAAGCACCTGAGTTAGAACCTGGCTCTGCCCACTTGACTCTGGGGCCCTCAGTTGCCTGAGAAGTGGGAAAGAGACAGTCTTCCTGCTCTGTGGTAGTGTGAAGGCGATGCTGGTGGCCTGGCACACTGCAGAAGGCCTCATGACTGGGACTTATTCCCTTCTTTCCTCCTGACATCCAAGACCATATTCATCTCTCATCTTTCTATGTATCTAGTATCTATCTATGTATCTATCTATGTGTCTATCTATGTATCTATCTATGTATCTATCTATGTGTCTATGTATTTATGTATCTATCTATCTATCTATCTATCTATCTATCTATCTATCTATCTATCTATCTATCTATCTATCTATATTTATCTGCATGCCTGCCTACCTACCTACCTACCTATCTTTTTGCCTGCACTTGGGTTGAACTCATGGCCTGGGCACTGTATGCTGCACTCTACAACTTGAGCCAAAGCATCAATTCTGGCTATTTCTGTGAATGTCTATTGAGGAATTGAACCCAGGGCTTCTTGCATGCTAGGCAAGCACTCTCTCACTACTCCACATTCCCAACCTCCTCTTCTTTTTTTCTTTTTTGAATTGTTTTTGGGTCTGGTCATAGGGCCTAAACTCTGGGCCTGGGCACTGTCCCTCAGCTCTTTAGCTCAAGGCTAGCACTCTATCACTTGAGTCACAGCACCACTTCCTGCTTTTTTTTTCTTTTTGCTTATTTGGTGCTGAGCAATCAATCCCAGGGCCTGGGGCATGCAAGGCAAGTGCTCTTCCACTGAGCTACCTTCCCAGCCCCACCCCTTATCTTTTTCTTCATGGTAGTTTTTACATAAGTATGCTACCATTTTACTTCCCCATGTTTAATTTTCTGAATACTGGTTACTTCTGAGAAACCTGATTTTTTTCTTCCCCTGCCTGGTTTGTGACTGTTCCTGCATTGGCCTCATAATAAAATGTAAATAAAGGCTGCTGTATGTGACCTGCTTTATCCAGATGTCTGCACAGATTTCTGTGTATGTCTTTTTGTTGCCAGTCCCGGACCGCTGACTCAGGATCTGGGCACAGCCCATGAGCTGCTTTTGCTTAAGGCTAGCCCTCTACCACTGGAGCCATATGGCTCTACTTCTGGCTTTGTTAGCACAGAAGTTGGACAGGTGTCTCAAGGACTTTTCTGCCTAGGGTGACTTTGACAATGATCTTCCTATCACAGCCTTGTAAGTATCAAGGAGGACTGCTGAGAGCCAATGGTGCCTGCTTAATCACTGGTCTTGCTGATGTTCATAGATAGACCAGTGAGTTCCCTATGCTGAGGTTAAGGTGGTGGGAGCTGGATCCCACAGTTGGAATCATGGTCCTGCCACCTCCAAATGGCAGGAGATCCTAAGAAATACATTCCTGTCTAAATGAATACCAATGGAATGTCATGTATGTTATGATTTAATGGGCACTTCTTGAATGATTCTAGGATAAAATTACACATACACACACAAACATATAAATATGTTTGTGGGGGACTGAACTCTGGGCCTGGGCTCTGTCTCTTAGTTCTTCAGCTCAGGGCTAGCACTCTACCACTTGAGCCACAGGGCCACTTCTGACTTTTTTTTTTTGCTTATGTGGTGCTGAGGAATCGAACCCAGGGCCTCATGCATGCAAGGCTAGCGCTCTAACACTGAGCCACCTTCCCAGCCCAAAATTATACACAATTATATTATGGTACTCTGATCCGTTTTAATTAATAAGTTATGAAGCATTTAAACAATCACATTCATTAAATGGAGGCATAATGAAATACCTAAGAATTGGGCGTCACATAGTATAGAGATACCATATTTTTCTGCCAGGACTTTCTTTCGTTAATTGGAATATACCATTTTCTGAATGTAGTTTGATATATGAAACTAGGATATATCATACCTGACCAGAAAATCAATTATTCATACATTTTTATCACAAATGCTTATAGCAAAATGTAGAGGTAAATCCAAATTATGTATATTTGAAGGCAATGCTTGGTTAGTCCTCTTCTCACATTCCCCATTCCCTTGATGAGAGTAATACATATTGTAAGGAAAAGCTTAGAAGGTTTTAGAGAAATAGGTTGACTTTAAACCAGTGAGTTACTCTATGTTGTATGTTGTTTACTTATATCCTGAAAAGGTAAGTTCTTACTTCATCATTTTCCTTAGGCTTTATACTCAGATTTAATCTCTGATGGGTGAAAAATAAAGATATAAACATTTTTTAACAGTGGCTAAATTTAGGATGAGGAATCTAGGTACAATGGTACTCATGCAGATACTTCTCATAAGTCATGGGACCATGATATCAAAATGTTAACCAATGCTAACTTGTGTCATGCTTATGAAATTTTGTGTATTATAAACAGTGGTTATTAGAATTTTTGTAATTAACATCATTTTATTGGTTAGGAACTGAAGTGAGTCATTATAATCAGAACAAAATTTAAGGAGGCATCCTAAATTAGTTACCAAGATATACATCATGTAACACAATGCTTTAAAAATGCAAGCTAATTGAAATAATTTATGAAAAAAATCAACATTTGCAATAAATATAGAATCATTGTGGCTGATTTTTCTTTTACTCCAGTTGCAATATAGCTTACATGATGACTTTTCGGGTTATATGTTTAGTTAGGTTTTGATATTTAATTGGAGAAGTTCTGTTCTTTTATATATTCATTTGTCAGATCAAAGAGGAAATGAATTGCATGCCAAAGTCAACATCCATAATAATGTTACAGATGTATCCTGCTACTTTGCCAAAGTTTCAAATCAACTCGAGGAACTTGGGTCTTTTTATTTGGATCTATCTAAATAGGTATTCAAAAATTTTGTCAGTACTAGACAGATTATTTTCCAGAAACTACTTCTCTCTTTTCATAGATTTTTAATTTAATTTATATCATGTGTTGATGTTTTCCTTTAGATAAGCCACATTCAGTCTTCTACAAAGTATAATTTGGAGTAGTTTCAAATTATATACACTCATGTACACTGCTCAGATTCTGTTATTTACGTATTTTTTCTTGTTAAATAAGTAGGAATTAGGTCTCAATATGGATACTATTAGACTTATTCGTTGCATTTCTGAATTTTTTAAGTATGTCATGACTTTGTTATTTTATTCTTTTAGATATGTGCAGGTCTCACTCCGCATACAGTCACATTTGTTTTAAACAATTTGATCCCTTCAATGGATTTGCTATGTTAGGTTCATTTTGATGAATTTAATTACAAATTAACACAACCGTTTTTCTTAGACACAGTTATCTTTATGGCTCTACTCCAATTTAACATGTAATTGAGGTTTTAGTGCTTAAAAAAACTGGGCACAACCTGTTTTTGTTCCTGGGGGAGTTCTACTTTGTTGGTTGTTTTTCCAGTTGGGGCGAGTTCAAAATATGTTTGCATTTTATTTCAATTGTTTTGTGTCTATATTTTGTTTCATATAAGGGAAAGTATAAAAAAAAAGAATCAGTGATTTAGAAATTTTCCAAATAGAGTTATTAGAGAGACACTTGAAATTTTGTGACAACTGGGAATGGGCAGGTCTTCATAGTGGACGGGGTAGCAGAATAAAAGACATTGTGTGACATGATATGAATTCTTCCTCCTCTTGCCTCACTATTTCCAATAGTATTACTTCAAGGTCTTTAGTGGAAAGAAAATAATTTTGTGTGTATGAACTCTGAATTTTTGGTTCAATTGGGACACACTACACATTCATATTTGATTTTAAATCTAAAATCTTCTTTCTTTCGTTTAAAAATCACAAATGTGAATTTATAATGCTAAAATAACATCTACTAATTTATCTCAAATGGTCCAAACTATTTTCGCTTCAAACTATATGTAATATAAAGGGTAATAATAATTGTGAGTAATAAAGTATATAATAATTGACTTTGGGGAAAGTCAATTACAGTGGATTTTTGTGAGATACTGAGTAATAGTAAAACATATTTGATTCTATTAAAAATTCACAGTTACATGTAAAAATAATTCATAGTTATAAACTAATGCTGAAAAAGTAAGATAATTTATTGGAAAAAGACAGAAGTTTTAATAAATTTGCTTTTTTTTTTAATTGTCTTGAATCTGCGCTTTAGTGGCTCATACCTGTAATCCTAGCTACCTAAAAGTCTGAGATCTGAGGATAGTGGTTCAAAGCCAGCCTGGGCATAAAAAGTCTGTGAGACACTTATCTCCAATATATCTCTTGAAAACTAAAAACAGCACTGTAACTCAAGTGGTACAGTGGTAACCTTGAACTGAAGAGCTAATGGACAGTGCCAGGCCCAGAGTTCAAGCCCCAAGGCCGACAAAAAAACTTGACATGATTTTTACTTTATTATTTCATGATTTTTTTTATTGTGAAAATATACAGAAGGTTTATAAGTACTTGAACAAGGTAATGAGTAAATTTCTTATCAATCATTGTTGTCTTCTCCTTTGTTTCCCCTTCCCATCTCCCCTTCTTCCCGCCTAAAGCCGCACCAAAGTTGGAAAGTTCGTTTTTGGACATAATGTCTTCTAAATGTCATTGTTGCAATGGGTCCACCTGTATCCCAATTTGTTTTTACCTTGCCCTCCCCAAATTATACCCACATCAAACACAGTGAAAACAAGGGTTATACCGTGGGGGAGAAGCATGGAAAGCAACAATGAAATAATCTTATAATCATGCTAGAAACAATAGCAAGAAAAAAAAACCATTTGAGTCTTTATCTTGGTGTTCATTTCACCGAACATCAACCTGTCTGACAGTTTCTCTTTGTATTAGACATATACTAGTTTTTGCAATTAAGGGAAACCATAGGACCTACGTTTCTCTGGGCCTGGCTTACTTCACTTAATATAATTTTTTCCAAGTCTTTCAGTTTCCTAACAAATGTGGCAATGTCATTCTTTCTGATGGAGACATAGAATTTCATTGTGTATATATACCACATTTTCTTGACCCATTCGTCTACTGATGGGCATCTGGTTTGGTTCTGTATCTTAGCTATGGTAAATAATGTTGCAGTAAACATAGTTGTGCTGGTAGCTTTCATATGGTCTCGTGTGTGAACATCTGGGTAAATGCCCAAAAGTGGGATTGCTGGGTCTTCGGGGAGCGCTATGTAGTCTTTTGAGAAACCTCCATACTACTTTCCAAAGTTGTTGAACAAGTTTACAGTCGCACCAACATCTCCTGCAGCTTCTCTTGTTATTAGTTTTATTATAGCCATCCTAAGTGGGATGAGGTGGTATGTCAGTTTTTAGATTTGCATTTCTTTTATGGCTAGGGAGCTTGAGCATTTTTTCATGTGCCTATTGGCTATCCTTCCTTCCTCTTCAGAGAAGTTTCCCTGTAAGCCTGTAGCCCACTTATTTATTGGGCAGTTGTTTCTTTGAGGATTTTTTGTTGGGGGATTTAATGTTTTGAGTTCGAGGTATATTTTAGATATGAGACCCTGTCTGTTGTATTTCCAGTGAAGATCTTCACCCAATCCGTGGGCTTTCCTTTGAACTTGCTAGCTTTGCCCTTTGTCATGTTGTGTTTCTGGGTCGCTATTAAAATTTCAGCCTGTGCCTAGGAGACCTAGGATATCTCCTATTTTTCTTGTAATGTTTAGTTTTCTACAAATGATTAACCAATTATGCCAGCACCATTTACTGAAGAGGTTGTCTGTCTTACATTCTATTTTTTTAGCTACCTTCTCAAAGATTAGGTGGCTATAGATCTGTGGGTTCATTTCTGGGATTTCAATTATATGCCCTTGGTCCTGGGGTCTCTTCTTGTGCCACTACCAAGCTACTTTGATTACTATCGCTTTGTAGCAGACTTTAAAATTTGGTATTGATATTCCTCCAACACTCTTCCGTTAAGGATCATTTTTACTATAGGGCATCTTTTATTGTTTTATATAAATTTTTAGAGTGCCTCTTCTATTTTCTTGACGAATGAGTTTGGAATATTGATAGGTATCACATTGAATTTGTAAATAGCCTTGGGAGGTCTTGCCATTTTCACGATGTTGATCCTTCCAATCCAGGAGCATGGGAGGCTTTTCCACTTTCTAAATTCTGATTTGGTTTCCTTTTTCAGTTTTTTTTTATAGTTTTAATCATAAGGATTCTTCACTTCTTTGATTAAGTTAATTCCTAGGTATTTTATTTTTTGTGGGGCTATTTCGAATGGAGTTGCTTTCCTGATTTCAGCCATGCTTTTCTAATTGTTGGCATACAGAAAAGTCATTGTTTTTTTGAGAGTTAATTTTCTACCCTGCTACTTTGCCAAAGTTTTGAACCAGCATGAGTAATTTGGGAGTGGAGTCTGTGGGATTCTTTACATACATGATCATGTCATCTGCAGAGAGGGAGAGATTTACATCATCTTTCCCTATTTGGATTCCTTTTATGTTTCCCTCTTGTCTATTGCTCTAGCTAGGTATTCTAATACTAAATTGAGAACTGCAGAGAGTGGACATCCTTGTCTCTTTCCTGAGTTAAGAGGAAATGGGTTTAGTTTTTCATCATTAATATAATGCTGGCTGGAGGTTTGCCATATACAGCCTTTATTATATTGAGGAATGTTCCCTGGATTCATAGTTTTTCCAGAGTCTTCATCATAAAGGGGTGTTGGATCTTGTCAAAAGCTTTTTCTGCATCTATTGAGATAGCCATTTGGTTGTTCCAAACCGCTTGTATTTTTTCCTTGTACTAAGAATACTGACTCATGCCCGGTGTCAGTGGCTCACATCTATTATACTAGCTACTCAGGAGGCTGAGATCTGAGGATCACAGTTCAAAGCCAACCTGGGCAGGAAAAGTCCATGAGACTCTTATCATCAATAAACCAACAGAAACCTGGAAGTGGCACTATGACTAGCCTCGAGCTGAAGAGCTGAGGGACTGTGCCCAAGCCCAGAGTTCAAGGCTCAGGACCACCACCCACAACACCAACACCTCCACCACCACCAACAAAAAGAATACTGACTCCAAAACAATAGTATTAAGCAGTCTGAAAGATAGGCTAAAATCTAACTTTTTATTATTATCTTATATACCAACAGCTTTCTAGTCCAATGAGCCATGAGCCCTCAGAATGTTGACCAAATTTCTTAGTTTATTTACACAATTATAATAAGTAGGTATTTGTATTTTCTCATCTATCTTTCTTTCATTTCACTACAGAATCTGTATATATCCTTTATGTTATACTTGAAAACCAATGCCTTTGGAAGATATTTCTTAATTGGTGTATATTAATTGTACGAAGAAATCTTGCTGAAATACTTTACACACTCCCATATTGATGAAGGGCCTGATTAACCTATTTCTGTCTTGCTCCATTTCCATTGCCCTTTATTTTTCAACTGTTTTCTGTGAATATTTTGTGCTATCTTCAAACACAGTCAAAATGTATTAAAGTGCTGTTCACCCACCGTCATTGAAGATTATACAATGTTGAATAAAAAAGCAAAAATATAAATACATGGAGACATATAGTTTTTGTTGATTGGAGGATACAATTGAGCAAAGATATAAATTGTCTCCTCCCCTTTTTTTGGTCATTCATGGGGCTTGAAATCTGGGCCTGGGCACTGTCCCAATGCTCTTCAGCTCAAAGTGAGTTCTCTACATATTGAGCAACTGTGTCACCTCTCTTCTGGTTTTCCGGTGGTTAGTTGGACATAAGAGTCTTACGGACATTCCTGTTCCAGCTAGGTTTGAACCGCAAACTTCAGATCTCAGCCTCCTATGAAGGTAGGATTACAAGCATGAGCCAGCATCGCCCAGCTTCACAGTTTTATTTATGTGTATAACAATTTCTAAAAACACCTGAACAGCACTCTTTGACTCATTGACAAACGAAAATAAACTGGAATGTAATTCTCAGTCCAATATTAAACTGTAAATGTAAAATTGTTATATTTGTAGAGGAAAGATTATACATCTCAATGGGTCTGTGGGCATGATTAGCTCCACATAAATATTATCAAGGAATATTTAATAAGGGGTAAAACCAAACATTTGTGGAATGACATTCTCTTTAATAAGTGGTGATAGGTTAGACAGTATTGGGGAGAATTAAAAAGTAAACATTGACTTAAACTTAACAGTTTACTCAAATATTAAATTCAAGCAGGATTAAAACGTGGCATATAAAACAAAAAGAGTGATGTAAATGTAAAGCAAAGGAAGATGTCTTGACAATTTTGGAGATGAAGCATTCTGAAATTTGGCATTAAAATCATAGGCAAGGAAAACGATATAGTAGAACTCAATGAAAGTGTAAAAAAATTTGGTCTGTGAAAGCTCATATACAAATAGTGAATAGAATTTGGGAGCAGTAGCTCATTTATCTCATCCTAGCTACTTGGGAGGCTGTGATTTGAGTATTGCTGTTTGAAGCCAGCCCCCACAAAATAAAGTCTCTGAGAATCTTATTGCTGATTAATCAGCAAAAAAGCCAGAAGTGTGACATGACTGAAATGGTAAATTGTTAACAAATTGCAACAAATCTCAGGGACCCTGAGTTCAAGCCCCAAGACCATACATGCATGTTAAAAAGTAATAGTAGTAATTCTAATAGTGATGATGATGATGATGATGATGATGATGATGATGATAATGATGATGAAGTGTACCCATAGTCAAGGATATAATATTTGCAAATCCTATACCTGAAGAATGCTTCAAATCTAGATTTTACATAAAATTCTCAAAACCCAATGTTTAAGAGAACATCAGTTAGATACCAGCAAAATATATCTTGTGAAAAATAAGCACAAGAAATCATCAGTCATCAAATAAATGCATATTAAAACTAAAATGACAACATAAAACATGCATGAGAATTACTTCCCATAATAAAATAATGACCATATTAAATGCTATCAGTAAACAGAGAAAATGGATGCTGGCAGAAATGTCAAGTGGGAAAGCCACTTCTGAAAACATTTTTACAGGTTCCTAGAATATGAAATAAGCAAATACCCACTGCATAGCACAGTAATTGAGCTCTCCAGGCTTTGTCTCATAGAAAAAAAATGTAACATTCACCCAAAGGCCAAAACACAGAGGATTATAGCAGCATTATTTTCTCTAGTCAAAGAAATGGACATCAATTCAGGCTTTCTTCAGGTGAATGGTAAAGGAATTGTGCTACATTCTCTAATAACAGGACCAAAAGGCAACTCGAGGGAATACAATACAATATTAAGGCATACAATAACTGGGAATAATCTATCATGTATTTGAAGGCAATCTTAAAAGTTTATTTATTGCATGTTCTAGAAGTCAGAGAAAAAAATATATTGGTTGCCAGGATGAAACACGTTTGGGATGGGAGAAAGAGAAGTAGTGGTTTTAATTATAAAAGGGAAATATGAGTCAAACTTATTTTTGGTAAATAAACATATCTCTAAATATTGTATATTCATATAGATTTGATAAAATTATATTGGACTTAATATGTGCACAATTTAATTAAAATAACTGGTCTGCATAAGGTGCTTGTGACATATTAATGTCCTATTTGTGATGTCATACTAGAAATATTGAAATAAATTGGAAAAAGTATTCAAGGGATTTATCTGTGTTCTTATAACATCATAAAAATCCATATTAACCTCATATCAAGAAAACAGAAGTCAATACTGAATGTTTACATTGACAAATAGTGTGGGTCCAAGCTTGAAATGAAATATACCTTGTTAATTAGAAAGCAGAGATTTAGAAGACTGATATCAAGGCCAGTTCTGAAAAACAAAAATTCATGAGAAACTACAAAAGCAAAGAAAGCTAGATATAGTGTAATTTCTCTGTTTTCTCACGTTTATGGAAGACATAGGTAAGCGATCATTGCTCAAGGGTGGCTTGGCCTGAAAAATAATCTAAAGTGGTTAGAGCCTTAGCAACAAAAATATCTGTCTCATGCTTCCCTTTTATAATTAAACCACTACTTCTCTTTGTCCCAACCTATTAAAACAGGAGTGTTTATAAACAAAAGCACTGGTCTGAAGCCTCAAAACAAGGACCCAGTCTGTGTGGACCAAACAGTCTCTAACATGAGATTTTATTTAAATTAACAAGCATGATTTTAGATTCTGCAGAGTGGGATGATGCATAATCACAGGTAATATCTGCTATGTCAGGTAATCAAATCTACTCTTTCACTGTTACTCAATAGCCAGGTTTCAACACAAATGACTACAATGAGATTGTACAAATAAGACTACGACTTTTCCCTCTCATGAAACAATATTCTGTCAAATGATTTCTGACTTCCAGCTGTTCACATATTTCTCACGATCTTTTCTACTACGTTGTCTTCATTATTGATGTTCATATTACCTTTTGTTGCTGTCTTGTGTATATATGCCATTTTTAGGGATGGAACTCAATTGTTTAATGGTCTTTCTTGAAGTTTTTGCTCATGGCTGATGACATTCTTTTCATGAGCAACATTCTCACCTGCTGCTTCTGGCTGGATAATTGGAGACAAGTTTTCACATTTTTGTCTGTTTGGGCTGACATTGAACTAAAGTATTCAGTTCTTAGCCTCCTGAGTTTCTAAGATTCAACACATGAGTGGCTAACACCAATCTTTGCTTTACTGTTATTTTAATTATGTGGTAGAGGAAAGTGGAAGTTTATTTGTGTTAAGTGTGCAATTTTCAAATGCAAGTTTGAATCAACTTGATATAATGTAATTGTTAATCAAATTTAACAGTTAAATCAATAACTATTACATATTCCCACAGAAATATAATTGAAAATAAAAGGCATGATTGTTTTCTTTTTTCTTTCTTTTTTTTTTTAGGTCCAGTCGTGGGGCCTGAACTCTGGGCCTGGGCACTGTCCCTCAGCTCTTCAACTCAAGGCTAACACTCTACCACTTGAGCTACAGTGCAACTTCCGGCTTTTTTCTTTTTGCTTATGTGGTGCTGAGGAATCAAACCCAGGGCCTTAGACATGCAAGGCAAGCACTCTACCACTGAGCCAACTTTCCAGCCCGCATAATTGTTTTCTTAAAACAAGTAATAGAACCATGAATTTCTCTCACTTTACAAATCATGTTTTATAAAACTTTAATTAGCAGACTTCTATGACTAAAAGTAAATCTAATAATTGTGTACAACAAGAAGCAAGGCAATTATAGCTAAGAATAAATATTTCATCACAGCCAGAAGATAAGTTTTAGAGCATTCTCACTAAAAAGAAATGTTACATGCAGAAATTAATAGATATGATGTAGATTGATCATTACACAACGTATAAGTTAATGGGATTACCACTTAATACTTAACGAATATGTAAAAATAATTATGTAGGAAGGAGCCAGAGGCTCATGCTTTTAACCCTAGCTACTATGGAGTCTGAGAGCTGAGAATCATGGTTCAAAGTCAGCCTAAGCAGGAAAGTCCCTGACAATCTTATCTCCAATGAGCCAAAAGAAAACTGGCAGTGGCTCAAGTGGTAGAACACTAATCTTGAGCTGAAGAGCTGAGGGACAGTGTCCAGGTCCAGATTTCAAGCCCCACAACTGAAAATAATTAAAAATAAACAGCTACAAATAAACAATATTTTGACATAAATGTTAAAATATATATTCTAAAAATTTTCAAATCCTCACTAGATATAATAGTTTATATAAATATATGGAAGTGTTTTCTGGTTTTAGTTATTGAATCAATTGTGTAAATCACACATTTCTCATTCAATTCTTATTTATAGGTTTATATACTTATATGACATAAGTGTAATGTGATACATGATAGGCAGTGCTGTTTTAGGAATCCCCCTTGGCATTCTAACATTAACACTTATCCCCTAAAATCGATATGCCCTCCAACCTTGTAAGAGGTTTCATCTCATTGGAGCAGAAAAGTATAAGCCATAACCATTGTTTGGAACAACTGTAACATTTTACATGTATTACACTTAGTTGAAGAACCAAAACATTCAAGTCATTTTAACCATGTCAGTAATAGCAAAATATCTTCTGAGCTTTTCAGTTTCTTAAAAGATGAAAATCTTTAATTATACATCTATTTATTTCTGCCTAATATCCTATATCTTAGGAAGATTTTTTTGTGTAACCATGTGTTCCTGACTAGAAGACCGGAACAAAGGAAATAATGAAAATAGTGAAGGAAAATACTTGAAAACAATTAAAAAAGCAATCACAGACACTCTTGTTTTCACCAGTTTCAATGAAAATATACGTTAAAGTATGACGTTTTTGTTATCAAAGAACAATAATTAAAATTTAATTAGCAGTGAAGAAGGGAACAGAAAACTATGCTTGAAGACAGCTTGACTTTGAAAAATTCAAAATAAGCATAATGGTTTTATCTTGTTTTTCGATGTAATTGCCATAAAAATAGAGAGCAGTACCCAAAGGCAGGAAAACACCTAAGCCAAAGCAGTAAATTTTGTCTATAAAATAATTGTGAGAGTAAAAGAAAAAAAGATGTCTCTGTGGGTATGTCACGTTAAAAATGTGTATACAAGCTATTTATCTTAAAATTAGTCATTTTGCATTATGTTTAGATTCTGATAAAATTTAGACTCTCAACTCAAACAGTGTTAATACAGTTTTATTTCATGTCTCCCAAAAGCAAACAACAAATTACTATTTATTTAAAATTTATTTCTTTTAAATTTCAAAATTATTATTCATTTAACTAACTCTTTTTTTAAAAAGTTGGCCAAGGGAAATGGTTTATTAGATATTTATATTCAGACTCTATAGTAGAAGCCAGAAAGAGAAAAAAACATCATGTTTTTATTCTTCATTGAGCCACACTGTTTTATTCACCTATATCTGAAAGAATGAAATTCTTTATTTGAAGCATTTTACTTGATATCCCCAATGTATCATTCTTCCTTTATGAATAGGAGAATTTGGACAAAGGATGAGAATTCATACTAGAAAAAGGAGAAGAGGAAAAGAGAAGGAGAAATCTAGATATTTTGTTCTTCCTCATCTGATTAACTAGGTCTGGAGTGATTAAACCCATCTAGATAAAAAGATAACCTCAAAAGTGATCACATAGAGAATACTTATTTATAAAAAAATTGTAATAATTTCCAACAGGAAATGTTATCTATTGTTGTAGTTCTTGTTTCATATTTATTAAATTCTGGTGGGCTATAGTGAACTATCATAAAGATATACAAGAATGGTAAGAAATTAACATCTTAAGAAATTAACATCTTAATATCATATTCTAATATTAGCTTAATTCTTCTTCTTGTTATATGTATGAACTTGCATGTGAGTTTTGTCTCAATTTCACATACTATATTCTTCCAGTATATAAGTTGAAAGAAGACTTCTTCTGGAAATATGCTATTTTTATAACTAAGCGAAACAAGTCAGCTGTTAGACACAGACAGTTATACAGAAATCTTCCCCCAGAAATAGACTTTGACCACTTCTGGTTCATTTTTGTAAGATGAGGTAAGTCACATGACCCATCTTTACATTGCAGAGTAGAGGTAAATCTCAACTACAGGAAGCTGATGCAGGACATAAAGTAATATGCCCATTTATGCAACACTTGAGATAAAGAAGGAAAAAAAGAGAACTATAGTACAATCAATCATACTTGCTATCACAAGGCTCTGTAGGAAGGAAGCTATTATGTACCTTTGTTTCTAAAAGTACTGATATCTTCAAATCATGTATTTTATGCTTGGATGTTACAAGAATTAGAGAACATTTTGATACTGAGACAGCATAAAATCTAAAATAAAGCTGGAGTAAGCATTTCAGTACTAACTTTTGTTCTCAAGGAAAAGAAACCATTTTATAGACAATACTTTATACTTTCTTACCTAGTATTTTTTCCCAGAAATGGATTTTGATAATATATGTGACTATCCACCAGAATAAATTTCTTTATTTACATGCATCTTGTGCAGACAGTATAGTCAATTATATGTAAGTGCGAGTTTCATCAGTAGCAGTTTTTAAAAATGCAAAAAATGTGGACAAGTGGCCAATATACATATTTTCCACCATCACTTTCTACATCCTCCTTCTTCCTTCTTAGGAATCACTCCCTATCAATAAAAAGGTTTAGATTTGGCTCTTGACCTTGAAAATGGAAGCTGAATGCTATGGATGTCAGAGATGATGGTTAATAGTGTTTTACATAATAATGTCACTTGCAACAGCGGTACGAATCTTGCGGGTCTTAGCACTACTTCCTTAGAGATGTGATAGGAATGTCAACCCTACTTGACCTAGTATTGTTTTCCAATTCCTTTTCTACCACCTGGCCTAAATTATAATACATAGTAATGGAAGGAAAAAGTAATGCTGTCTTAATCAAGTCCCATTGCTACAATGAGATGTACAAGACGTTATGTTGAAAAACGAAGTTTACAACTTTGGCAGGTGTGGAGGGAATCAGTGGGCAAGGATGGTAAGGGGAAGGAAGAGGCCACAATGCTTGCTAAGGAATGTACTAATTGCCTTGCTCATGTAATTGTAACCCCTCTGTACGATATTTTCACAATAAAAAACTTAATATAAAAAAGAAAGAAAGTCATTTAGCGTTCCGGGAACGTGGCTTAAAGGAACAGTTATTGCTTAGCATGCATGGAACCCTAAGTTCAATTCTTCAGTACCACATAAATAGAAAAAGAAACACTGGAAGTAGAGCTGTGCCTCAAGTGGCAGAGTGCTACCCTTGAACAAAAATAAAAGAGCTCAGGAACAGTTCCCTGGCCTTGAGTTCAAGCCCCAAGACTGGCAAAAAAGTCATTTAGCTAGTAAATGCAAAATAAAGAACCCATACTTGGAATATATTATTGCTCATTCTAACTGATATCTAACAATAGTCCTTAATTCATTTATTATACTATATTTGAATACTGTTTAAAAAAACAACGTTGTATTTATAGGTTACCACAATTAATGCCAAGAATGTGCTTAGATATCAGGTTAAGATTAAAGCAGGCTTTTGAGTGGTCACTGCTAATCACAATGAGAAGGGTAGTCTAAGTGAGATTTGGAAATCTTTTTGGTAAGTCATGGCATCAAGAAGGCAGAGACTAATTAATAGTTTTGACAGAAGAGAAGGAATAATTGCAGATGGAAGGAATAAATGATAGTAATAACTACGTTATACCACAAACCGTTCTCGGAAACCATTTTTGGTTATTAAAGAGCTAGTTATCAACTAGGCTTATTCCACATTGCCTTTAGCATTTCAGCCACTTAGGCTAATTCCTAATCTCTGTGTGATAAATTGTATATCCTTCTATGCTGTTCTTTCATACCTGATCTCCATTTCTTTCTAAAAATCTCAGTCTTTTATATTTCTCTATGAACAATTTCTGATACTAAGTCGACAAACACAGACAGTAGAGGATGCTAATGTAAAAGTCCCATAAGACATGAGTCATTAATACAACAACATGGAAAAGGAGGATATATTTATTGCTACCTCAATTTTGCTGAAAAGCTGCAATGTCATAATTTGATTCAAATTTCCATTCTTTGTCTACATAGTGTCATTAATTGCACATAAATGCAAGTATAAGACAGATGCTGGGGCTCACGCCTGTAATCCTTGCTACTCAGAAAGTTGAGACCAGAAGATTGTGATTCAAAGCCAGCCTGGTCAGGAAAGTCCAAGAGACTCTTATGTTTAATTAACCACCAAAAACCCAGAAGTGGTGCTCTACCAAAAGTGGCAGACTGCTCAACTTGATTTGAAGAGCTGAGGGATAGCACCCAGGATCAGAGTTCAAGCCCCACAACCAAAAAAAAGTGCAAATATGACTTTAAGTTTCCTGAAAAGGAACGATGAAGTCAAAAGTAATCTTCCCAAGCAGAAAAAAATAATTCCAAAATGTTTCAGTGCACCTACTTTTGCTGAGTTATTTAAGTTATGGCTTCTTTGCTGGACATATTCTCTTCTTTTAAAAATTGTGAAATATTAGCTTTATAATAAACTTCATCTAATATTTCTTGGTTCAAAAGAGAAGTCCATACTGTTGATGTCACTTAGATTGATAACTCTCAGTTCAAAGCCAACCCAGGCAGGAGAGTCTGTCAAACTCTTATCTGTAATTAAAAACTAAAAATCCAGAAGTGCAGTTTTGGTTCAAGCAGTAGAGTACTAGCTTATTGGGCATGTGGGGAGGAAAGATGACTCTACAGGGACAGGGTCCACCCTCTGGGTTTAAGCACCAGAACCAGCACAAACTAAACAAACAAACAAGCAAATGCAAAAACCCACATGTTTCTTTGGGACCATCTTTAAAGCACTGGTTTGAGAAGAGTCTCCTTTTGCTGATCATACTCACTGGATACTGCTTTTTTGGAATCCTTATTGCTGTAGCGAACTCATGACCAGACCAAAGAAATGGGTAACTGACTCCTGCATCAGGAGAATAATCTCAGGAGTTAAATATCTGTGCATAAGTCACTTTAAAACTTCCATTATATTAAGTGAAGTAATCCAGGCCCAAAGAAACATAGGTCTCATGGTTTCCCTTATTTGCAATAACTAGTATATGTCTGAGTCAAGCAGAAAAGGTCAGATAAGTTGATGTTAGGGGAATGAACCCAAAGATAAGTATTCAAATGTGTTTTTTTTGTTTTTTTTTTTCCTTTCATGCAATTATTTCTATCATATTTATAGGATGATTTTTATGTTGCTTTGTATGTCCCTCCCCCACAATATAACCCATATTTTCATCGTTTTTGATGTTGGTGTAATTTGTGGAGGAGAAGGTGAAAAAATCATTTAACTAGGGATACAGGCGGACCAATTGCAACAATGAGATGTACAAGTTGTTATGCCGAAAAACAAACTGAACAACTTTGGTGTGGGTGGGAGGAAGATCGGGTAGGGGGAGAGGAGGAGTATGGGAAGGGAAGGGAAGGGGAAACAACGAGGAGGCAACAATGCTTGATATGAAATGTACTCATTATCTTGCCATTGTAATTGTAACTCCTCTGTACGGTATTCTCAAAATTAAAAAAATTTAAAAATTAAAAAAATTTAAAAAATTAAAAAATAAAACCTCCAGGTCTTTGTTTCTTTGCATGAGAACAATTTTAAAACAAAGTTATTTCCTTTTATTCTATGCTGGCCTTCAAGTGGCATATTGTTACCTTTTGTAATACTCTGAACTAGAAGTTTACAAGCAAGTTTTGTATAAGTAATGGACACACTCGAAAAAGTCAAGGACAGAGTTTCCTTCAGACCTTAGATTCTTTTAATGTAACATAAAAAGGACAGCACAGATTAACTTGAACTTTGTCATTTCTCTGTGTTCAATTTCTCTTTGGGGATCAATTCCCACTTGCAGTAACAGTTCCTTCCACTCACTTCCAGTAACAATCTATGGTGCTGCTCCAGATAAAATGAATGTTTTCTGGCTTCATTGAAATAGCACAAGTATATCTTTGGACATGAGGCAGCATGTGTTTCAGATATAACTTTGTAACGAGAAAATATGGGATTTAAATGGCTTATAAAATATTATCCATGTACACATG
The DNA here is from genome assembly GCF_019054845.1 of Dipodomys spectabilis. Taxonomy (NCBI): domain Eukaryota; kingdom Metazoa; phylum Chordata; class Mammalia; order Rodentia; family Heteromyidae; genus Dipodomys; species Dipodomys spectabilis. Next base: position 4,541,654 of record NW_024870882.1, on the reverse strand, counting down.
GCCATATAAGATGATGTTAAGTGAAATGGACCCCAAGATAGGTACACAACTTGCTTCTTCTTTCTTGCTATTGATTTTAATGTATCTAACATGTAGTATGTAAGTTGTTTTTGTTTCTCTTCTATTTTCATCCTTCATAGGATAACCTCTGTTTTTACTATATTTGTTGTCAGCAACCTGCATATTGCATATAAGTTTTTCTAATGTGGGGAGGGGAAGGGAAATAAAAAAATGCTGAATCCAGAAATGGAGAAGGAGAGACTGACCAGAACACATTTGCATTTCTCTCAATGTGCAATGAATGGCAGGGGAGTACTTAAGAAGCTCCCCATGTTTTCAGTTAGCTAGTACCACCTAAATTCCAGCACTAATCTTGATAAACAGATACAGAAGTTAGCTTGTTGTACCAGATTCACAGCTAGAGAGGTAGATGAGAAAGTGGAAGGGCTTGGTGTGAAAGCCACAGGTTGATATGAAGCAGAATTCAAAGGATGCGGAGATGAAGTGAGCTACGTGGAAGGGAAAGGAGAGGCAGCTGAAGAAGAAGAGCACCTAGAGAGAGAAGATAGAGCACGTTTGAGGCCACCTGGACATCAAGGTAACCCATCTGAGGTACAACAGTCTGGTTGTGCAGAGCCACAGAGAGAAGTTGCAAGAACATCAGCAAGTGCTCTTGCCCATTTCTAGGGAGCTCCCAGAATGACAGGACAAGAATTGGTAGCTTCCCAGGGCACTGCTGCTGAGCACATCTCAGATCCCTTGCTACCATGATAATTGACATTGGAGAGGAGCAGCAAGAGTTCCATGAGGTGATTGCAACTCACTATGTGTAGACTGTTCTGCAGCATTGTGGAGTGTGGTCTCTCAGGATGCTTAGGGCAAAGAACCTATAGCTGGTGTCAGAGAATGCAATCTACTTGGAGTAGACATTGATAGATGGCATGTGCCTGAACACAACAAGCTGATAATGAGCTGCTAGAGGTAGTTTCCCTAAAGATCTAACAGCCAAAACTGGACAGGCAAACCCAGAGCTCTGCATCACATCAGGCCACCATGCCAATTGCTTCTACCATAGTACTGGCTACCCAGTTTGCACACCCATGACCTTGTTACCCTGATTGTGCCCCCAATCCCTCACAAATTTTACTGTTTCACTTTGTCTATGCTTCCTTGTCCCTGCTAAACAGTTCTGGATACCTGTGTTAGCCACCCCAACGCTTGCAAAGCTGTTGCAGCTAACCAATTTCCTGACACTGGAACTCAGCAATTACAGTCACAGTTAACCTTTACCTTGTATCCTAGTCTCTACTACTCTTTTCTTCTACCCATAATTCATAACATCGTGGTTCCAACCACCTGAACCCTGACATCCCTGTCTCCCCTGTCTCTGATACCCCATTCCCAAACAAAGCAAGGGAAGAATGGGCACAGAAAGTTGACTTGGATACTCCTCTTGCAGGCATATTGGGACAAGTTATTCCTCAGGTATTTAACGTGAGGGACTAACTTATGGTGGAAAGAAAACAGCTTAGTCAAAGTTGACTAAAATCCAAGAATATGGCTTATAACTTATTGCTAGGGAAAGAAGGCCCTGCAGTGAAAGTTAATGAGAAAGAAAATTTTACAAATAGTATTGGGAACGATGCAAAAGGTTGAGGTTAGTCTCTTCTACAAGTGGTCTGAATTATTTTATGACATATGATATGTAACTACATTGCATTTTAAAAATTATATGAAGATGCACATCTATGTGGTATTTATATTAATTGATGGAATAGTTACATAGGATCACGTTAATGATATTCAATAGTTTATGCTCTATGATATGCCCATGGGTCTGCCTTTGGAAATATGTATTGAGCTCTTTAACTACAAATGGTATTTCATTGTCAAATACTACAAAGAGATAATTCGTGCTAGTACCAAAATGAAAGTGGGAACAAGAAAACTGAATAAAGCTAAAAGTTTGAAGTGAGGGGGTCAGTGGTAAGGGCTATGATAAAAGAGAAATTCTTCACCATGGAATCTTGGAAGAATGCAATGTGTTTTATTGAATTACTAACTTTTATAACATTCTTAGAAAGCAAAACATTGTTTTTTATTCTTGCTATTTGGAACCTCTTTAATGAATAGTTTAAAAAATTATCAATATGACTTTGAAAATTCAATGATGTGAATTATCAGATTAACATTATACTCAAAATTGCCTTGAGATACAGGCAGGCTGCATTCCTTTTCTATTAAATTAATGGAATGAGTTTCCTTTTGAATGGTTGGACAGTCTATGACACTTGTTCCAAAACAAGAAAATATACTGGAGAGAAAAAAAAGAGGAGTAGCTCCAGGAAGATGGCAGAGGAGAACCTGGAGGCTAAACAAGCTATCACCTAGAAAGCAGTTTTAGTGTTCCAGTGTACAGTCCTAGGCGGGAGAATTACACCAAGTGTGCCTTCCGAGTACAGAGAGTTTTGCCAGAAAGGGAAAATCCTGGCAAGGAAACAGATCTGAGCACTTGCCTGTAGCTGTGGCTGTGGTGGCAGTGGCGGTAGCAGTGGCCATTGCTGGCATACCTACTAAACAGAGAGTCCTGGACAAATGTGCCAGACACAGCGAATGATCAGATTCTACCCAACACCAGCAAGAGCTGACAAGGAGCAGGTATCTTCATCCTGCAGATCACAGACCAGAGACGACCCAGGAACAAAGACACTGGCATGAGTAGAATCCTTACATAATAACACCTTCTCAGGGAGCAGAGGAGGCAAGGTCACCCTCCCCCCTCCCTCTCCCCACTGTGCCACTCCCTGAGATCTCCATCTTTCATACTGGCAAAGGTATGGTTGAGAATATAGCTCCAACCCAAGACTTGGAGGAAAAAAAAGAGTCATTTAGCAGGTCACAGGAACCTGACCTGACCTGACATGCTCAGCTCCACCCAGGAGAAAGTCACCCAATCCAGGCAGTGAAAACTCAGTCCACAGAGGAATGTCTTTCTTCACTGGGTAAACAGAGCCAGAGGCTTCCCCTCCCTATAACAGCCTAGACAATCAATTGAAATACAGTTAACATAAACCCTGAGAATGGCTCCATGCTGGGCTCTGTGAGTGTCTCACTAGGTAGCCCCTCAGGGAAAAGCTACTGTTTGCTGAAAGGCCTCAACTCCACCCAGAACCTAGCCTTATCACAGCATCTACAAACAAGAGGAAACAGCCAACTCCCTCTTTTGTGAGAAACAAAGCAGAATTACCTCCCACTGAATTAGCCTGGAAGGAGGATCACAAAATTCTGGGTAAAGCAGAGCATTTTTCTGCCTGCCAAACAAACTAACTTAAGAAACCAATGAAGCAACAGGAAAACCAAACACCACAAGCATACCAGAGACTCCACCAAGAGACTAGTTATGGACACAAGGGAGATGCAGGATCTTCCCATAGAACACCTCCCCCCTCAAAGAACACTTTCTTTGTACCTTTTTATTAACTTGTAATTTTTTTAAAAAAATTGTTTTCTATTAATCTTGTTTTTCCTCTTATTATTTTTATTTTAAGTGTATATGTGTGGGCACTTTTGTATTTTTATTTTATCTCTACTGAAATTTTAATCCTTTTTCTTTCTTCCTTTCTCATTCTTTTCACTTTTTCTTCTCTTGATTCTTTTTTGGGTGACTTAATTGCTGTTCTGCTCATCCTCAGATATACCCTTCATTAATTATTAGACCTTATTCCACATCGTTTACACACTTAATCCAGAAATTTATTACTTATTTCAAAAACTCTCAGGCTTAAATTCCTTAATAACGGTATTATCCTTAATAATGGTATTATCTCATAATACCTATATAATATTATAACAATTTTTATTTTTTATTTTTATTGTAAGTATTTTTAGTTCTTCATATCTCCTTTCTACTCCTCCCCTCCTCTCATCCTATTCCCATTCTTCTCTCAATATTTCTTCTTTAAACTTGCATCATTTTTGTGTTTCAATTTTTAAATTTAAAATTTTGTTTTTCCATTTTTTCTTGCCTCTTTTATTTTCTCTTCTCTTTCTCCTATTATTTTGTCCAATCCATTTTCCTCTTTGAGATTAGGACTTGGTTAATTTCACTCTCCTTTTACCTTTCCACAGTGCTCTAATCCTATTTTTTCCCACTTTTCTCCCTAAAAATAATAATTTCTGGTTTGCCAAATTCTACTTTGCTGTTCTTAGCCCATTATTACATTGTTGTTTTACATTGAACAGATTGTATCTGTTGAAATAGATTGTATCTGTCCACTTTTGATTTGCAACTACAGGACTTTGGTGGATGCTTGCCTTAAAATAGTGTTCTAGCACAAAACTGGTGTTACTTTCATACCAAATAGAGGCATTCGTGGAATCCATTAAAAGAAAGCTGAAAAAATCAGGGAGACCGAAAGGGAATGTTGAATGGAGCCCAACAGAAGGAATGGGAGTCCAAGGAAACCATAACCAATCAACTAAATGATTTGAGAATAAGCCCTGAACATGAAATGAAGGAAGTAAGCAAGTTCAAACAAGATCTAAAACAAAGCTCCAACAAAGAATTTGAAGCCATCAAAGCCGACTAATTAGAAGGAAAAGAAATAAATAAAACAAAGTAGAAATTCTTGACAGTAGGTTAGACCATGCAGAAGACTGAAACTCGGGGATTGAAGACAGCCTATATATTATAGAGGAAGAACATACAACTATCTATGAAAAAATCCAAGAAATATGATAGATCTATTCAACATTTGGAAGACACCATCAAAAAGCCTAATCTGAGGATAATAGGTGCAGAGGAGCACCTAGAAACAGAAGGTCTAGGAAATTTGTTTCCCAGGATCCTAGCAGAAAACTTCCCAAACATGCAAAAAGATAGGCCTATTCAGATACAAGAAGCTTTTAGAACCCCAAATAGACCAGACCAGAACAAGACATCACAACTCCACATTATAATATCCACAGGATCAAGTCAGAACAAAGAAAAGATCCTTAAAGTTGTCAAGGAGAAAAGATCAATCACCTATAAGTGAAACCAATTAGAATCACCTCAGATTTCTCAGCAGAGACAATTAAAGCAAGAAGAGCCTGGAATGATGTAGGCCATGCCCTAAAGACAAAGAACTATCAATCAAGAATACTGTACCCAGCTATAATCTCCTTCATGCCTGAAGGACAAATAAAAATTTTCCATACCAAAGAAAAAGTGAAACAATATATCTCTACCAATCCAGCCCTACAAAAGTTACTTAAAGATGTCCTACACAGAGAAAACCAACGAGACCACAATAAAGGCTAAGAAACTGCACCCAAATTGAGAATCCAAGAACCATAGGAAGAACCCAGTGGGCGTAGCCCCCAAGAAGGTGCATAAAATGGCAAGAACTACCAAATATCTCTCAGTACTATCTCCCAACATTAACAAACTTAACAATACAATTAAGCAACATAGACTGTTTAGTTGGATTAAAAAAAATCCTTCTGTCTGCTGCATTCTGGAGTCACAACTTGCTCATAAAAACAAACACATGTTTAAAGTGAAAGGCTGGAACAAAATCTAAGAAGCAAACGGCCTCATAAACAGGAAGGAGTTGGAATCCTAATATCAGATAAAATAGATTTCAAATTAAAATTCGTGAGAAGAGATAAAGAAAGTTACTATATACTTATTAAGGGATCTCTCCTTCAGGAGGATATTACAATTCTAAATATCTATTCCCCACAGGAGCACCCAAATTTATCCAAGAAACTGTACTTTTTCTCATATCTCCCATAGATCCAAAGACATTAATTGTTGGGAAATTTAACACCCACTCTCCCCACTAGATATATCAACTTGGCAAAAAATCAACAGAGAAACCATGGATATAAAAATTACTGCATAGATCACCTAGATTTAACAGACATCTACCGAATATTTCACCCAGCAGCATCAGAATACACGTTTTTCTCAGCAGCACAGGGAACTTTTTCTAAAATAGACCACATTTAGGTCACAAAGCATACTTGCCCAAATACAAAAACATTGAAGTTATACCTTGCATTCTCTCAGACCACAAGGGAATAAAATTAGAACTCAACATCAAAAGCCACCAATGAAAGTCCTGTAACACATAGAGGCTGAACAACACACTGTTGAATAACCAGTGGGTCATGGAAGAGATCAGAAACGAACTTCAAATGTTTATAATATTCGACAAAAATGAACACTCACAATACCAGCTCCTCTGGGACATAGCAAATGCAGTACTCAGAGGCATCAACAAATTGGAGTGATCCGAAAGCAACAATTTACTGAGACATCAGAGCCTCCTTGAAAAAGAGCAGCAGGATAAACCCCAATCCAGTACATGGAAAGAAATAACTAAAATTAAATCAAAATTAAATGAATTAGAATTTTAAAAGCATAGAAAGAATCAACAAAACAGAGTTGGTTCTTTGAAAAATTAACAAATTGACAGACCCTTAACAAATCTTATTAGAAGAACAAGAGAACACACTCAAATAAATAAACTCAGAGATGAGAATGGAAACTTCACCACAGAAACAACCAAGATTCAGTATATTATTAGGAATACTTCTCAAACATTTAGGCTAATAAGTTTGAGAACTTGTTAGAAATGTACTGTTTCTTAGTAAATATAGACATGCCGAAACTAAACCAAGGTGAGTTAAACCATCTTAACTGGCCCATATTAAGCAATGAAATAGAAATAGCAATAAGAGACCACCCATCTAAGAAAAGCCCAGGACCAGATAGTTTTACAGCGGAAATCTACAAGGCCTTTACAGCAGAGCTCACATCAATACTACTTCAAGTCTTCAATGAAATTGAAAGAGAAAATTCACTACCGAACTCATTCTATGAAACCATCAAAACCTCATCCCCAAACTATGCAGGGACTCATCAAAAAAAGAGAACTATAGATCCATTTCTTTGATGAAGATTGATGCAAAACTTCTCAACAAAATTTTGGTGAATCGACTTTCACAATTCATCCAAAAAATCATACATCATGATCAAACAGGATTAATTTCAGGGATGTAAAGCTGCTTCAATATACACAAACCAATTAATACAATAAATCACATCAACAAGAGCAAGCATAAGAACCACATGGTTACCTCAATAGATGCAGAAAAAGGATTTGACAAGATCGAACACCCCTTTATGATGAAGATTCTGGAAAAATTAGGAATTCAGGGAACATTCCTCAATACAATAAAGGATGCATATGACAAACCTACTTCTAGCATTTTACTTAATGGTGAAAAAATAAAGGTATTTCCTCTTAACTAAGGAATGAGATAAAGATGTCCACTCACTCCACTTCCCTTTAAACTAGGATTAGAATGCCTAGCTACAGCAATAAGATAAGATTCAAATATAAAAGGGAATCCAAATAGGGAAAGAAGAAGCTCTACCTCTTTGCAGATGACATGAACTTGGATTTAAAGAATCCCATGGACTCCACTCCCAAATTATTCAAGCTGATTCAAAACTTTGATAAAGTAACAGGGTATAAATTAACCCTCAAAAAACAATGGCTTTTCTGTATGCCAACAATGAGAAAAGTATGACTGAAATCAGGAAAGCAACTCCATTCGTAATAGCCCCACAAAAAATAAAATACCTAGGACTTAACAAAGAAAAAAAGACCTCAATGATGAAAACTTTAAAAACCTGAAAAAGGAAATCAAAACCAAACTTAGTAAGTGGAAAGATCAACATCGTGAAAATCGCAATACTTCCCAAGGCTATCTACAAATTCAATATGAAACCTATCAATATTCCAGCCTCATTCTTTTAGTAAAAAGAAGAGGTAATCCAAAAATTCATATGGAAAAATAAAATACCCCGAATAGCAAAAACGATATTTAACGGAAACAACATTGCTGGAGGAATGTCAATACCAAATTTCAAACTCTTCTACAAAGCCATAGTAATTAAAACAGCTTGATACTGTCTCAAGAACAGCCCATAGGACCAATGGACTAGACAAGGAAACCCAGAAATGAAACTATAGACCTATAGACATCTAATGTTCGATAAGAGAGCTAAAAAATTAGAATGGAAGAGACAATCTCTTCAGTAAATGGTGTTGGCAAAATTGGTTAACTACTTGTAGAAAACTAAAGTTAGATCTTTATATATCATCCTGCACCAGAATGAACTCCAAATGGGTCAAAGACCTCGTGGTCAAACAGACACTCTGAACACATTAAAGAATGGAATAGGAGAAACAGTAGGTCTCCTTTTCACAGGCTGAAATTTTCTTACTAGAGACCCAGAATTACAACAAACCAAAGAAAAGTTGGACAAATGGGATTGCATGAAATTGCAGAGCTTCTGCATGGCAAAGGACATAGCTAGCAAAATCAATTGAAAGCCCATTGATTGGGAGAAGCTCTTCACTACCGTACAACAGACAAGGGTCTCATATCTAAAATATACCTGGAACTCAAAAAAATTAATTTCCTCAACAACAAATCCTCAAAGAAACAACTGCCAAAGAAATAAGTGGGATAAAGACTTAAATAGAAACTCCTCTGAAGATGAAAGAAGGATGGCCAATATACACATGAAGAAATGCTCAACCTCCCTAGCCATAACAGAAATGCAAATCAAAACAACATTGAGAAAGCACATCACCCCAGTTAGAATGGGTATAATGAAGAACTCTAATAACAACAGATGCTAGAGGGGATGTGGGCATAAGGGAAATTTATTGCATTGTTTGTGGGCATGTAAACTCGTTCAACCACTTTGGAAAGTAGTATGGAGGTTCCTCAAAAGATTATACATAGAGCTCCCCTATGATCCAGCAATCCGACTTTTGGGCATTTACCCAAATGGTCACAAACAAGACCGTATTAAAGCTACCAGCACAATTATGTTTATTGAACCATTATTTACCATAGCTAACATATGGAACCAACCCAGATGTCCCTCAGTAGATGCATGGATCAATAAAATGTGGTATATATATGTACACAATGGAATTCTATGCCTCTATCTGAAAGAATGACATTGCCTGATTTGTTAGGAAATGGAAAGACTTGGAAAAATTTATATTAAGAGAATAAACCAGTCCCAATGAAACATAGGTCCCATGGTTTCCTTTATTTGCAATAACCAGTATATTTCTGAGATAAGCAGAAAACATCAGACAAGTTGATGTTGAGTGAAATGAACCACAAGATAAGGATTCAATTTTTTTTCTTGCAATTGTTTCTAACATATTTATAAGATGATTTCTATATTGCTTTGTATGTCCCTCCCCAACAGTAAAGCCCCTGATTTCACGGTATTTGATGTTGGTATAATTTGTGGAGGGGAAGGGAAAAAACTGATCTTTTAACTCGGGATACAGGTAGACCCATTGCAACAATGAGATATACAAGTCCTTAGGTCGAAAAACGAACTTTACAGCTTTGATGGGGGGTGGAGGGAGGATTGGATGGGGAGAGGGGGATAGTATGGAAAGGGATGGGAAGGGGAAACACAGAGGTGGCAACAATGCTTGATAAGAAATGTACTCGTTATCTTGCCCATGTAATTGTAACTCGTCCGTTGGTATTCTCACTATAAAAAATAAACAAATAAAAAATAAAAGAAAAACGAACTTTACAACTTGACCGGCGAGGGTGGGGGACGGGCAAAAGGGTGTCTGGAGAGCAATGGGGGGGGTAGGGGCAGATGAGAACAGATGGGAAGGGGAAACAAATGAGGAGGCAACAATGCTTGATGAGTAATGTACTCATTATCTTGCCCATGTAATTGTTACCCATCTGCATGGTATTTTCACAAATAAATAGATAAATAAATAAATAAATAAATACGAAGGAGACTCAAGGCTGCTGAAATGAGCATATTTCCCATTTGGACTTTAATGGGATTTTTCTACAAACAACAAGATTTTCATCTTAACATAATAATTTCAAAATGTATTGCTACAGAATAGATTGTAAATGTAATATTTAATACTATTGGAATACTTGAAGACAGAAAACTGCAATATTCCAATAAATACATAGAAGAAATATAATTTAAAAATTCACTGATCAAAGCAAACCCTGGCGGGAATATCTGAAAGACGCTTATCTGAAAACAGAAATTGGCACTGTGGCTCAAGTGGTAGAGGGCTCCACTTGAGCTGAAGAACTCAGGAATATGTTAACAACCTGAGATTAAACCACAGGACTGACAAAAATACAATTTAAAGAATTGAAGCATTAAGGCTGGGAAGGAGACTCAGTGGTAGAGTGCTTGTCCTGAATGCATGAGGTTCTGGGTTCAATTCCTCAGCACCACATAAGCAGAAAAATGTGGAAATGGCCCTGTGGCTCAAGTGGTAGAACACTAGCCTTGAGCTGAAAAGCTCATCAGGTACAGCAACCAGACCCAGAGTTGAGGCCCTCCTACCACCACCACCACCAACAACAAATTAAAGCATCAAACAACCTGAAGTTGTTATACAGAATAATGAGTGTGGCATTATCAGTTTAAACGACTTATTGACTTTAAACCTAGTTTAAAAGGGGAGGTAGTGGGGAATTTGTGTGTTTGCCAAACCTGCAAAATTATTTTGTACTTTACCAAGGAGGAAGAAAGGAGGGAATGGGAGGAGGAGGGGAGGTGTTTGGTGACCTTGCCTTTTGGTTCAGTGATTATTTTCTGGAGTCGAATTCAGAGAAATTCGGCTTGCAATCCTAGTTGCATGGGGGGGGGGGGGATGAAGAAGCAATACCCTGGAAGTGGTTTTGTCCTGTCCTTGGCCTAGTTCCAACTATCACTGGATAATCCAAGTCCCACTTCAGGACCAAGAAACCTTGAAGAATACTGATCCACTAGGCAGATGGGCCTAACCACAGCCAGAAAAGGCAAAAAAATGCAATGCCGAGTGCAGCACTGGAAATCTATACCAGGAAGAGAGTTTTATATTTTTTATTGTAAAAATACGATACAGAGGGTTTACAGTTACATAAGTAGGGTAATGAGTACATTTCCTATTGAGCATTGTTTTTCCTATTGACCTTTGTTTTTCCCCTACTCTCCAACTCTTCCCTCCTTGACCATTACCCGACATTGTAAATTCATTTTCGACACAGTGTCCTGTACATCTCATCATCCCAATGGGTCAACCTGCATCCCCATTTCAGCATTCTTCTATAACCTTTCCACTCCCCAAATTACAAAAATGTATATAAAAATGCAGAATACTGGAATCAAATACAATGAAAACAGGGATTATACCATGGGAGGATGAACTTACAAAAGAATCACATAGCGCATTATAAGTATATTAAAAACAAAAACAAGAAAGAAAAAATCACTTGTGTGTCTGACTTGGGGTACCTTTCACTTAATGTCATCTTATATGGTTATACGTCCATAGCCTTTGATCTTCTCTGCTTGTCCTAGACATGCACTAGTCCTTGCAAACAAGGGAAACCATGGGACGTATGTTTCTTTGGGCCTGGCTTACTACACTTAATATAATATTTACCAAGTCTTTCCATTTCCTAAAAATTGTGACAACCTCATTCTTTCTAATGGAGGCATAGAATACCAGTGTGTGTGTGTGTGTGTGTGTGTGTGTGTGTGTGTGTGTATCACATTTTCTTGATCCATTCATGAACTGAGGAGCATTGAGGTTGGTTCCATAAACATGGTTGCACAGGCAACTTTGGTATGACTTTGTTTGTGATCATTTGGGTAAATGCCTAAATGCCCATAAGTGGGATTGCTGGGACATAGGGGAATTTTACATGGAGTCTTTTGAAGAACTTCCATACTGCTTTCCAAAGTGGTTAAATAAGTTTACACTCCCACCATCAATGAAATAGGGTTCTGTTTTAGCCACATCCCCTCCAACATGTTGTTATTAAATTTCTTGATTAGGAGCCGGGAAGGTGACTCAGTAGTAGAGTGTTTTGCCTTGTATGCATGAGGCCCTGGGTTCGATTCCTCAGCACCACATAAACAAAAAAAAATTTCTTGATTATAGCCATTCTAACTAGAGTAATGTACAATCGCAATGTTCTCTTGATTTGCATTTCTTTTGTGGCTAGAATAGTTGAGCATTTCTTCATGTATCTAATGGCCATTTTTATTTCAGAGAAGTCTCTCTTTAAGTTTTTAGCCCACTTAATTATCGAGCAGTTGTTTCTCTGAGGATTTGCTGTTGGGGGATTTAATTTTTTGAGTCCTAAGTACATTTTAGATATAAGACCTTGTCTGTTTTATAACTCGTGAAGATCTTCTCCCAGAACGTGTACTTTCTATTGATATTGCTAGTTATGACCTTTGTCTTGCAGAAGCTCTCATGTTTCATGCAATCCGATTTGTCCAACCTTTCTTTGATTTCTTTTTTTTGACTATTGTAATATGTTTATTACATACAGACTGTATCATCATCCTGTAATAGTAAATTACTTGTTTCATAAAGAGATGAATTAAGGAATGAATTTCTTAAACTTATTTTTCTTTACTCTTTGTTTCTGGCTCTCTATTAAGAAAATTTCGGTATGTGCTAAAATGCCCTAGAGTTTATCTTATTCCTACATGTAGTGTTTTCATGGTGTCCTCTTATATTTTGAGGTCTTTGATCCATTTGGGGTTGATTCTTGTGCAGGGTGATATATACGGATGCAGCTTTAGTTTAACAGATGTTTAACCAATTTTGGCCAGACCATTTACTCAAAAGGCTGTCTTTCTTCCATTCTCTTTTTTTTAGCTCCCTTGTCAAAGTTTAGGTGGCTATCAGTCAGGGGCTCATTTCTGAGTCTTCAGTCCTATTCCATTGGTCCTCAGGTCTGTTCTTGTGCCAGAACCAAGCTGTTCTTATTACTATGGCTTTTTAGTAGCATTTGAAATTTGGAACTAATATTGTTCTAGTGCTGTTCTTTCTGCTAAGAATTGACAAACCTACAGCCAGCATTATACTTAATGGTGAGAAGTTAAACCCATTTCTTATAAATTCAGAAATAAGATAAGGATATCTGTTCTCTCCACTCCTTTTCAACTTAGTATTAGAATGCTAGCTGGGGCAATAAGATAAGATGCAATCTTAAAGGGATCCAAATAGCAAAAGATGAAGTAAAACACTCCGTCTTTGAAGATGATATGGTCTTGTATTTAATGAAACCCATGGACTCCATTCCCAAGTTACTTGAGCTGATCAGAAACTTTGGCAAACTAGCAGAGTATAAAATTAACCCTCAGAAAATAAAGGCTTTCCTGTATTCCAATAACGATAAGAGTACAGCTGAAATTAGGAAAGCAACCCCTTTTTAATAGCCGCACAAAAATAAAATACCTAGGAGTTAACTTAAGAGGTGAAGGACCTCTATGATGGGAACTTTAAAAACCTGAAAAAGAAAATTAAAGCAGAGCTTTGGAAGTGGGAAACTTCCCATTCTCCTGGATTGGGAGGATTAACATCATGAAAATGGCAATACTGCCAAAGGATATATCCAAATTCAATGTGATACCTACCAATATCCCAATGTCACTCTTCAATGAAATAGAAGAAGCAATCCAAAAATTCATATGGAACAATAAAAGACCCCAAATAGCAAAGAACTTTATTGTGATTCTCATTTTGTATTGCAACCTTGATTCTACAATGTCAATTATGAATTTTAACTTTCTTCCCTCCCTTTGGATAAAGCTCACAAACACCCTGCCTCTAGCTCCTAGACACTTAACTCTTAGCTCTGGACAATTGTTCCTAGATAGTGAGTTACTTCATTGTATTTTGAGCACATAAAACTAGCACATTTTGACCTTATGAGAAAGCAGCCTTTTTTTCCCTCTCAAGTTATTTCCTGATAGGCATTTTTATAGAGAATCTGTTTTCATTTATAAATGAAAGACTGGTAGGAAACTATGTTCATAATCTGGCTCCTTTTCTCGCACCTCAACACCTAAAATACAAAGTTCACAAAGCATTTACAAGGAACAATATAAAAACCAAACATTGAGAATGCTCAGATGCAGAACGTTTTACAATACCCAGAATAACTCTACTGTCTGAGGGAGGGGATGTCTGTATAAATTAACAAACAAACCCAAAAGAACAGCCAGGAGTACCAGACGTGAGTGTCCCTGGCTGCTACTTCATGGACAAGGATCATGGAAGGGCTTCCTGAGCCTGCTGGAGAGTGCATGGAGGAATGTTTCCTTGCCAGCCTGAGTACAAAAATTTGGCTTCACCTGCCTGGGTCTGTCTTTCTTGTTTTCTCCCCACAGCAGAGCAGAATTGTCCCTTGCTCTAAGGAGAATAAATACTGTACCAGCCAATCTGCAGAGTGGCTTCTGTTTGGTCTGCACATCTTCCTAAGTAGGCGCCCCCTGCTCCACGGTGTGTGTATGCTCCCAGGGGCTGATCCTCAGGGCCCAAGCCCACGGGGCAGACATGTGTTAGATGTGAGTCAGTGACACTGTGTCATTCACACAGCAGCTGCCGGGTTTCTGCCCTAGCTGAACAGCAGGTGCACCCTGATCTTCTCCCACAGTCCCAGGTGAGGTGCCCGCAATGGCCCGATATGGGCAGGCTGCCACTAGGATCCTACTTCACCAGACAGACCAGCATGCCAGATGAAATGGCTGACACCTGAATTATTAATTATTTTATGGAGCAGTATTAAACAAAGTGATACACATTACTGTATGATATGTAATACTATATCCTTGAGTCTCTAGTCCAAAATCATTGAACTTTATACTAGCAAGAATTGATCTTATTGTTTGTATTCATAAGGCCATAATGGAAAACTGAAATAAAAGTACAACAAAACACTTATCCATAAACACGTGATTGAATCTCAGAATTTGAAAAAAATTGTAAGTAGTGCAAATGAAATTATACAATAGTTAAATACACACAAAATACATTACATTAGTTACATTCAAATGTAAAATAAGTAATTACTGACAGAATTCCTACTGTATATGAAAAATATTACAATGATTTAGAAGGTTGAAGTGATATAGGTTATATATTTTGTTTTTATAAAGCTTATTTATATTTCCAAGTTCTGTTTATCTCAGTGAAGGAAAATGTTAGAAAGTAGATATATGTGGCACCTCTTGCTTGCAGTACCACGAAGGGGAGTGGCACTTCCTAATGGGAGTCCTGAGATGAAACCCACACCCAGCCCAAGTAGACCCATCAGAGGTCCATGTGGGGACCCTAAGGGGGTCTAGGACACCGCATTGCTGCCGCAGCAGGTGCAGGACCTTTGCAGTGGTCTGTAGCCAACAAGGTTCCATTAATGACCAAGCCAAGCAACCTAGACTCAGGTGCCAAAGCCAGGGAGGAAGGCAGGGCAGATGCCAAGTCCTGCCTTCCATCTGTGCAGCCTACATTTCCAAGGCCATGTCCTTTCCCCTGCTTTGGAGAACAACAAGGGTAGGGGATGACCCCATTGCCTCCAAATGGAGTATCCCTGGAATGGCACCCAGACCTGGGCCCATGTGGGCCAGAAGGGCGAAGGAGGAGGCTACACAGCAAAGCAAGAGGGCCTTCATTCCCTTGGTGCTGCAGCTGGTGTGCTGCAAGTCCAGGCTTCTCTGCCACTGATTGGCATATGTACAGTTGGTCCTGTACCAGAGTCCACAAGGACCAGAAAATGGAGGTCCACATAAATGCTGAAGGGTCTCCAGGTTGCTGAGCTGCTGCAGCTGTCACAAGCCAGCTGGCAGAGGGGCCAACACATGGCTCCAGTACCCAGACCCCCTTAAAGACTAATGAGGTAAACCACGGCTGGGCTGCCTGTCCCCAAGGGGGCAGACTGCATGCCCAGCCTTCCTTTACCCATGGACTGTGCAGTGTACAAACATGATGTCCCCCACACCGCACTCATGGGGGCAGGCAGTGACCCCAGAACAGAGTCTCCCTAGGATGAGCCATGCACTCAGGAGCACAGAAGACCAGTACCGTCACAACTGGAGGAGGAGAGGGCAGCAGTGGCCTCAACTCCAGACCCATGGCTGCCAGCTCTTGGGTGAAATGGAGCAACTGAGACTGGGAAGTTAGGTGGGAAGGGTAGGCGGGGCTCATCTGGCATTGCTGGGGAGCATGCACACACATCCACTCACTGCACATCCACCATAAAGGAGTTGGCCACACATCTCCACGGGTGACCAGAGGAGGCACCCACACCCACAGGGACTACAGAAATGGAGTTTCACTTGGTGACTTGGAAAGGGATCCAGGGCACAGCCTTGGAGCAATGAACAACTAGCAAAAACAAAAACGAAAACAAAAACAAAACAAAAAGAAAAATGAAAAAAGTCCAGTAAATCTTTTCATCAATGATAGCCTATTATACATTATATTTTCCTTTTGTATTATATTTTTGTATAGGGCCCTCTGAATTAACCAGAAATCTCCAGGATTTCTTCATGCATAGTAATACAAATAAATATAGCTTCTATTCTTTTTTAATTAAGGGAAGATGCATTTAGTTCTTTCCATTGTTTGATTCATGAAAAAGAACTCCTGAAGTATATCTGTAAATCACCGAACGCAGCATTTCTTCTCAACTCCTCACTGAAGAAAGAGAATAAAATGACTGAGCAACAGGTATCACCCATATTGTCATTGTGCTAGCTGTCTTTCTGATTAGAAAATAACCTTGCCATGCACATGCAAATCACTTATGCAAAATGTTTTCCAACAATTCTTGCTGTTATATTGCATTTATCTTCCTCCTCCTGTCTCCTCTCCTGCTGCTCTTCCCCAGGGTCCTGTTTCCCTCTTCCTTCTCTCCTGCCTCTACTTTCTCCCTGTCCCCTCCTCTTCTCTCTCCTGCTATGCCCTTCCTCCTCTCTTACCCCTTCCTCCTCCTTTCCTTTTCTCTTTCTCTTACACTTTCTCTTCTATTTCTTTATGGTCCTAGGGGTGGGACACACACTAAGCAGATGCTCTCCTGCTCGCTACAGGCCTCCAGTCTGGACTTCATTTCAATGACACTCTATTTCTTTGGTGCAAACCCAACAAAGTCTTTTGATTCAGAGTTCAATTCATTGTACATATTCTACACCATGAATATGTGCTACTTCATACAGTGTGGCTAATAGGTATTGATTATGTATTGGGCTTCAGTTAAACTCATCAGAAATAATGTGTTTGAAGGCAATCAAATGTGATCCTGTTACTCCCACATTAATGAACTGGTTACTTCATATCTTGCACGAGTACTTTCATATTGCTCCCAGTTTAATGAACTGTCACTTTGTGGTAGCACCCACAGTATCACTAACCCAAGGATTACTGGGGATCAGGAGATTAAGTCCAGAAAGGAAAATCCATGAGGTATTTATCTCAAAATAACTACTAAAAAGCCAGAAGAAAGCCTTTGGCTACGTGGATTAGTGCCATACTTCCACAGAATAAGCTGACGACAGGACCTAGGCCTGATTTGAAGACCTGTGGTGGGTGCATACACACACTCACACACACACACACACACACACACACACACACACACACACACACACACACACACACACACACACACAAACAATTTCCCAGCTAGAGCAAGTATTTGTTTTCTCAATAACATAACTTAGTTCCAATCTTATGTGTTTGGATATTTTTGAAAGTTTTATCATCAACTTACCTAATTTTAATAAATGACACCCTGTTCACTATTATTTAATCCTGGCTGGAAAATATTTTAAGACACATTTTCATGTAGAAAATTGTTTTTTCCCCAACTCGTGACTGTCTTGGTTTGTAAGAATGAAAGAATTGTGCCTTTAATTCATTAGTTCATAAATTAGAAAAGTAACCCTAACCCTAAAACCAATTGCCTTTGGATTCTAAAAGCCACAAAAGTACATTAAATTTATACATCCTGTCTTTGATTCAACTCATCTTTCTTAAAATAGTTTCTAGTTTTACTCAATACCTTGCCATTTTTCTAACACAACATTCAGGGTAACCCTCACACTAATCATCCCTTAATCCTAATATTATTAGCAGTTTCCGATTTCATATTCATCCTAATTCGATCTTGACTTGTTATTCACAGATTTACTTTCAGTTTGACCCTAAATTTTCCATTTCCCTGATGCTAACACTAAGCCCAGCTGGAACTGAAACCTAATTTTCAACCTAATAATAGTCCAAAATTAATATTAAAAATACTCTAGTTTTGATTCATTGTAATGAATATTCCAGTTTGCACTCTGGAAATGAGTTTCAATTTGCCCTAATTTCCAACAAATTTCCTGACTCTACCTGTGAAGTTATCTTCTTCCCTAACATGAACCATTATATTACTTGTCCTCAAATTCTCTTACCAGGAAAAAATACTGTAGTTTCCATTAATCCTACATTTTCCTGAACCACTGTATCCTAAAACAATTTCAGATTTACATATCATCTAGTCTTTTACTTAACGCTAACTCTCAACCTAAACCTGGCTGGAAAACTCTCATTAATCATTACAAGAATTATCACTGAGAAATAAATATAATGATAATGCTCTAGTTACTATTCAGGCTCACATTTTTGCTTCTACTTGTTAGGGAAAACTCAATTTTATAGTAAAACTTTCCTATTCATAACACTAATCATAATCAGAACAAAATACTGACCCTGATTTTAATCCAAATAATATGTCAATGCTAACACAAACTAGTTAGTGTTACACTATTTTTTATTCATCCTATTTGATTCAAATAAGCCTTCCAAACATAGGTTTCAATTTTTTTTCCAATATCTTAGTCATTTTCTAACCCTAAACTTAATCGTAACTGGAACATTGAGAATAAATATCAGCCTAATTGCAAGCAGATTCTAATATGAATAGCAATACTCTAGTTCACATTCATTCTAATTCTTACCAGGCTTGTATTACAATTTACCCTCAATTTGACCCTCATTTTTTTTCTCCTTCACTCTAAGCCTAACAATGGCTGGAATCCTAACCATAACCTTAATATTTATATTACTGAGATTTAAATCACAATATAATCAATATAGGCATTTTAAGGAATTGGTCATTCAAAGCCCTCGATACATAATGGATGAAGAATGGAATTGAATATAGCAAAGGGAAAACAATTCAACATGCAGCTATTATGATTTTATAATACTAATATGGAAGTAATGGAGCTTTTCCCTTTCTGAAGAAGAACGTTTAGCCAGTAATTTCAATGTAAGTCATCAATTGTAATGAGTCTAAAGTCTTTACTCCGAGATACCCAAGAGTACCATACTCATCCTCTGAAGAGTAAATAAGTAATTATTTTCATTAGCTTTGCTTAATATTAATTTACTTGTAGTAAATAGGTTTAAATGTCTTCTCTTTCTCTCAATTTAATAAAATATATTTCTGTCTCTTTCTGTTTCTTCTTTCAAGCTTGAAATCACTATTTCCAAGTAGTATAAGCAGGAAAACAAAATAACCTGATACAACAATCACAAATCCTAAATTATGTGAAAAAATCCACAATATAAAAAATAAATATGAGGAAAAACAATGACAGAATAACAACAGAAAATTATCCTAGAAATCTCTAATGAAACAGAAATTTAGGGTCCTAGCAGGTACTCCACATCTAGAGGGTCACATCAAATCAGCTATAATTATAGATATGCAGCTATAAATATAGACATAATTATAGACATACAATTCATAAGAAGATTTTATACTGTCCTCACAAGAAATCAGAAATCTATGAAAAGGTGCCATCCTGGAACACATTGGGCAACACATTCAAAAGCACATGTGCAGTGTGGAAATAAAAGGCAACATGGAAAAAAGCAGGAACAGAAGTGTACATTAGAGAAAGCCACATCCATACACATAGACATTTCACCATGCCAGTGGACAGTCCAAATGGTCACTGGAACCACAAATATTAACATCACAACATCTCACCACAACTGATTTCTATTCTTACACTGAATGGACTCGACAAAAATGCAATTCCAGAAAAACAAATCACAACAGGAAACCAAACCAAGACCCTGCAAATCAACCAAGAACATAGAGAGTCACCTATTAATATCATAGATCCCCCAAAAGAAAGCCTCCAAATGGACAGAACAAATCAGAAAAATACAAGAAAAATGATGTCAAATTAGTATAATTCACAGTAAATAACCAGGCATTAAAACAGACAATCAAGGACGTAGAAGATAGTTATCAAAATGTATTACAGATGCTGCTGAAAAATGTGATTAATGGAAAGATAGAAAACCTCTACAAGGAAATTTGTGAACAAGATGAGACCAACCAGTCATTAGCAAAATAATTCATGGAGACTTCAAACAGAAAGATAAATAAATTCTGAGAAGGCAAGGGAGTCCAAGAAAAAATGGATGTCTAGTTAAAAGATATGAGAGAAGACACAGCTATGAAAACAACCCTTACATCTCCCCCAACCAAAGAAAAAATTTACAGAAAGTCCGTACAAGACCTAAAACAAAGCTTTAATAAAGAGACAGAACCCCTAGAAAATGACCAATTGGAAGACAGTGAAATCAAAAGCAAAGTAAAAAGTCTCCCCAGCAAATAGATGAGATAGAAGATAATCTCAGGGTCAAAGACAGAATAGATCTAATAGGAAAGAGGAAATAATCATTTAGAACAAATCCAAGAAATAAGAAATGATCTTGCCAGAACTTCAAGACTCAGATAGAAGATCAAATTTCGGGGGGATAGGTATCAGGAAGGAGAAGAGCAAGAAACTAAATGGATGGGAAGCATATTACAGAATTCTAGCAGAGAACATGCCAAACATCCAAAGAGATAGGCTCATTCGGAGAAGAGAAGCCTTTAGAAACCAATCAGAATTCTAGAACTGAACAATCCACCATGATATCATAATCCATTAGAGGATTATTAAAGATCAAGGAAGGATTCTTAAAGATGCCATAGAGAAAAGATTGATTATTTATAAAGGATATGCAGTCAGAATAAATACAGGTTTCTTAGGTGATATGGTAAAAAGGAAAGCCTGGCATTACATATGACAAACATTAAAGGTAAACAACTACCAACCATGAATACAGTCCCAAACCAACTCTCTTTTACATTTAAAGGATATATAAACATATTTCATGACAAAGAAAACTTGAAATAACGTATGTCCACCAAATTACCAGGAAAGAATATAATCAAATATATACTACATAGAGAAGATCAAGAAGAAGAGGAACTGGTTATATAAAATGCTCCCTACCAGAAAACGAGGTAAATATGTTAAGAGTAGATGAGGCACAGCTCCTAATAACAGGTGTATAACATAGCAGGACTTATCAGATATTTCTGTCTTAACCCTCAATATCAATGGACTTAAATTTCCAAATAGAATACATAGATTAGATAGTAGTATCAAAAACCAAGATGCATCATCCATTTAGTATCTGTGAGAGACACATTATCAAACACATTCTATGAAGCTAGAATTAGACTCCTCGCCAAATCACATAGGGATTCACTAAAGAAAGAGAACGATGAACCAAACTCTTTGATAAGCATTAATGCAGAACTTCTTAATAAAATTCTCATTAACAATTTCAGCAACTAACTAAAAAAATCATATGGTATGATCAAATAGGATTCATCTTGGATACGATTTGATTCAATATTCTTGTCAATAAACATAATACGAACCATCAGCAGAAGCAGGGACAAAAAACACATGATCGTTAATAGGGTGTAGAACTAGCTTTTAACAAGCTCCAATACCCCTTTATGATTAAAAGGTCTGAAAACCTAGGAATGCATGGAACATTCCTCAATATTAAACTGAGTATGTATATGACAGAGATAATTAGCATTTAGCTAAGTATGGAAGCATGAAGACATTAACATGAAGAATGAGAAAAGGATGTTCACTCTCTACTACTCTTCAATATGATAGTGGACTTTCTTGCAAGAGCAATAGACAAAAGAAAAACATAAAGCAGATCCAAATAGGGAAGAAGTAAAACTATCCCTTTTTACAGATGAAATGACCCTGTATTTAAAGGAGCCTATGGATTCCTCCCTCAAGTTAGTAAAGGTGATGCTAACCTTCATCAATGTAGCAGGATATAAAAACCACAAGAATCAGTAGTTTTTCTGTTACCAACAATGGGAAGATCCACGCTGAAATCCAAAAAACAACCTCATATACTAGCCTCAAAATCAAATCAAATCTAAACAAAACAAAACAACAACAACAAAACTAGGAATTAATTAACTAAAATTGTGAAGGACCTATATGTGAAAACTTTAAAAATATAAAAAGGGAAATTGAAGGAGATTCAAGGAAATAGAAAGTCTGTCAATGTTCCTAGTTGGAAGAATTAACATTTTGAAAACTGCAATACTTCCCCTAAACAATTGGCAATGCAATACTCATCAAAATCCCAACAATATTTTCAATGTAGAAGAGAAAGCAATGCAACTATAATATTGAATTACAAAATTACAGATGAAACAGAATGCTTAGAAATGAATTCATAGGACTATAGTCATCTTACACACACACTCACACACACACACACACACACACACACACAATGGAATTATATTCACCCATCAGAAAGATGACTTTATACCAGTGGTAAGGAAAATGAAAGGTTTGGGAAAATTATGTTAAGAGAAAAGAGAAAGGAATGCAGACTCAGAGCAATATAGTTTTCATGGATTCCTTCATTTATTGTAGCTAGAAGATGCATACAAATCTTTAAGTAAAAAAGACAGATTCTACCTCGTCCATCAGAATGGACATTACTAAGAAAACTAACAATACCAAACGCTGGCCTGGATGTAGCCAATTGGGAACTCGATTACTCTGTTGATTGGAAATTAAACATGTTCAACCACTGTGGAATGCAGTAAGAGTTTCCTGAAATGAGTAAATATAGATCTCCCTTAAGACCCAGTAATTCCCCTTATGGGTAGTAATCCAATAAATAACAAACAAGCTCACATGAAAGCTACCAGTTTAACCATGTTCAGAGCTCAGGCCCAGAGTTCAAGGACTGGAAAAAAGTTACCACTGCTGGTATTTGTTTCCGCAAATATGAACCGTTCTATATAAGATACCAAATCAATCTATTTGCAGTAGCTAGATTAGGACTTAAATGTAGTGGGTGATAAAATGGCTCCTTTGTTGAATGTTAGCAAGAGATGTAGGTAGTCCATGAAAGGGAGATTTTCTGTTGTTGCTGATTGAGGGGCTTGAAGTCTGGACTTGGGCACTGTCCCTGAACTCTTCAACTCCAGGTGGGTGCTCTACCACTTGAGCGACAGTGCCACTTCTGGTTTTCTGATGGTTAAATGGAAATAATATTCTTTCTTGCCCAGGCTGGCTTTGAACCGTAGTCCTCAGATCTCAGCTTCCTGAGTACCTAGGATTACAGCTGTGAGCCACTGCCATGATTTTTAGAAAAGAAAATCCACCTCTTCACCTGTGTCTAAACCTCAGATATTACTATTAGAACATGTCACCTTCACCTCATTTCATCAGACATTTGTAAATTCTCTCTTTTCCTTCATGTGGTAATACTGTAGTCAATATCAACTCAGCTGGGGGACTGGATCAATTGAAGGTAATTGCTAGCACCTAATTTAAGAACTTTTACATCAAAAGAAATGAAACCCTCATTTGGAATAATTGTTTTCTCTTTTTATTACAAATCTGTGCTTGATTACTTCCTAATGTGATATTGGACTTCCTAATAGAGTGATGAAATTTTCTTTCTTTTCAACCTTCTCCCACATCTGGTCAAATATTTAAAAATTCAAAGATTTGCACTGATAATTGATTAAGCTGACTTCTAAGAAAATGTGCATTTTTTGAATTTGGTCTTCTGTCTTGTTCTTACATGCACAAGGGTTCTATGATTTATTTGTTCTACAAGGAATTCTACTTTCCAATCTTTGTGTGACCAATTTTAGTCTCTCTGATCAGTTTTCAGTCCTTTCTCTGGAGTCTCATTTGAGTCTGCCTCATAAAAAATATATTAATTATCAGCTAAATGACTCTCAGCTTCTGTTTTTTGCCTGACTTCATATAGGCTGTCATAGCAACCCTGCCTGGCTGTGCTTACTGGAGTGTGTGTGTGTGTGTGTGTGTGTGTGTGTGTGTGTGTGTGTGTGTGTGTGTGTGTGTGTGTTTTGTTTTAGATGTCTAGGATTACTATTCAAGGTAGTAGTTTCTCTGGGCCCTGTGATGCCCTGGTCTAGAGTCAATGGGTTTTTCTCCTAAAGATACAAAGAACAATTGACTAAATTCCTGTTAATTGTCTCAAAATGAGGCAATCAGGCATCCTTGCAAAGCCATCAATAATGCTTTGTAACCACTTACCGAAGTCATCTATCAAGATGGCTTTTCAAGGTTGACTGTGAAAAATGTTCATTTCCAAGTAGGCACCACAAAGCAGATCATATTCCTGGGATCAGAAATTTGGAAGAAAGGTTCCCATTCCTTCCTTCTCTTATGATAGATCAAACAGTAATATTTTTCAGTTGTGGCCAGCCTGGATCACATATTCCCAAGAATATTCTGTAGTGTAAAAGAGGACCAACTCTCAAAATAATGGTGTAAATACTTGTCTACTACAGACTGATTTATCTTGCTTTTATCTATTGTTATTTTCATTACTTCAAACACATGGATAATTTATATTGGGATTAGAGAAAGGATTAATGGAATAAACATTCAGTTTACTTTCATATATCCAATATAATACACTTAACCCATAATGGACAAATAAATCCAACTCTATAAACAATGTCAGGAATATAAAATAAGCCATAATACATATAATCTGGCACACAAATTCAGTCTCTCTGTAAATATTTATTTGGTATGAAATAATAAAAATTTTAATTAATGAATATGACTTTTAAGAATCATCTGAAATAGTCCTCGTGTATATAATTGTAAATAATTTTATAGATGTAACCTAGACAAGAATTTAACATGCATGTAGAAATCAAATTTCCACAATTTAAGCTATATGAGAGGGGTCATACCCTCGTGTACTATGCAGTGTGAATTTTACCACAGTGCTGAATCGTTCCAACTAATACCAACAGTCATGTGCAATAATTTATTATTTGCTGTTAAGATGAGTGCTAAATGTAGAATACACTTTGAATTATTACATTAAATTACAGAAATGAAGGAATAATGATATGTTATTTGTTTAAACTCTAATGCTTCTCAATTTTACAATTCATAAATATATTATTAAAATTATTTTCACTTTCTTCTTTTCTATAGCTGCTGAAATTAAAATTATATATTAAACATTCAATATTAAGAAATCAATAATAAATAAACTATTTTTAAAATGATATACTATTAAACTGTGATTTGAATTTTACTTCAAACAAATTGTGATCTAAACAAGTCAATAGAATTAAGGGTGATCATTTTTAAAATTAGCAGCTTGTTTTTTTTATTTTATTTTATTTTTTGGGTCCAATCATGGGGCCTGAACTCGGGGCCTGGGTGCTCTACCTCAGCATTTCAGCTCAAGGCTAGCGCTTTACCACTTGAGACACAGCACCACCTCCGGCTTGTTTATTTTTGCTTATGTGGTGCTGAAAAATCAAACCCAGGGTCTCAGGCATGCAAGGCAAGCACTCTTCTACTGAGTCACCTTCCCAGCCCAGCAGCTTGTTATTTGTTTCCTAATTGTGTCATTTGTTATTCTTGGTCCAAGTCATCTTTTCATCTTAATTGTTTAGTTTTCTATTTTATCTCTATTGGTTTGCTGACTATGCATTATGTTTAACCTTCTTAATGACTGACATGAGGCTGAAAAGCTGTATGCTAGAATATTACTTGCTATGTTAATGTAAAACTACTGCTTTCCACAGATGTTCTACTCTATGATACTGCAGTATTTCCCCCAGTTCCATCTCCTGTATTGCTGCTCTCATATATTTCATTTTATTTTTTATTTAAATTTTATTGTCAAGGTAATGTACATATGGGGATATAGTTACATAAGTAAGGTAATTAATTTATTTTTTTTTCTAATTTGTTACCCTTTTCCCTATTTTTCTCCCTCTTCGCTCCCAGCACCCTCCCCTCCCCCAAGATTGTTTACAGCATATTGTCTTGTGAATACTATTGTTGCATAGGTTCCCCCTTTGTCCTTTGTCTCACCATTTTGGTTTTTTTCCTTTCCCTTCCCTAGTTCAGATCAACATATTTAAAATACCCAAGGTATAAAAATCAAATACAGTGACTACAGGGGATAAACCATAAGTGGGGAAAACACAAAAAGATCAAAAGAAATCACATAGTTCATTAAGAACAACCACAACAAAGAACATGTCTTGTAGTTCAGTTCACTTGGAATCAACTTATTCGATCATATGTACACAGCTATTGAGCTATTCTGCTCATCTACTAAGATTATTCTTGATGTACACAATAATGCTCCCTTATTACCCAGTAATCCCACTTCTGGGCATATAACCAGGTGATCAAAACAAGGCCACAGTAAAGCTATTACTGTGTATCACAGTAATATTTACCAAAAATGACACACACACACACACACACACACACACACACACACACATAAACACATGTGCAAAACTATGCTTCCATCACAGAGAATGTGACCACCTCATTTGTAACAAAATGGAAGATCTTGGAAAAAATCATATTAAGTGAAGTAAGCCAGACTTAAAGAAACCTAGGTTCCATGGTTTCCCTTATTTGTAATAGTTAGTTTACATCAAGGATAATCTCATGTATTTTAATTTGACATTTTGTTCTATGTTGAGCGTGCAACAGTATTGCTATATTGTTTGTTATTATTTCTGCAAATAGGCAGGTATACTTAAAGAATTACATTAATCTTACCATTATTGAAGGAAGAAAAAGTACAAGAGTAACCACTACTAGGAAGAACAACTCCTACTTACTTAGTTTCATTCTTATGTAAGGCCAATGTTGTCCCCTGTATCTTCATGTTGTACATTACAACTCTGTACCTGGTCATAATGTATATCTAGTATCTTATGCATAAATTCCCCAGAAGTTCCACTTTGCTTTACTTTAAAAAAAAAAATCTGTCTTAATGTTTGCGAATGCTGTGTGTGTGTGTGTGTGTGTATGTGTGTGTGTGTGTGTGTGTGTGTGTTTCCAAAGATCAGAACATAACATTTTTCTTCATTTCGAATACATCTTTCAGGTCATTGTAAGTTGTGGCTAATGGGAGAAATCTCTTGTTATTTTAAGGATGAAACAAAAAGATATTTGTGCATGTACAACAGTTGCTTTATTAATGTAGTTGAACACAGAACTTCAATTTATATGTTGGCTGTTGTGAAAAATGTGAATAACAATGAACTACAGATATATTTACGAGTTACCCAGAGAAAAATAATCACATGATTGGTGGATCAGATGATATTTCAACTACGATGTCTTTAGAAAACCGCATACTACTTTCTACAAGGAGAATATTAACCTGTATTTTGACCAAGGGTGTAGAAAATTTCCTTTTCTTCACACTCTCACCAACATTATTATCTTTTATTTAAAAGGTAATAAAGGGCAAGTTTTTATTATCTTCACTACCCCAGACTGGCTTAAGACTGAAATCCAACCACCTAAGTGATTGGAATTACATACCTTTACCACCACACCTGGTTCCTTTGATGTATTTTGATAAGAGTTCTAATAGTTATAAAGTAGTATCATAGTAATTTTGAATTACATTTCTCTAATGACTTCTGCTCACAAAGCATTAAGCCAGCACAGAAGTTGTATTAAACACAAATGTGTAAACCCCTGGTGATATAGAGTGGTTTATGGAAAACATGTCTATTCGAACTTTTGTCCATTTTTAATCGTTTCTTGTTAATCTCATCTTTAATCTCTCTATACAAAAATAATTAATTCAAGGTAGTAAAAAGGAAAAAATTAAGCAACTCCTAACATTTTTCAATTTTCAATAACATGATATTGCTTAAATCATTTTCTGTTTATGCTTGAGACTATATAACAATTTAGTTAGACCTTCTACATAGCTATATGTATTTTATTCATTTTACATTGATAGCTTTTTCTAAAGCCTGCGTGTCTAATTTTGGTGTCTTTCAGTCTTAAGTAGTTCAGATTTCAAACTGAAGAATAAATGGAAGTAAACAAACAAAAAATACAGTTCCTCTCATCTGATAATGCCTCTACAAGAATGAGAAAGAGTTCATCATTCTAAGGACCCTTAATTCTTAAGATAACATTTGCTATAATGCTAATGTTATTACCATTTTAGTGTTGGGAAAAATTGCAATTAAAGGCAGTAAGTGCATGGCCCAAGACACACAGTGAGGAAGGAAATGAGTCAAGTTTTCCAAAAGTCTTTCAGCAATACACAAAAGGTAGATAAACTCTCTCCATTCTCTGACACTCTTAATTCAATATTCATATTGTCCAAGAAATAATAGCATAGCAATTATTGCCATGGTGAATGTTTTCTGTTACATTTTTCTTCAACACAGACTGTGTTGGTGACATTGGGTTAACATGCACAGAGCTGAGCTTAAAAATTATGGTTCAAGGAGAGGCAAATATCTTCTGTCCCATAGTTCCAGTACTGTTTTTAAAAAGTACTAAATCTTTTATATATCATCACTTACTGTATTTTAAGATTTCAAGAATGAAAAAAAATACATATAATCACTCCAAAATGCTTTACAACTAGGAGATGATAAAACAGGCCTCCGTGAAGTAAATTTTCTTCTACTTTTAAAATTATTCTGAATGCCTTGTGCTGGTTTGTCACACCTGTAAACCTAACTACTTGGGATAACTACTCAGGAGCCTGAGATGTGTGGATAACATTTGGAAGCCAATCAGGGCAAAATAAATTCATGAGATTATTTTTCAAAAATTTTAATGAACTAACAAAGGGCCAGGAATGGAGATGTAGATCATATAGTAGCTCACCAATCTAGAGAGAAAGACATAACGAGACCGTGAAGCCCTGATTTTAAACTCTGAGCATGCCAACACGCAGGAATGCACACACACTCACTTTTTCAAAATATCTTCATATCAGTGTTTTGCATTAATTTCTTTGTTAATGATATTATATGGGTAAAATAGGCAAAATAAACTCTTCCATCTAAAAACATTTTTATACCTTTTTGTTGTAAAAATACTGTACAGAGGGGTTATAGTTACATGAGCAAAGTAATAAGTATATTTCCTATCAAGCATTGTTACCTCCTCCTTTGTTTCTCCTCCACCATTCCTTCCCTTCCACCTCCACAAGTACACTCCTCACACCCCCAAGCCCCACCCAATGTCCCCAACCTAAATTGTAAAGTTTGTTCTTCAAAATAATGTCTTGTGCATCTATTGTTAGACAATGGGTCAAACTGTATTCCTACCTATTTAAGCATGTTGTTTTTTCACTTTCCCTCCCCAAATTAGAGAAGTGTATATACAAGATGCAGGTGTACCAACATCAAACAAAGTGAAAATAGGGGTTATATTGTTGGGGAGGAACGTATAAAAAACAAGAACAAAATCACTTCGTACATCATAAATATGTGAGAAACAACAGCAAGAAAGAAAAAACCACTTGTGTCTCTATCTTGGGGGTCATTTAGCTTAACATTTATTTATCTATTCATATATACATAGCTTTTCAACTTTTCTGCTTATCGCAGACATACACTAGTTATTGCAAATAAGGGATACCATGGGACCTATGTTTACTTGGACTTGGCTTACATCAGTTAATATAATTTTTTTCCAAGTCTTTCCATTTCCTAAAAATTGGGCGATGCCATTCTTTCTGATAGAGGCATAGAATTAATAAATATATACACATATATATGTATATATATAGTATATGTGTGTGTACACACATATACACACAGAACATTTTCCTTTTTTGTTTTTTAGAGCAACTTAGTTTTCCACCTTCACCATTTTTTCAAATGTTTTTTTTTTTTAATTTTATTTGTGAACATACTGTACAGAGGAGTTACAGTTACATGGGCAGGATAATGCGTACATTTCTTACCAAGCATTGCAGCCTCCTCCTCCTTTGTTTATCCTTCACATCCCTTCCTAGCCTCCCCCCTCCCCCCCTAATCCCAATCCTTCTCCTTCCCCCCCCCCCCGCACCAACGTTGTAAAGCTCGTTTTGGACATGACAACTTGTACTTCTCATTGTTGCAACAGGTCCACCTGTCAAATGTTTTTATTGTGGTTAAGTGGTTACATAATTTCCCAAATTTCACAATATTGTGGGATAATGATGCTTAGTTAAAGTCACAAACACATTCTAACTTTGATGGAGCAAATTGTCTATCATGGTCTACAACACTTATGAGGTCTATGAGCTTTGCAATAGAGTTATTTCTTCCATAGGTATACTTTTTTGTTTTGAAATATGTATATTTCTTTTGTTTTGCATAGCATCCGCTGTTCCCTCTTTCCCACTTGTTCCCTCCCTCCCTTCAGTGACATTGAGTTGCTTAGTTCATTTTGCTCAATGTCCAGTGCAGCTGATGGATCCCACGTTGTATGTTTTTCCCTGATTCCCTCTAGTTCTGTGTCGTCCTCCTGGTTTCCCTTCAGTGTGAAAATATGATCAGCAGAATGGGGTTATTTAGTAGTGATTCAATCAGATGAGTGGAAGTCTTTGGTTTCTTAAGTATTGTAATTTTGTTGTATCACTTTACATTTTGGATTTAACCTCCACTTACCATGGAGACCATTTGCTGTTTGTCTCTTTGCTTTTGTCTTACCTTGCTCAACATGATTTCCTGTAGCTTGATTGATCTCCCTGCTAATGCCATTATTTTGTCCTTTATAATGGATGGAAAATATTCCATTGTGTATAGTTACCATAGTTTTTGTATCCATTCATCTCTGGTGGGACATATGGATTGTTTTCATGTCATGGCTATTGTGAACAGTGCTGCAATAAACATGAAGGTGCATGTGTCCTTGAATATTGGTACCTGTTGTTCAGGATAGATGCCTAGAAGTGGTATGAGTGGGCCATAAGGAAGGTCAATATTTAGCTTTCTGAGGACTCACAAGACTGCTTTCCAACGTGGTTGTGTAAGTGTACGTTCACACACACACACACACACACACACACACACACACACACACACACACAGAACGTTTTCTTGATCCATTCTTCTACTGAGGGGAATCGATGTTGGTTCCATATCTTAGCTATGGCAAATAATGCTACAATAAACATTGTTGTGGTGGTAGTTTTAGTATGGACTTGTTTGTGATCATTTGGGTGAATGCCCAAAATTGGGATTGCTGTGTAATAGGGGAGCTCTATGTGGAGTCTTTTGAGGAACCTCCAAACCGCTTTCCAAAGTGGATGAACAAATTTACATTCCCACCAAGAATGCAGTAGGCTTCCCTTCTGGCCATATCCCTTCCAGCATCTGTTGTTGTAAAAATATGGAACGATTCATTAATTTGCATGTCATCCTTGTGCAGGGACCATGCTAATCTTCTCTGTATGTTCCAATTTTAGTGTATGTGCAGGCAAATTGAGCACAGAACATTTTTTTATATATAAAGTGTAATTGATTTTCTTAAACTAGACAATTCAACAAAAAGTAAGTTCAAAAGAATTGTGAAATTTTACAACCATGTATTTCTTACATAGGCACACATTTAAGAACAAAGTCAAGATTGACATGCCAAAAACAAAATAATTCCAGATATTTGTTGTTCATGAGTTGTGTAGGAGGAGGAATTCAATTATTCTACACAAGGCACCTGTCATAATGTTCATTGCAGCAAATGTTAAGGTTTGTTAAAAGTTTTAATGTTTTAAATATGTTTCATTTTAGGATTTGCTTATATACGGCAAAATTAAGACTGGTTGGCAGGTCAGAAAATTTTTCGATAAAGTATATAATATTTCTGGTAGCATGTACTAGTAAGTATGTACATTTCAGAGTTTATAGAAACTTTACTAATGAGAAGTTGCAAAGACTGTGTAAAGAAGCAGAGTGAAGAGTTAAGGTTTTAAGTAGACAGTTTCTGTTAAATCTTTAGGGCTCCCTTACGTTATATGTTAGTGATGAACAAAGAATGATATAAGCCACATACAAATGATGAGATGAACTATAAATACTAATCTTAGTGGGTAAATTTAAAGGCTACTCATAGCTTTATCCAGTTTTGAATGTACAGGAATATGAGAAAATAGTAAAATCTACTCTGTACTTCTCAAATACTGAAAACCCTGGACATTAACATATAATTATTGTTTTCTTTATTTATAGCATTTTTCCTTGTTGTAATAGAATACAACTTTTTATGAGTCATGATTAAGAAGTACTTTGAGAATATTATTGGGATGGCCACACCATTTTTTATAGGTGCATGTGAATTTACAAAGAGCAAAACTAAAAACAAAATATTGATTAAAAATTATATCAAGTAGAGTCTGAATCAGGAGTGTTGATAAATGTCCACACCTAAAATCTTAACCCTAGGCTGAAGTAGTGGTATTACAGAGTTGACGCCACAAAATTGAGAAACTGTGTTTTGTTTTGTTATGTTTTTTGCTTTGGTTTTATTGGTTGTGGGCCTTGAACTCTGGGTCTTGGGTACTGTCCCTCAGCTCTTCAGCTCAAGGCTAGTGCTATCACTTGATCCACAGCACCACTTTCATCTTTTTCTGCTTATGTCGTGCTGAGGAGTGAAATCCAGGACCTCATGTATGCAAGGCAAGCACTCTACCACTGAGCCACCTTCCCAGCACCTGAGAAACTGTGATTTAAAAAAATCATCTGAACAATATTTGCTTTCTGCTTTGGGTTATATAATGAAATATGTGAATATATTTTTATATTTTTGTGAATTGTCATACTTCTAAATTTATACTAACTGCAGCCAGTTTATCCTTTTCAAAGTCAAGGAATATTTCTGAGAGTTTGCTTCTGTGAAGAATGTTTTTGCATTTATAATTTCTTCTGAGCCATTTTTATTTATTATCAAAATCACTTTATACTTTATGTTGATGAGTTATCACACATCAAATATCTTCAAATGTACATGTAGAGTCTCAAGATAGCAGTATGAATATTCTCATACACCTCTTGTTTATCTGTTATGCACTTTAATATTATGATATTTTTCTCTCTCTTTCACTCTCTCATTTCTGCTCTTTCTCTTTCATGCTCCATGTCTGCTACTTAGAATTTCTGTTGGTCTACTATTATCCTTCAAGATCCACTGGTTTTGTGGGAACATGATGGGGACCATCAGTTACCCTTGCATTCTTTAAGAGTTATAACAGTGACGTGAAATTATTCTTTGCTGTTCTAAATGGCAAAACAACAGATCTAGGAATTCCTTTTCACTTTTAGTACTATTATAAATTTTATCTCATATGAATCATTGGGACTGATAATGTGCTTTTAGCCTGGGACTCAAAAGTTCTTTTTCTTTTACAAACAACCTTTTTCTTTTATTATCAGTAAGTAACAAAAACAAAGCTATCCTATGGGAAAGTAGGCTGAAGTTGTTCACAGGGATGAAAAACAAGTTAATGGGGGAAGTGAGTACAAAGGACACCCCTCATATAGCACAGATCCTTAGAGCAGTTTATCATGTATACTTTGTGATAAGGACAATGTGCTGGGAACTCTAGATTAAATCACTCAGCATCTGATATTTATGTATGCCCATGTATTTATATATGTATATTTATTTATATATGCATATATGTGTACATCGGCCCATATATGTACACATGAATGTTACTATACACACAAATACACACATACATACACATATGCACAAATGGAAAAAGACACATAGATATAGCCAACACAAGTTTCACTAGTTGTTGAATATGCCTTAGAGAGAATACTTGGAAACAAATGTGTTGAAGATGTATTTGTCTCTAAGAGTTCTTTTACCACTCCTCTTATCTCTTCCAACTGGTAGCTTTAGAGAGATTCAA
Organism: Dipodomys spectabilis; assembly: GCF_019054845.1. Classification (NCBI taxonomy): domain Eukaryota; kingdom Metazoa; phylum Chordata; class Mammalia; order Rodentia; family Heteromyidae; genus Dipodomys; species Dipodomys spectabilis. The sequence continues at coordinate 4,507,683 of NW_024870882.1, read as the reverse complement.
CTTGATAAATGCAGTACAAGTGATAGCAAGTCACTCGAAAATCTCAATAAGTATAGGTGATATTGTGTCTCCCTGCTTCCCATGGAATGCTTGCTCTTGTAAACACTCTCAACAGCCAAAGTAGTAGGACAATATCCTTGTTAAGAATAAAATTAAAAGGCTTTAAATGGCATCTTTCCTTGGGCTCTTTTCCAACAGCCAGCATCAATTCCTAAGCAGATGAGTGACTCCCCAGCATCAATTCCTAAGCAGATGAGTGACTCCCCAGAAGACTGGAGCGCAGGTCAAAATTTAACCAACCCATATGAAAAGTCTAGTGAGCAATTCTGACTGAGGTCATGCCGATGTCCTGGGCACGAAAATGAGAAAAAAAGAAAGTTTTTTATGTATTAAAATTTGAGAATAATTTGTAACCTGTTAATAAATGTGTAGAACACAATTATACTAACTGACAAAAGATGATGTGTATTTCATTTATGTGCTTTTGGACTTGGAAAGTGTATTTAAGTGTGTCTACACAGTAGAATCAGCATGAAACAAGCCAGCATTTCTTCATTTAAGATGCAAGGAAAGGATACAGGTTGACCCATTGTAACAATGAAATTTGCAAGATACTATTAGAAGGGGGTGGACAGAGGTGTTGGGGTTGTGTGAAGGTAAGGAATAGTAGGGGAAAAACAAAGGAGGTGGTAAAAATGGTCAATAAGAAATGTACTCATTACCTTACTTATGTAACTGTAACCTCTCCGTACAGTACTGAGCTTCTTCAGTAAAAGTGCTGGCAAAATTGGTTAATCACTCATAGAAAACTAAAACTATATCCTTGTATATCATCCTGTACCGAATCAACTCCAAATGTATCAAAGACCCCGGAGTCAAAGCAGACACCCTGAAAACATTACAGGATGGAGTAGGATATTCCCAAGGTCTCCTGTGCAGAGGCTGAAATTTTCTTTTTTTTTTTTCATTTTATTTTATTTTACTTTTTTTTGTGAACATACCATACAGTGGGGTTACAATTACATGGACAGGATAATGCACACATTTCTTATCAAGCATTGCAGCCTCCTCCTTTGTATACCCTTCACATCCCTTCCCAGCCTCCCCACCAACCCCCCAACCAATCCCCTCTCCCTCCGCCACACACCAACATTGTAAATTTCGTTTTCGACATGACAACTTGTACTTCTCATTGTTGCAACAAGTCCACCTGTTTCCTTAAACGACTTGTTTTTCCCCATCTCCTTCACAAGTTTTACTGACATCAAATATAGTGAAAGCAGGGGTTATACTGTGGGGGAGGGACATACAAAGCAACAAAGAAATAATCTTATAAATGCGTTAGAAACAAATGCATGAAAGAAAAAAAACCATTAAAATACATATCTAAAGGTTCATTTTGCTAACATCACATTATCTGACCTTTTCCGCTTGACTCATACATATACTAGATATTGCAAATAAGGGAAACCATGGGACCTATGTTTTTTGGGCCTGGCTTACTTCACTTAATATAATTTTTTCCAAGTCTTTCCATTTCCTAACAAATGTGGCAATATCTTAATAGAGACCCAGAAGCACAAGAAATCAAAGAAAGTTTGGACAAAAGGGATTGTATGAAATTGCAGAGCTTCTGCATGGCGTAGGACATAGCTAGCAAGATCAATAGAAAGCCCATTGATTGGGAGAAGATCTTCGCAGCCATACAATACAGAGGGGTCTCATATCTAAAATATATGTGGAACTCAAAACATTAAATCCCCCAACAACAAATCTAAAAGAAACAAGTGCCCAATAAATAAGTAAAGACTTCAAGAGAAACTTCTTTGAAAAGAAAAGAAGGAAGGCCAATAGACACATGAAGAAATGCTCAACCCCCCAAGCCATAAAAGAAAAGCAAATCAAAACAACATTGAGATACCACCTCACCCAATTTAGAATGGCTATAATCAAGAACTCTATTAACAACAGATCCTTCAGGGGATGTGGCCAGAAGGGTACCTTACTGCATTGTTGGTGGGAGTGTAACTTGTTCAACTACTTTGGAGTAGTATGGAGGTTCCTCAGAAGATTCCACCTAGAACTTCCCTATGACCCAGCAATCTACCTTTTGGGCATTTACCCAAATCATCACAAAGAAGACCATACTAACTCTACCAGCACAACTATATTTATTGCAGCATTATTTAACATAGCTAAGATATGGAATCAACCCAGATGCCCCTCAGTAGATGGATGGATCGGGAAAATGTGGTATTTAACCAAGTCCTTATCTTAGAGAGGGAAATGGTTTGGATAGAATGATAGGAGAGAGATTACAAAAAAAACGAACAAGAAAAAATGGAAAAACCAAAATTTAAATTTAAGTAGTGAAACACTTAAAAATTATGTAAGTTTAAACAACTGATATTGAGAGAAGAAAAGGATAAGATGAGAAGAAAGGATAGATTGAAAGGAGAAATGAAAACTAAAAAATAAAAATTCTTAAAATTAGTTACTTGAAAATTATATACATATAAAGAGATAATACTACTATTAAAGAATTTAAGCCTAAGAGGTTGTGAATTGAGTAATATTTTTCTGGATTAAATGTATACACAATGGGGTATTACGTCTAATAATCAACGACGGGTATATATCTGGGAATGAGCCGAACAGAAATTTAGTCAATCAAAAAATGAATGAAACAGAAAAAAATGAAAAGAATACTTAAAAAGGACCAAAAGTTCAGAAGCTATAAAAAAAAGCACACACACACACACACATATACACCTAAAATAAAAATTATGGGAGGAAAATAAGATTAATAGAAAATAATTTAAAAAATTAAATTTTTTTAAAAGGTTCAAATAAGAGTTCTTTGATTGCAACAATGAGCTGAAGAGTGTAGGACCAGCGCCAAGGCCCAGAGTTCAAGCCTCAAGACCGACCAAATAAACAAAACAAAACAACAACAAAAAAACCAAAAACTCTCTGATTTTATGACAGCATAAATTTTGTGGGTAATGGTTAAGACCAGGTTGCCATTCTAAAAAAATATATATATCACCCCCCAAAATGAGGAACAATAGGAAATATATAGCAGGAAACTTACAAATCTTAATGGACTAACAGTCTTTCAGTTTGTTTTAACTTTTTATCTAAAATGAAAGTAATACTTTATAATATTTTATTAAGGCTTTAAATTTCTTTGACCTTGACATTTAAGATTCACTTTAAAAAGAAATTCAACAGGTGACAGTGTTTTCTCCTTACTTTTCCAAAGAAATGATTATTTCATCATTATATTGTATAGCACAATATAACCAGAAAGCATTTGTTAAGGAAAAAAAAATTCCCATTCTTTGTTTTGCTTGTCTGTATTTAAAGCTGCATACCATATCCTACCCACCCTATTGTCTGCCTTCTCACATGAAACATTTCAGTAAATGTGTCAGCCAGCAAAGTTTTACAAAATAGCATGCTTTCATTCATTGTGCTTTCCAAAATATATCTCACAAATGCCAACAACAAAACACAACTTGAAACATCTGTGGATTTTTCTATTTAAGGTCCAAAGTAATCACTTTCCATAATCCTTAGAATCAGTTCTTCACAGGCATTAAATGCTCTTTCACTTCCATGCTTTAGAACAGCAGCATGTAACAATGGTGTACATGTTAATTTGTTCACCACATCTGGTTTGTTTACAGCAAGGACTGTCTTCATGGAAGATAGTAATAGATGAGTTGTGCAATTATGTAGTTTAAAAAGGCTCTGAGTTGGGGATAGAGAATATCCATTTATGTGACTAAATAATTAAATTAAATCCTATAATGTATACTTCTTCAATTTTCTGGCTAAAATGTTCTACATTCTAGGTATTTTTAAAAGAAATATTTTATGTTGTTTCCTTGGTGACAACATAATTGGAAGACTTAAAATTTTCCTATACCATGGCCATCTGAAATGAGATGGATGTACTTAGGTTAACATAAAGAAATTTTGGGACAGCATTAATGTTTGAATCTTGGATGGGATTTGATTGGGAATTATGATAGGCTTTCATAGTATGAGAAGAAAAACAAAAGACCATACTAATACTTTTATCTGCCACATTGTTTTATTAGTTTATTCAAACACACACATATAAACACACAGATACACATTATGAAGACCCAGTCAGTCTGCAAGAGAATATTTTAATAGGAACTCCATAAAATATTTAGTCTGCTGAGATCTGATTAGAATTTATAGAAATATCTAGTGGCTTCCACCCCTGGACAAGTTATTATCATTGGTGAAGATGTTGCCATTTGATTTTAGAATGCCCCAGAAAGACCTATGTGTTAAAGAAAAATGACATTCCAATTCCTCCCAGACTGTGGAGCATACCTGAATAGTTCTTCTGGAGATTAAGTTCTTCAGAGTGAAACCCATGAGAAAATAGACTCTCATCTTCTTTCTTCTTTTATCTTTTAATCATTCTAGGTAAAAAAACATTTCTCTTTGACATACTCCCCTCCTTGACATTGTCTTGGCACTGGCCACCAAAGCAATGAAACCAGCTGAAACATTCAATCTTGTAAATCTGAGTAAGCCTTTCTGCTTAATAAATGGACAATATCACTTATTATGGTAGGTTATAAAGCTGACCAAACGTTCTTGTCTTTCTAACAATGTAGAGTATATTAAAATATGCTTCATTATAAAATATCTAACTCCATGTTGTATATTGTGTTTTTTTTCTGTTGATCCTAAAGCTTACAATCAGGACCTAACTGTAAAACTGCTTGCAATAAATAATCACATTACTTTTATGATTCTATAATTTAACTTGTTTTCCTACAAATTTATAGAATAGTGTAGCTATGGAAAATCAATAAATATTGAATTTTGATATAGGATTACCTATCACTGCAAGTTTTGTCAAAATTTATTTACACTGAAATGATTGCCATTGATATTGTTCTCAAGATTCCAAATGTTTATACTTTCAGCTGACCTTTTACAAAACTCATACCCCAAACATAATTTTTAGTTTGTTCATGCAATCATAGGAACATAAATATATGGCACAAAATGTTAATTAATTTTATCTGCTGCCATTAATGGAGTATACCTAATAGAATTAAGTACATACCCTCAGGGAAATAAGATACTTCCTTCTAAATCCAGACTTGCAGGCAGACAGAGAGACACCCACACGGACACACATGCACACATACTCACACACACACTCACACACACACACACAGACACACACACACACTTACCACTCTGACTCAGGTTAGATTCCAGATATTGGGTATCAGACAATGATCAATTAATCAAATTTTCTTGTCCAGACATAAAATACATTCATAATTCCACACATACAAAAACACCAGATCATTCAAAATTGTGAGAATATTTAACACAACCACCCTGCTCTGGGCCATCTACTCCCTGATTTCATTCATTCATGTCGATGCATTTTTCATGTCATAATTAAAAATCTTTTTGTATCTCTCTGATTAGCAGATAATATGTTATCATATATGGGAAAACGTAGGTAAAATTACATATGAAAATTGCATATGAAATAATGACATTCCTAAGGATAAAACATGCCCGCTTTTCAGTTTGGTTGCCAAAATGGAACTTTTAGACCTTTTGAATATTTAACTTTAAATCTGAACCTTTAAATTTCACTAGGATTTGAATTATGTTACTTACAACATTAATGTAAAATAAAAGCATTACTAAATAGAAAGAAAATTATAAGTTTATCACACCTTAATTCCAGAATTGACTTTATTATAAAAACAATTACATTTATATAACATGATAAACATCCTGAAACAAACTATAAGGTATTGTTATTTATAGTTTGTGATGATTCTGTCTTCTTTACCTTATGCATGGTATATTCATTATACATCTTCAGAAAGGTGGGGGTGGGCACAGAGCTTTAGGGAAAGGGTGAAAAAATGAAGCAGTGGAGTTCTTTGAACATTGATGAAAGTGAACTATTTAACACATGAGTGGGGAAAGAAGGAAGGGAATGGGAAAATATGAGGGAACTGAAGATATTGCATAAAAGGAAATGTACCCATTACCTGACTCAAGTAATTGTAATCCATCTATAAATCAACTTAACAACAGAATAAATTTATTTTAAAAAGTCGAACAAAACATTGTTTCTTAGAATCGTACAAGTATGTTTTGTTCACTGGTTTGAGCTGGTTGAGGCTATCTCTGAAAATAGCTACATTTACATTCATTGGGCGAATTTTTGAGCTACTAGTAGTTAGAAGTCAATTATGATTGTATGTTTTTCTGAGACTCTAATTCATTTATTTCTTTAATCTAATTTGTATGATTTCTATCTACCAGTTTTTGAATTGCCTTGTTTCTGTTTTTCAAGGACCTAGTGGTGTATTATTAGTGCTGAATTAAGATTGTTCTAATTTGTTGATGTATATACTCAAAGCTATAAATTTTCCTGAGTATTGCCTATGTTCTTGTGTCCTAGAGGAGGTAATATTTTGTCTGTTCACTTCCGGTTATTGTTGTTTTTCTGTTTATGTTACGTAGAAATAGTGATATCAAGCTTGTATGAAGAGACAGTAATGATATGAAATATATATTATTACATTGAAAGAAAGAGCAGACATTTTAACCTTTTTGCTTCAAGTAAATTAATATTAAGCAAAGCTTATTAAAATAATTACTTATTTAGCCGGGCGCTGGTAGCTCACGCCTGTAATCCTAGCTACTCAGGAGGCTGAGATCTGAGGATCGCGGTTCAAAGCCAGCCCGGGCAGGAGAGACCGTGAGACTCCTATCTCCAATAAACCACCAGAAAACCGGAAGTGGCTCTGTAGCTCAAGTGGTAGAGCGCTCGCCTTGAGCTGAAGAGCTGAAGGACAGCGCCCAGGCCCAGAGTTCAAGCCCCACGGCCAAAAAAAAAAAAATTACTTATTTACTTTTCAGAGGATGAGTATAGTACTCTTGGATATCTTGGAGGAAAGATATTAGACTCATCACAGCTGATGCCTTATACTGAATTTACAAGCTAAACTTTCTTTTTCAGAAGACTAAAGCTTCAGTTCTTTCATATTAGTATTATAAAATCATAATCCCTGCATATTGATTTGTTATCCTCTGCTATTTTCAATTCCATTCTTCCTCCATTATATATCAAGGGCTTTGAATAACCAATTCCTTAAAATACCTATATTTCCTATATTGTGATGTAAACCTCAGTGATATGTATATGAATTTATCTCTCAGTCTCATCTTGAGCTGCATTCATATGAAATTTATACAGTCCAAAGCAAGAAACATGACTATTTACTCTTTTCTATGTTTTAATCAATAAATCTATTCTAATACTTTAATTGAAATATATATAAAGTTTTTAACATGAAGACAACAATCCCCATTATACTTTAAAGTAAAACCTTGGGGACTATTTTATATATAAAATACAAAAGTCAAGGCTGGGAAGGTGGCTCAGTGGTAGAGTGCTTGCCTTGCATGCATGAGGCCCTGGGATCGATTCCTCATCACCACATAAGCAGAAAAAAAAGCCAGAAGTGGCGCTGTGGCTCAAGTTGTAGAGTGCTAGCCTTGAACTGAGGAGCTGAGGGACAGGGCCCAGGCCCAGATTTCAGGTCCCATGACCGGACCCCTCCAAAAAAAGATTAAAAAAATAAAAAAGTGCAATGCACATGTTTATACATGAATAATCTAATGATTAAATCAACTAGACGCAAGAACTACCATACCACATCAAGTCTCAATTTACTTAAAAGCACCAAAATGTTAGTGTTCATGAATATCATTCATTGTTAAAAAATGACTAGTCAAAACAAAGTTTAAAATATATTTGAAAAATGAAAATTACACACAGATTTGCTGTTAATATCTTGTTTCCATGGATACATTTTTTTCAGCATATAGGGAAACAAAAAATAAGGGTTTGTCACATAGAATAAAAATATAAAAGTAGACTGCCTTTCCTTAAGATGATAAGTACAGGCAAATCGTGTGATTTATTCAAAAATACTATAAAATTCATAAGAGGATTTATGATCGATCAGAACTGATAGGTAAGCAAAATACCTGGAAAACTGTAAATGTTAATTGTGCTTTCAATATAGGAAGACAAGTTTTCAATTCATGAGCCTATAGAAGAAGATTTTTGAATCTGTAACACAATCCACTTTTAACTGCTAAAAGCACTTGCTTAATCTCTAATTAGAAAGGGAAAAATGAATTAACATCTTACATGATTGTTTTGACAATTATTTGGTATATTGACGGTCAAAGGGAGGAATTGGAGATTAATATAATCTTTTTCCTCTCTTCTGATTATTACACAGCAATAGCTGTGAATTCAGGAGTCTCATGCAATGTACTCACAGCTGAATAACTAATATGCTTAAAAATATGGAACATAGGATAAAGAACTAGATCAGCCAGCAAGCTGATAAGATCAAACTTTTGAGCAGGATTGCCACATCATTTAGGAATGCAATTCCTTCATATGAACTTCAAATGTTGTGGCCTTCCTTGTGTGATTAAAAGGTAAGAAAGCACTGTAGAAACAAGAATTCCTGTTCAGCCAAGTAGAACATCCACATGTTGCAAATTTTCATTCCATAAAGACTCTTTGTTAGAGTACTTTCATTTAATATACTTCAGCACATCATCCTTCCCGGTTGGAGACAGGAAAAAAGATAATTTTGTTAGAATATTATCTTACATAAATTAGTGTGAACAGGGATGATTTGTATAATAACATGTTTGTAATAAATGTAAATAGGGATCATGTCTAGAAGTCACAGAATTTTGGGCATGAAAACATACATTAGATTAATTGCAGAATTTCTATTTTGAGAAAAACTTTATATTAAAGTATAATGCACTTTACTAAGAGTTGAAACATTTTATTGAAAAATATATTCTTATATATATTTTTGCTTCATAATTTTAAGAAGAAAAATGATCCCAAAATAATTACTCCTTTATTGTTTTCCTGTTTCCATGTGATTAACCTTCAAATTAGAAATCCAGATATATGATTTAATTTAACCAAAAATATTTATTGAATATAAAAACCTTCTACTCTCTACATTCTTCACACTAAGATCACCAAATATGTTGAATCTTAAATAATTAGTCTCTTTTTGACCTATGTTAATACTATTTACAATGTGAGTGAAATGTTTAAAAATAGTACTTATTTTAGCTTAATTGCTCTGAAGAGACTAAAAATGATATTATCAAAGCCTAAAAATTATTAGATTTAAAATTTAAAATTCAGGAAGTGATTTTTACCACTCTGCTTACTGGAGCCTTCACTAAAACCTCATGAGACAATTTATATTGGTGAAGCAAAAATATAAGGTTAGACATTTATGAATAAAAATCATGTCATTCTGAATACGTAGAGCTACATATAAAACAGAAAAATTAGCTTTTAAACATCTGAATATGCTAATACATTTAATTGCAGGGCAAGTACTTGTTCTGAAAGGAGATAAAATTGCAAAATTCTGAAATGTAAATCTAAGTATTCATTTGAATAAAAGACAATGTTTAAAATATCACTCATTCAAGAGAAGATGTACTGTTAGATGTTTTTCATGCCAATTATGTTCTCTAAACTTACTACAAATACTAGATTAGTAAACCTAATTCATTCCTTTGTAGGGAAATAGAAATTCAGTTTCCAAAAACGCATGATTATAACTATTTCTCAAACAATTACAAAGTAAATGTTTTATATTTTTTGTCATGGAATCTTATTTCATATATTTTTATTCATTTAGTTAAATAATTGGCCAAAAACAATATAAATTATGCATGAACAAAGTTTATCTAACATAAGTATTACTTTCACAAGACATGTCATAGCTCTCTTAAAGAACACTAGAAGGCAGTGTACTTTTTATTAATTTTTAGTTATTTTGTTAATGGATATTAATTGTCAGAAGTGGCAATTCCATAATATATTTAAAGTATTTGATTATACTCCTCTATTTCCTTTTCATTACTCCTACCTCCAAAGATCTTTTGTTTTTCACATAAAATTACATCTTTATATATGTGCATATAAACTAATTTGGAAAAGTTAAGCTAAACTGCAACGTAACTCAAGATGTACAGTGGATTAATAGGATGAATAAACTTTTTTAACTTTTGAATTGAGCTATCATTATTATTATGGTTTTATGATTAATGTTAGCATCCCAGAAAGAATTAGAATTAGGATTAGAGAAATAGAAAATTTAGGTTCATCATAGGATGAACCATTTCAACAATGATACTCACAAGACACTATGTTGAAAATGATGTTTTCCTTAATGCTAACACTAATCCCAGCTGGAACTGAGACCTAACTTTCACCCTAATTATAGTACAATTCTAATGTTAAAAAAAAGACTCTAGTTTTTAATCATTCTAATGAATACTCCAGTTTGCACTCTGGAAATGAGTACAGTTTGCCATAATTCCCAACAATTTCCTAACTCTACCTCTGAAGTTATCTTGTTCCCTAACATGAACCATTTTATTACTTGTCCTCAAATTATCTTATCAGGAAAAATACTGTAGTTTCTATTGATCCTACCTTTTTCTGAACCCCTGTACCCTAAAACAGATTCAGATTTACTTACCACCTAGTCCATTACTTAACGCTTTCAACCTAAACCTGGCTGGAAAACTCTCATTAATCATTATAAGAAGGATCACTAAGAAATAAATATAATGATAATGCTCTAGTTACTGTTCATTGTCATATTTTTTATTCTTCTTGTTAGTGAAAACTCAATTTTATAGTAAAAACTTTCTTATTCATAACAGTAATCATAATCAGAACAAGTATTGACCCTGGTCTTAATCCAAATTATATGACAATAACACTAACACAAGTTAATTAGTTTTCACTCATCCTAACTTGATTCAAATAAACCTTCCAAACATAGGTTTCAATTTTTTCCAATATCTTAGTCATTTTCTAACCTAAACATAATCTTAACTGGAACATTGAGAATAAACATAAGCCTAATTTTAAGTAGAATCTAAGATTAATAGCAATACTCTAGTTCACATTCATTGTAATTCATACCAGGATTATATTAAAATTTACTTTGAATTTGAGCCTCAGTTTTTCTCCTTCACTCTAACGCTAACCATGGCTGGAATCCTAACCATAACCTTGAGACTAATAGTATCCCAATTCAAAAATTTATGAAAAATGCTTGTTTTGTGGAATCCTAACTGAAATTCCACTTGCAATTCTTGAAATAAATTGCAGGTATTCTTAAACCCTACAGATTTTCTCACTCTTACCTCTGAATGTATCTTGTTTCATAACAGAAATCATTATACCCATTGATCTCAAATCCTGATATTATGAAATACATTGTACTTCCATTATGCCTGTTTTTCCTGAATTCCTAGAACCTAAATAACATTCAGCTTTACTTAACATTTAACACATTTCTTTTTTTCTTTCTTTTGTCCGGCATGGGGCTTGATCTCTGGGCCTGGGCACTATCCAGAGTTATTTAGCTCAAGGTGTGAGCTGAACCACTTGAGCCAGAGCACCACTTTTGAGTTTTCTGGTGGTTAATTGGAGATAAAAGTCTCACAGACTTTCCTGTCTGGGCTAGCATTGAACTGTGATCCTCAGAAATCAGCTTCCTGAGTAGCTAGGGTAATAGGCATGAGCCACAAGCTTAACCCATTTCTTTACTCTATCCTCAACCACAGTTAACCAGAAACCTAATCCTAAGCACAGACTGATTTAACACCAACTGGTTAATGTAAGGAAAATTATTTAGAATTTATTCAATCGCACATTTTTTTGCTTCTATTTCTTAGTGGAAAACTAAAATTTACCCTAAAGCTTATCCTTCCCTTACCCTAACCAGAACAAAAAAGTATCTCACTCTTTAAACCAAATTATATCTGAATCTTGAAAGTAACACAGACATTCGTTTTCATTCATTCTAACTTTGATTCATTCTTCTTAAAATATGTGACAGTTTTACACAATATCTTACGTCTTTTTTTCATCCCAACCCCAACTCTAACTAGATCACTTTGCCTAAGCCTACATATAACTGAATCATCATGTTAGCAAGCCTCTTTTTTCACATTTATCCTAACTCTTGCTCAGAGTGTAGGTCTAAATTTTACTTGCAATTTGAACCTAAATTTTTTAAGTGTTTTTCGATTTCCTGTCAAGTTTTATATTTCATTATTTTAAAAAATTATTTTGTTGTTAGGATGATTTAAAGAGAGTTTAGTTACATGTGTAAGGGAAGGAATACATTAAAGCAAATCTTATCTAATATTAATATAACTACTCTGGCCTGTTTATGAGGTCCATTTTTAATTTGTAAAGATGATGTACAGAAGGGATCCAATTACATAAGTCAGATAATGAGCACATTTCTTTTTCAACAGAGTCACCTCTTCCTTCATGTTCTCCCAGTTTTTGCCTTTCAACCTCCCTCCCCCATAAGTTGTATAGTTCATTACAAGATAGTGTCTATTGAGTGGCATTGCTACATTTGTTCACCCTTTGTCCCACCATTTCTGTGTTTCCCCTTGCCCTTTCCAAACTTACATATAAGACCAAAGGTGCAGAAATTAAAACAAAAAAACAGCATCCGAATTCAGATAGAAAAAGCAAAATAATAAATAAAAACTCTCATTATCATTTCTTGGAGATGAATATGATGAACATTATTTTATATGATAATATTCATATACCTATTGAGCCTTTGTGATCCTCTCCAAAGGGCATCCTCCTTTGATCTTACTGTATAAACGTTCAGAATTCAATGTAATTTATCATATCCAAATGTGATGTTTTCTCTTTTACCATCCAAGTGTTTTAAGTTGTAGAATTAGAGGCACATTCTAATACAACAAATGAGGGAAATTGGGCAACCTATATTTCTTTGAGTCTGACTTTCTTCACTTAATATAGGTTTGTTCCAAGTCTTTCCATTTCCTTATGAATGGTGCAATATCATTTTTTCTGGGTGAATAAAGTTGCATCATACTGAAGAGTTTCTTCATGGGAAAGGAAAAATTTAGCAGGGTATATAGAAAGAGAATAGAATGGAAGAAGGTTTTTACTAACTAAGCATTAGACAAGGGTTTATATAACTAACTCATATTTACAGATCAAATTAACAAAAGCCCAATTAATATATGGGATAATGACTTAAGGAGAACTTCTTAGAAGAAAAGTAACAATGACAAATAGACATATCCCTCTCCATGAAAAAAAATGCAAATCCAAACAACACCGAGATTCTTCTCACTCCTGTTACAATGCCATTATGAAAAAACGAACAATTACAGATACTGATAGGGAAGTGATCCAAAAGAAACGCTATTACACTGTTGGTGGAAATGTAATCTTGTTCAACGACTTTGGAAAACACTATGGAGGTTGCTCACAAAACTGAATAGAGAGCTCCCTATGATCCAGCAATTCCACTTATTGCCATTTATCCAATAGAGCAGAAGACCACACTGAAGGTGCCAGCACAATCATGTTCATTGTTGCACTATTTTCTGTAGCCAACATATGGAATCAACCCAGATGCCTCTCACTGCAAAAAGGGATCAAGAATTGTGTGCGTGTGTGTATATGAATTATATATATATATATAATTTTATTGATCACTATTTACAAGTATGCCTGTATATATACATACATAACCAAATTTTATTCATCAATCAGAAAAAAATAATATTGCACCATTCTTTTTTTGGGGGGGGCAGTCCAGTCATGGGGCCTGAGCTCTGGGGCCCTGGCGCTGTCCCTCAGCACTGTAGCTCAAGGCTAGTGCTCTACCACTTGAGCCACAGTGCCACTTCCGGCTTTTTTCTTTTCGCTTATGTGGTGCTGAGAAATCGAACCCAGGGCCTCATGCCTGTAAGGCAAGCGCTCTACCACTGAGCCACCTTCCCAGCCCCTATTGCACCATTTTAAGGAAAATGAAAGACTTAGAAATAATCATATTAAGTGAAATTAACTGGAACCAGAGAAAATTAGGTTGTATGATTTTCCTTATGTTTGGTAGACAGAAGGTGCGTATAAATGTAAAAGTAAACATACTGGCTGATATGCAAGGAGGTAAACGTATTATCTGAAGTGTCAGAGTCCATGGCAAGTGAAAATAGTATAGTTCTCTTAAAAGATTAAGTCAAAACCCAACAAAATAAATACCAGTAAATGTGTACTACAAGAGAGGACAGTGGGGGGCAAGGTGAGAGGGGTAGGAAATTGAAAAGGATAGAATACAGGCAAGAATCCATTGCATACTTCCCAGAATTGAAATATACAAAACAATGGGTAGTGTGAAATGGGAGTAAAGTTGTTGAAGTGGTAACACAATTCCAGGTGTATTGTATACATAAAATGTTTTGTTAAATGGCAAGTAATACCATACAAAACATAATATTGAGATAAGTAAGGACTGGGTTGATTGGGAGGGGTGGATGAGAGTGTTGAAAGGGGTGACACTGTATTCATAAACTGTTTCAGTGAATGGCAACTCCTTTGTACAAATACTTAAAGATAATAAAAATATTCCAAATGTTAATTATGATAGTTGAATAGAGCATTGAACCTCAATTCAATTCCCATTTAATAATATTTGTAACCTGGAGGTTTGGAGAATAAAGTTCAAATAATAAAACATTATGAATAGTTTTTTTAAAAAATTTGAAATTTAAATCAATACTACTTTGCTTTTTGTTCTCTATTGGGATGTTATAAGAAAATACTTCAAAATAAGTGGATTAAATACATCAAGATTATATTACCCATACTCTAGAAGCTTGAACATTGATTATAAAAATGGTTATTCAAAGCAAACCTTTGTCTTACAGGGGTCTACTTTCTGGTTCATTATAATCTGTTTGCTGACTAGTTATATTGAGCTTCTTTTATCAGGATCATTATTGCAGGGTCATCTCTGAAAGTCTGATTCTAATGTCACCAGATAGGGGAATAGAATTTCAATGCGTGTAATTGGAAGGAGTTACAGTGTCCAATACATTATGCAACTTTTTCTTTAACTCAGTGTAGTGTATCATTTCTATATTATTTCAAAGATAATAATAACTTAAGGACAAACCTATATCGTGTAAATTATGTGAATGATTCTTACAATGGGAATAATTGTAGTGATGACAAAGTGAAGTATGATTGTTTTGTGGCTCTTGAGTCACATCATAGGTAATCATGTAAACCTGTTCAGCCTTTCTAAGGCCCTTCTGATGTATTTGAACAATCTCCAATGAGTTAACTACTTCCAGAAATACAGATCTCCTTAGATTTTAATTGCTGTCTGCTATTAAGACTCCCACAGACACCAAATCAGAGTATGCTAATTTCTCTGATAAAATATATAATTGTTATAATTAATATAATACGAAGATTGTAATATTAATAACATTATAAATACTAGTGTTCACATTATATAATATATTGACATACTTTGGTTACATCAATTTTTAGAATATTTATAACAATGCAAATAGTTATTTGATGATGTATAGAAAATGAGAAAAGATTTGTGTACATATTTACTAGACATGCAAACAGATTCATCTCGTTATTTCTGATCCTTCCTTTATTGATTTCATTCACGCATGGAAAACATGCAGAGAAGTGACAATTGTATCCTTGTGTTTACAAAACTGTTAACTTACATGAAGTTTATGTTGGGCTAAATAACAGATTTTATAAATTATATTGTTTTTGTCCCTTCCTTCCTTCCTTCCTTCCTTCCTTCCTTCCTTCCTTCCTTCCTTCCTTCCTTCCTTCCTTCCTTCCTTCCTTTCTTCCTTCTTTCCTTTCTTCCTTCCTTCCTTCTGTCTTTCTTTCCTCCCTTCTTCCCTCCATCCCTACCTCTCTCTTTTGCTCTCTTTTCTTTTCTTTCCTTCTTTCCTCCTTTCTTTCTTTCTCTCTCTCTTCCTTTCTTTCTTTCATTCTTTCTTTTCTTCTATTCTTCCTTTCTTTCTTTTACTCATAATATGTCTCAAGTGTATACATAAAATACCAATGTGTTATGAGTAATTATAAATATTAACTAGATTAATATTAATTTTAATGACCTATGTTATATCTTAAAGCAAATTGTACTAAAAACCACTTCATAAAAGTTGCAGGATATGAAACAAATATTACTATTCATGATATTGTTTATTTCTTCAAACTAAAATAAAAATTTAGACATAATGTGCATGTGTGTGCATGTGGGTGTATGTTATTCTTGTGATTTGAACACATGGCCTATATCTTAGTTTTTTTCACTCAAGGATAGTGTCCTTACGTTTGATCCACAACTCCACTTCTGGCTTTCTATGTGTGTGTGTGTGTGTGTGTGTGTGTGTGTGTGTGTGTGTGTGTGTGATTAATTGAGATGTGTCTCACAAACTTTCTTGCCAAAGCTGGCTTTGGACCCCAGCTTCCTGAGTAGCAAGGATTACAATCTTGAGACACACATATTCAGCATAGATATAATATATCTAAGAACAAAATAAATTTATTATTTGAATTCTAGAGGTTCAATTTAATAAATTAAAATTTAGATATTTATTTACTTGTTAAATATGAACCTGCACTATGGAAAAATACTTTTCATTTTTATGAAAAAAATATACACTTGAAGGTTTAAATGACAGAATCTTTGGACAAATTGAAATACTCTATTATTCAAAAGCAACAAAGGGATCATTAATCAAATTTCTCATGTAAGATAAAATCAATAGGCTCTCTCAGGATGAATGGAGCAATTTGTCATTAACTTTGATTATTATCTACTGCAGTTATATGATTTTCTCTTCTTTTACCCTAAAATTTTTACATAAAAATGCAGATTCATATATTTTTGAGTATACAGAAATCATAGTTAATGGTCGTGTATTTCTCAGGTTTGAGTACCAAGTCATTTCAGACAAAAATTGAATTTCATGTATTTTATATCAACAGTGATTTTTAGAAATTGAATCAATCTTAATATGAGATAACTAAAGCAAGATATTACATGACTTTTCCAATTATTCCTATAAACTTGAATATAACTTATTTTTGAATGGCAGGAAATTCATATTATACCTACTCTCTATAGAATAATTAAGAAATAAATGATCGTGATAGCATTCATTTTTCCTTCACTAGAAAGAATGAACCTCGCTATAGACGACAAAATACTTTCAATGGAAATGCCTTAAAATTATGAAAAGTTCAAGTCATTGTAAGTTGAATGCAATAGTCATTTTTGAAGGTCACAAAATGAAATCTCTTGAAGCTTCTTTATCTGTTAAATAAAATGTATTTGCATTCCAAATTTTTCATTCATCTCTCCAACATTGGTATAATCAAACCAACTACATGTCAAATAGCTTATCTGATTAATTCAAGTAAATATTTAGGAACAGAAGTTATCACACTTGTATAGAAGTATCTACCCACCATCCTAGAAGTTAAATCTGAAATCATAAAGATTGGGTTTAATAATTAGCTTTCACTCTGTTGCCATAAATAGATGGTGAACCTTTTCAGGTGGGCACAGTTGTAGAGGTATGGTAACTGAGAACTTGTGATCAAAGAAGATGTTAACATCAAAGTCCTTTCCTCCTCTTCCTTCTTTTCCTTCTCTGTCTCCTTCTCCTTTTCCTTCTCCTTCTCCCTCTTCCCTTCCTCCCCTTTCTCTCTCTCCCACTCCTATTCCTCCTCTTATTTACTTTCTGTCTTCCATGAACACACATACTCAATCACATATTCCTGACATTGGGTTCTGTGCCACCACCAACCGAAAGCATGTATAAAATGTATAAAATCAGATGCCAAGATTAATCTTTCCCCCTTATTAATTAATTTTATAAAATAGTTTGTCATATTAATAGGAGACTGACACAGCATGCTCTCATTTATTATAAGGGATAGGATTTACTGGAAAACAATCTGACTAACATCATCCTAATGAATCACCCTAATTGGATCAATATTATATTAGGACAAATATATTTAAAATATCAGATATACTCCAAAAAGAGGCAAAAAATTCACCTCTATGGTTTGCTATGAAAAGAAAGCAGAATTCAGTCTGTTCCTCAAGGAAATTGACCTATAATTGGCAGCATTGTCAATTTCATAAAAGATTTAAGAAGACTGAAGAACAAATTTCAACTCTAACTGAGATAAAATTTACTTTGTCCCTGTAAACAATCTTTGTATTCTATCTATGTTTGGTCCACAAAATGACTTGTATTCTATTTTAATCATATTTTAATTCACTTTAAGTGGTTGCATGGGAGTTGCTGTTTGACCATGCAGTTTACGAATAGTGTTTAGTGAGTTATTTTGTTTTCTTTCTTGTCTCCTGAGGTTTGAACTCTGGGTCTGGGTGCTGTGCATGACCTCCTTTTGATGAACACTAGAATTCTATCACTCGAGGCACAGTAGGACTTTCAGATTTTTCTGACATTTAGTTGGGTATAAGAATCTCACAGACTTTCCTACCTGGGCTAGCTTCAAACCTCAATCCTCAGCCTCCTGAGTATCTAGGATTACAGGCATGAGCCGTTAGTGCCTATCTTAATACAATGCATCTTTTTCTTTTTGACCAGTCCTGGGGCTTGAACTCAGGGCCTTGGCAATGTCCACGAACTTCTTTTCCCACACTGGCACTTCTGTCTCAGTGCCAATTCCAGCTATTTTTGTTAATGGAGAAGTGAGGAATCAAACCCAGGGCTTCACACTATTCCCCTAAGACTACCACTAAGCCAAATTCCCAGCTCAATGCAATGCATCTTGATGATCATTATCCCTCATTCTTTTCAGTCCTATCTCATTCCTCAATTTACATAATTTTGTAGAGTATTCACTGACTTGCAATATCATAAACAGTGACTCAGAAGATATATCACAGATCATATTTTATTGATAGTCTTATTCATCAACATATTAAATGTATGCATTATAGAATTCTGTGATTTTAAATTCTAAATTATCACTCAGATACACCCATTACTATTCTAAATTTTATCTTAAGGTTAATGCAAATGCAATCTGTAATTCTTTGATAAAGTACAATGATTAATAGACTGTTAAAGAGTTGGACTATGAATATCACTTTCAATTCTAGAACATTTTATCATCACTACCCTCTCAAAATACGCCAATATCTATTATTAGTCACTTCCTGTCATCATTTCAACCTACCCTCCACTTGAACAACCATTAATTCATTGTCTACCACTACGGCTGTGTCCATTATAAAAAGCTCATATAATTAGAAATTGAAATCTATTTTATCCATTCCTCCCAAGCAAAATTAGTTTCCAAACCAAGTCCATATAAATTTTTCCCAGGGATATACCATATTGATTTGTATGTGTGTGTAATTCTATGATGCCCTCCATGGCATTTCAATATTTTATTATATGTTATTATAAAATGGTTTCTTATGTATATAATTGTGCATGTGTTTCATTGGACATATGTTGAAATATATTTTGTATATGAAATTGTGATTCAAAATGCTGGATCATAGAGGCAACTCTATGTGTAATATCTTAGATTGCCAGTATGTTTAACAAACTGACTATATCACTTTAAGTGTCAAGCACCAATATATAAGGATTCCAATTTCTACATATTGATTGTGCACTGCTATTCTATTGTTGTTTTTTTTATTTCCACAAATCTCTATATGCATTCAGTGTATAGGTATGGTATGATTTTTCCATGTATTCTTTGGATTTTGGTATATTATTATAAAGATATGTATTTGGATTTTTGATAACATATTCAGGATAGTTAAAGCTTTTCATAGGCAGGATGGCTAAAGTTTTTCATAGACATTAATATATTTCTTATTCAAGTCTCTTTAAACAAATATATATGTATACACACTATGTGCATATGAATATATTCATACTTATATGTATACATACACAAATACCTATATATGTATACATATATACAGATGTGTACATACATGTATATAGACATATATGTTTATTATTATTTTCATATGTCTGTATGTTAGCATTTTACTTTATTTGCCAAACGTGCCCTTTATTGATTTTACTTTATTTTATTGTTAAAATGTTGTTCAGAGGGGTTACAGTTACATGAGTAAGGCAATGATTACATTACTTGTTGATCATTATTACCCCTTTCCTTCCTTGTTGTTGTCCCACTATCCCTTCCCTCCCCCAGCTCCCACATTCCTTTCTCCCCACTCTTCACAGCATGAAGTGGTAAGGTTGATTTCCAATATACTCTTATTGGTATCTGTGTTGCAATGGGTCATCCTGTGTCCTTGTTTCAGCGTTTTGTAATTCCCTTTACCCGCCCCAGATTAGAAATGTATATGCAAGATGCAGGGTATCAAAATCGAGTACAGTGACAACAGGGGATATTCCATAGGGGAAAGAACATACTAAGGAAACAACAATAACAAAAATGAATAAAATGACATTGTACATTTACAAAAGTAACAATAGAGACCAAACTTCCAAACATGTCCCTTATTACCAAGCTAG
The DNA here is from genome assembly GCF_019054845.1 of Dipodomys spectabilis. Classification (NCBI taxonomy): domain Eukaryota; kingdom Metazoa; phylum Chordata; class Mammalia; order Rodentia; family Heteromyidae; genus Dipodomys; species Dipodomys spectabilis. Next base: position 4,487,118 of record NW_024870882.1, on the reverse strand, counting down.
TTATTGCAATTCATGTCCTTATCATTTTTGGAACTTCACTAAAATGTTTTGTAGCCTTCCATGTGGACTTATATGTTCAATTTTTCCTAAATCTATCTACTCATAAGATACCAGCCAGCTCTCTTCTGAAGCCAAAAAGGCAGCCTTCTACAGCTTGGTTCCAAATCACTTGTATTTTTTCTTTGTACTAAGAATACTGATTCCAGCCCAGTGCCGGTGGCTCACTTTATAATTGTAGCTACTCAGGAAGCTGAAATGTGTATCGTGGTTCAAAGCCAGCCTGGGCAGAAAAAGTCTATGAGACTCTTATCTCCAATAAACCACCAGAAAACCAGAAGTGGTGCTATGGCTCAAGTGGTAGAGATCTAGCCTTGAGTTGAATAGATGAGGGACAGCGCCCAGGCCCAGAGTTCAAGGCCCATGACCACCACCAGCAACAACAACAACAATAAAGAGAATACTTACTCAAAAGGCAATAGCATTAGCAGTCTTAAAAATAGGCTCAAGTCTAACATTTTAGTCTTATGTTAGATACAAAGGGCTTTCTATTCTAATGAGTCATGAGCCCTCAGAAAGTTGACCAAATTTCTTAGTTTATTATTACTATAAGTATTAATATAAATATGTATTTTATTTCATTTCACCACAAAATCTGTATTTATCCTTTATGACATACTTGAATACCAGCGCCTTTGGAAGATATTTATTAATTGGTGTATATGAATTGTACAAAGAAACCTTATTGAAATATTTTACACACTCACATATTGATCAAGGGCTTGATTAACCCATTTCTGTCTTTCTCCATTCCAATTGCCCCTTATTTTTCATCTGTTTTCTGTGAATTTCTTTGTACCAGCTCCACATATCGTCAAAATGTATTAAAGTGTTGTTGACTCACCCTCATTGAAAATTATGCAATGCTGAATATAAAAGCAAAAATCTAAGTAAATAGAGACATATACTTTTTATGGATTGGAGGATACAATTGAGCAAAGATATTAATTGTCCCCACACTCCTTTTTTGGGGTCATACATGGGGCTTGAAATCTGGTCCTGGGCACTGTTCCTCAGCTCTTCAGCTCAAAGTGAGTGCTCTACCCTTTGAGCACTTCTGGTTTTCTGGTGGTTAATTGGGGATAAGAGTCTCACAGACATTCATGTTCCAGCTGCCTTGAACCGCAATCCTCAGATCTCAGCCTCCTATCCAGCTAATATAATAAGCGTGAGCTAACAGTGCCCAGGTTCACAGTTTTATTTATAAGTTTATGAACATTTCTAAAAACACCTGACCATCACTCTTTGAGTCATTGACAAAGGAAAATAAATTGGAATATATTTCTCTGTCTAATATTAAAGCTATGTTAGTGTAAATTTTTTATATTTGTAGATGAAAGATTATACAGCTCAATGTGTCTGTAGAACACCAGATTAGAGCCACTTAATTTTTATCAAGTAATATTTAATAAGAGTATAAAACCAAACAATTGTGGAGTGACATTCTCTTTAATAAGTGGTAATAGGTTAGACAATATTGGGGAGAATTAAAAAGTGAATATTAACTCAAAATAACAACTTATTCAAATATTAACTTCAAGCAGGATTTGAAGGTGGCATATAAAAGAGTGATGTAAATGTATAACAAAGGAAGATGCCTTGACAATTTTGGAGATGAAACATACATAAATTTGGCATTAAAATTGTAGAAAAGGAAAAGTTGATATAGTAGAACTCAAAAATGTATAAAATAATTTAGTCTGTGAAAGCTCATATGCAAGTAGTGAATGGAAGTTGGGAGCAGGAGACTCGTGTATCTGAACCTAACTACTTGGTATGCTGTGATGTGAGTATTGCTGTTTAATGGCAAACCACAAAATAAAGTCCCTGAAAATCTTATCTCTGTTTAATCAGCAAAAAAGCCAGAAGTGAGGCATGACTGAAATGGTAAATTGTTAACAAATTGCAGCAAATCTCAGGGACCCTGTCTTCATGTCCCAGGACCATACATACACGTACAAAACTAATAGTAATACTACAACAGTGATGATGATGACGATGATGATGATGATGATATGATGATGATAATGATGATGGTGATGATGATGATGATTATAATGATGATGATGATTATAGGGCACATGGGCAGCAAAGATGGTGCTGAGAGGGAGTTGAGTGGGCAGAGCCCAATTTGCTTTTGTTCAGTGCATACCCAGCCCGTGGAAGCTTAGGTTCATGATAGGGTGTGACCTTGACAGTGATTGGTTCCTCTTCTTCCCTTGCCATGCCACCTGCTCTTTTTTGCTTTAAAAGGGCTGCTCTGTGTTATAAAACGAGTTTCTTCCTGCTTGACTTGACTCCCTGCTGGGTCTGATTGTTTCCCAGGCTGCGGGAGGCTGGGTAATGGGTGATCTGCCGCACTTACATTTCCTCGGACCCCGACCGTCTTTCGCGGGATGGATGAAGACCCAAAAGATGATGATAATGATGATGATAATGATGATGAAAATAATGTGGATGAAGTGTACCCATAGTCAATGATAAAATATTTACAAATCCTATTCCTGAAGAATGCCTCAAATTATACTCTACATAGAACTCTCATAAACTAATGTTAAAAAGAACATCAATTAGAAACTAGCAAAATACATCTTGTGAAAAATAAGCCCAAGAAAGGCATCATCAGTCATCAAATAAATGCACATTAAAACAAAAATGACATCATAAAACATGTATGAGAATTACTGCACATATTACAATATCGCCCATACTAAATGCTATCGAGAAACAGAGAAACTGGATGCTGGCAGGAATCTCAAATGGGAAAGCCACTTCTGAAAACATTTTGACAGGTTCCTAGAATATAAAATATGCAACCACCTAGAGTATAGCACAGGAATTGAGCTCTTCAGGCTTTGTCTCATAAAAATAAACTGTAACATTCACCCAAAGGCCAAAACACAGAGGATTATAGCAGCAGTATTTCCTCTAGTTAAAGAAATGAAAATCAATTCAAGCTTTCTTCAGGTGAATGGGAAACGAATTGTGCTACATTCTCTAGTAACAGAACCAAAAGGCTAATCGAGTGAATACAATACAATATTAAGGCATACAACAACAGGGAATAATCTACCATAGATTTGAGGGCAATCCTAAAAGCTTATTTATTGCATAATCTAGAAGTCGGAGGAAAAAAAAATGTTTTGGTTTCCAGAATGAAACAGGTTTGGGGTGGGAAAAAGAGAAGTACTGGGTTTAAATATAAAAAGGAAGCATGAGACAGACTTATTTTTGAGAAAGAAACGTGTCTGTAACTATTCATATAGAGTTGATAAAATTATATTGAACTTAATGTGTGCACAAAATCATTAAAATAATAGAAGTCTGCGTAATACTTGTGAAATATTAATGTCCTTCTTTTAATCTCATACTATAAATATTTAAAATAACTGAAAAAACCTGTTCAAGGGATTTCTCTATGTTCTTCTTATAACATCATAAATATCCATACTAACCTCAATTGAATTGAATGATATCTAGAAAACAGAAGTCAATATTGAATGTTTACAATGAAAAATAGTATGGGTCCAAGGTTTAATTGAACCACGCCATGCTAATTAGAAGGCAGAGATTTAGAAGACTGATATTCTGGGCCAGTTCTGACCAAAAAAAATCGTGAGAAAGTACAAAAAAGAAAGCAAGATATAGGGTAAGTTCCCTGTTATCTGTTGTTTGTGGAAGCCATAGGTAAGAGAGTATTGCTCAAAGGAGGCTTGGACAAAAAGGAATACCTCATCTGAAAAATAATCTAAATTGGTCAGAGCCTTAGCAACTTCAAGTACCAGTAGTGCCAAAGGAAAGAAGAAAAGAAGAAAACAGGAAAGGAAAAGAAAGGAGAGAAAAGGAAAACTATTTCCTCTTCATTCTTGTAGTTTCTTGTCATTGGATACAAGAATTGAGGGTATTTTGTTTACTGTTTTAGGATTCAGGCCTCTCTAATATGAAAGCATTTATTTCAATTAATTATTTTATTATTACTATTTATTAACTTATTATTAGGTCTTCTTGGAGATTGAACCTATGGCTTTGTATATATTAGTCTAGTCCTACAACTGAGCTATATCCCAGCTCTCCTGTATAGTTTTGGTAATTGTTTATAAGTTCTTCAATTGATAGCTACTCTACTTTTCATCTTATCTTTTCTATACCACATTTTCCACTATATATTATACTTTAAGTGTTCAAAACTTTCCTCAATTTTATCTTCTAAACTTAGAATTTTTCTTTTCAGTTTACAGAGAAGCCAATTTCCTCAGGAATGTGGTAATGCCATTCTTTCCAATAGAAGCACAGATTTCCATCGATAGAAAAGAATTGAAGACCCAGAAATGAATCCACACCTATAGGCATATAATCTTTGATAAGGGAGCCAGAAACACAGGATGGAAGAAAGACAAATTCTTCAAAAACTTGCGCTGATGGAATTGTGTGCATAGTCAGTCACAGGCAATGTCTGTTATGTCAGGTAATCCAATCTATTCTTTCACGTGTTACCCAGTAGCCAGGTTTCAACAAAAATGAGTACAATGAGATTGTACAAATGAGACTGTGATTTTTCCCTCTCCTGAATCAAAATTCTGTCAAATGATTTCTGTCTTCCAGCTCTTTATGCAATATTTCTCATGATCTTTTCTACAATTTTGTCTTCATTATTGATGTTCATAGTACTTTTTATTGTTGTCTTGTGTGTCTATGCCATTTTTAGGGCTTGAACTCAATGTTTAATTGTCTTCCTTGGTTGATCACATTCTATCCTTTGAGCTACATCCTCATCTTCTCCTTCTTGCAGGACAATTGGAGATAAGTTTTCACATTTTTGTCTGTTTAGACTGACATTGAACCAAAGTTTTCAGGTTTTAGCCTCCTGAGTTTCTAGGATTCTACACATGAGCCACTAACACCAAGCTTTGCTTTACTGTTATTTTAGTTATGTGGTAGAAAAAAGTGGAAACATATTTGTGTTCAATGTGCAATTTTCAAATACAAGTTGGAATCAACTTGATATAATTTAACAGTTATCAACTTTAACAGTTAAATCAATGAATAATTCACATTCCCACAGAAATATAATTGAAAACAAAAGGCATAATTGTTTTCCTAACAAGTAATGGAACCATGAACCTCTCTCACCATACAATTCATGTTTTCTATGAGTTTAATTAGCAGACTTCCAATACTAAAGGTAAATATATTAATTTTATACCATAAGGACCAAAGTGATTATAGTTAAGAATAGATATTTCATCTCAGCCAAAAGATAACTTTTCGAGCAGTCTCACTAAAAAGAAATGTTACATACAGAAACTAATGGATATGATATAGCTTGATCATTACACAACATATAAATGAATGGGATTACCACTCCATACTTCATAAATGTGTAAAAAATAATTATGTAGCTAGGTGCCCGTGGTTCATGCTTCTAATCCTAGTTACTAAGGAGTCTGATGGCTGAGAATCATGGTTCAAAGCCAGCCTAGGCAGTAAAGTCCGTGAGACTTTTTTTTTTAATTTTGGTTTATCGTAGGGCTTGAACTCTGGGCCTGGGCACTGTCCCTACGCTCTACAGCTCAAGGTGAGCATTCTACCACTTGAGCCACAGCACCACTTCCTGTTTGTTTTATTGGAGACAAGAGTCTCACAGAATTTCCTGTCCCAGCTGGCTTTGAACCGCAATCCTCAGATCTCAACCTCCAGAGTAGCTAGGATTACAGCCGTGAGCCACTGGTGCCGGCTCCTTGAGACTATCTTCAACGAGCCACCAGAAAACTGGCAGTGGCTCAAGTGGTAGAGCACTAGCTTTGAGGTCAAGAGCTAAGGGACAACGTCCAGGCCCAGATTTCAAGCCCCACGACCAACAAAATCTAAAAATAAACTGTTAAAAGTAAACGAATATTTGGCATAAATGTTAAAATATAATTCTAAACATATTTGAATCCTCACTAGATATAATAGTTTATATAAATGAGGAGAAGTGTTTTCTGGTTTTGGTAACCATTGAATCAATTGTGTAAGTCACACATTTCTCAATCAATTCATATTTATTTATTTATTTATATACTTATATGCCATAAGTATAATTAACTGATAAGTGATAGCCAATGCTGTTTTAGGAATCTCCCTTGGCTTCCTAACATTAACCTTCCTACCCTAAAATCAATATGCCCTCCAACCGTGTCAGAGATTTCATTGACAGTAAAGTTACTCATCTCATTGAAGCAGAAAAGTATAAGCCATAACTATTGTTTGGAATAACTGTCACATTTACATGCATTTCACTTAGCTTAAGAACCGTGCCAGTAATAGCAAAATGTCTTCTGAGCTTTTCAGTCTCTTAAGAGACGAAAATCTTTAATTATATATCTATTTTTTTCTGCCTAACATCCTATATCTTAGGAAGATCATTTTGTGTAACACTGTATTCCTGATTAGAAGACTGGAACAAAGGCAATAATGAAAATAGCCAAGGAAAATACTTGGAAACAATTTAAAAAGCAATGGCAGACACACCTGTTTTCATTGGTTTCAATGAGAATATACATTAAAGTATGTTTTTGTTATTTAAAGTGCAATAATTAAACTTTAATTAGCAGTGAAGAATGGAATAGAAAACTTTGTTTGAAGACAGCTTGACTTTGAAAAATTCAACCAAAGCATAATGTATTTTTCTTGTTTTTCTATATAGTTGCCAAAATAATAGAGAGCAACACCCAAAGGCAGGAAAACACCTAAGCCAAAGCAGTAAACTTTTGTCTATAAAATAATTATGAGTGTCTGATTCTTTCAAAATCAGGCTTGCAAGGAGGAAAAGTGTATTTGTTTAGTGTGAAAAATAAAAAATATAAAAATCCTTTATTAATGTTTTACAAACTAGGACTTCTAGGAAAGGTATGAAAAAGTTCAAAATTGTTTGACTATTCCCAAGAGCATTGTTATTTATCACCTATGGCAACGGAAGTAGCCTTGGTTACTCTTAGTATCATGCTTGTGTATATTTAGAAGCATTATTTGTTGCTGGGTTATAAGTGGCAAAACCTTACGTAGGAATAGAGTCATTTCCTGAGAGAGGAAAGTTGCTGTGTAAACAAACCTAAAATATCAAACACATAGCATAGTGGAAACTATTTTCCAGCTATATCACAATCTGTATGTATAGATTTTGTTTCCCATTGTTCCAGGGGAACCATTTTTTTATCTTGTTTTTCACCATCTAGTGATCCTATAAAATCCTATATCATCCTGGGATTGCTGTAACTTTACTGGATTCTCTAATTTCTGTTGGAGAGTTAGGAAAGATAGAAAATTGTCTTTCTGTTACTGTTTTACCTTATTTTTTTATTACTTTAGAAACTGTAACTCAAAATGACATAAATTATCTTTATAATATTAGGAGACAGATTTCATGTCCATATTCTAACCCTAGCCTTCTACAAAACTTTGGTACTTAGTGATCCTCAAATGTGAAAATGAATATAGGGAGCATCTTATTTAAATATTGTTGAGAATTCCAAGACTTCCTTTATGTAAGGCCCTTAGAAGTATGTACAGCATACATGTGTACAAAGCCAGTGACAACAAGCAAATATGACTAAGTTTCCCCAAAAGGATGTATGAAGTCAATAGTTATCTTCCCAAGCAGTTGAAAAAATTCTTCCAAAATGATTCAGTGCACCTACATTTGTGGAGTTATTTCAGTTATGGATTCTTTGTTAGACATATTCTTTTCTTTTAAAAATTGTCAAATATTAGCTTTATAATAAACTTCATCTATTATTCCTTGGTTCAAAACAGAAATCATGATATAGTTGATGTCACATGGCTTTCTTACTTTCTCAGTTCAAAACCAACCCAGACAGGAAAGTCTGTCACATTCTTATCTGTAACTAAACACCAAAAACGCCAGAAGTGGAGTTTTGGCTCAAGCAGTAGAATACTAGCATTGGGGGAAGTAGGCCAGGGAAGATATTTGTTCGGGGACATGGTCCAGCCTCTGAGATCAAGCTCCAGAACAAGGACAAACTACACAAACCAACAAGCAAAAAAAAAAACAAAAAAACCGTACATATTTCTTAGGGACCATCCTTAAAGCACTGGTTTGAGAACAGGCTCCATTTGCTGATCATACTCAGTGGATCCTGCTTTTTTGGAATACTAATTGTGCTGGAGAATTTAGGACAAGACTAAAGGAATTAATAAATGACTTCTGCAACAACAGAATCATCTCAATAGTGAAATATCCACACATAAGACAATTTAAAACCTCCAAGTCTTTGTTTCCTTGTAATAGAACACTTTTAAAACAACGTTATTTCCTTTTATTCTATTCTGGCCTTCAAATGGCACATTGTTTCCTTTTGTAATACTTTCAAGAAGAAGTTTACAGACAATTTTTATATGAATAAAGAACACACTCGAAAAAAGTCAGGGACAGAGTTTCCTTCAAGCCTTGGATTCTTTTGTTTTTCTAACAATGAACATATATATATATATATATATATATATATATATATTTTATAGTGAAAATAATGTACAGAGGGATTACAATTACATGGGCAAGATAATGAGTGAATTTTTTATCAAGCAATGTAGCCTACTCCTTGGTCTCCCCTTCCCATCCCTTCCGATCCTCACCTCTCCTCCCGATCCAATCCTCCTCCCCCCACCAACAAATTTGTAAAGTTCGTTCTCAACGTAACGACTTTTATATCTGATTGTTGCAATGGGTGCACCTGTATCCCTATTTAAATGATTTGTTTTTTCCCTTGCCCTCCACAAATTATAGCGATATTAAATACAGTGAAAGCAGGGGTTATTGTTATGCCGTGGGAAGGGGCATGCAAAGCAATAAGGAAGTCATCTTATAAATGTGTTAGAAACAATCACATGAAAGGAAAAAAAAACATTCGAACACATAACTTAGGGTTCATTTCCTTAACATCAACTTATTTGACCTTTTCTGTTTGACTCAGACATATACTAATTATTGCAAACAAGGAAAACCATGGGAACTATGTTTCTTTGGACGTGGCTTACTTCATTTAATATAATTTTTCCAAGTCTTTCCATTTACTAACAAATGGGACAATGTCATTAAATCTGATGGAGGCATAGGATTCCATTGTGTATATATACCACATTTTCTTGATCCATTCATCTATTGAGGGGCATCTGGGTTGGTTCCATACCTTAGCTATGGCAAATAAGGCTGCAATAATCATAGTCGTGCTGGTACATCTAGTGTGGCCTTGTTTGTGAACATTTGGGTAAATGCCCAAAAATGGGATTGCTGGGTCCTAGGGGAGCTCTACGTGGGGTCTTTTGAGGAACCTCCATACTGCTTTCCAAAGTGGTTGAACAAGTTTACACTCCCACCAACAATGCAGTAAGGTTTCCTCTGTCCACATCCCCTCCAGCCTCTGTTGTTATTAGAGTTCTTGATTATAACCATTCTAACTGGGGTGAGGTGGTATCTCAATATTGTTTTGATTTGCATTTCTTTTATGTCTAGGGAGGTTGAGCATTTCTTCATATGTCTTTTGGCAATCCTTCTTTCTTCTTCAGAGAATTTTCTCTATAAGTCTTTAGCCCACTTATTTATTGGGTAGTTGTTTCTTTGAAGATTTATTTTTGGGGGATTTAATTTTTTGAGTTCCAGGTATATTTTAGATATGAGACCCTTGTCCATTGTATGGCTAATGAAGATCTCCCAATCTGTGGGTTTTCAATTGATCTTGCTAGCTATGTCCTTTGCCCTGCAGAAGCTCTACAATTTCATGCAATCCCATTTGTCCACCCTTTCTTTGATTTGTTGTGTTTCTGGGTGTCTATTAAGAAAATTTCGGCATGTGCCAAGGAGACCTAGTGTTTCTCCTATTCCATCACGTAAAGTTTTCAGGGTTTCTTCTTTGATTCCGAGGTCTTTGACCCATTTGGAGTTGATTCTAGTACAGGGTGATATATAAGGATCTAGCTTAAGTTTTCTAGAAGTATTTAACCAATTTTACCAGCACCATTTACTGAAGAGGGTGTCTTTCTTCTATTCTACATTTTTAGCTCCCTTATTGAAGATTAGATGACTATAGGTCTGTAGGTTCATTTCTGGGTTTTCAATTCTATTCCATTGGTCCTGAGGTCTGTTCTTGTGCCAGTACCCAGCTGTTTTGATTACTATGGCTTTGTAGATGAATTCAAATTCTGTTTTCATATTCCCTCAGCACTGTTCCTTCAGATAAGGATCGTTTCAGCTATTCAGATGGCAGCCATCAGCTTCAGACTCTCAGTTTGCTCTCTCATGAGGTATTTGAAATCCTGGCCCTCTATAGTTGCAGCGAGAACTTTCTAACTTGTTTTTTTGTACTTGAGTGACAACACCTCTTCTGGCTTTTTCTGTGCATGTGATAGTGTGGAAATGAACCCAGGGTTTCATATATACTAGGCGAGAACTGTACCACTGAGCCCCAGGTGTGACAAATGTAGTAATACATATGTAGATTTATATATATATATATATATATATATATGCATAAAACAAGAGAGATGTCTGTATATTATTAAATTATATTATTAATTGTATTATGGTTGAATACATAATAAAGTATCAATTGAAAATTAGTCAAAGTACTATGAGTATTGTGTATAATTTTAATATAATCATACACTAACTACTAATGTATTTGTTACTTTTACAAGATTCCATTCATAGGGATGTCTATCGGAATGCGTGTCTTAGGATCTCCCGCCATTTGTAGGTGGCGGTCCCAGGATTCAAACCCCGGACCTAGGTTGCTGGTATAGCCTATGGCTTCCCTGATAGCCCACCAAACTTCAACAGTGCAAGGTCATGTACACTTTTCGGGTCCTGTCATTTAGACCCAGGATGGTCACAACGCAAAGGAAAAAAAAATGTAAAACTGCCCTCTGGAACTTCCCAGTTTTATCCTTCTCCTTCCTCCATCCCCCCTTTTTTGTCTGTTGTGGGGCCACAAGCCTGGGTCTGGGCGCTGTCCCTCAACTCTTCAGCTCAAGGCTATTGTTCTTCCACTTGAGCCATAGCATCACTTCTGGCTTTTTTCTGCTTATGTAGTGCTGAGGTATTGAACCCAGGGGCTTATGCATGCAAGGCAAGCACTGTACTATTAAGCCAACTTCCCAGCCCTTCACCTTTTTTTTTTTTTTTTTGCCAGTCCCGAGATTTAAACTCGGGACCTGGGATCTCAGGATGGGCTGTGGGTCCAGAGGCTGCACCCCAGCCTAGGATTATGGAAGCTGATGCAGAGTTGCTCTGAGCTGGTTTCTAGCCCCTGGCCTGGCCAAAAAAAATAAGACCCTGGCTTGGAATTTGCACCATTTTTCTGGAAGGCCTGGGATTTGATCTCAGGGTCTGGGTAACTCTGTGGCACCTGAGGGAGGGGAAGCTCACCATCATTGAAAATAAGAAATTGAGACCAATTTCCAGGGCCTGAATTCTAGCCCCAGCACTGTAAAAATCAATATTCATGTGTAAGATCTTTTTACATACATGAGTTTACTCCATATGACATTTATTACCCTTTTATATTTATTCTTTATTTTATTATTAATATATAATATTTATTTCATTTATTATATCTTATCACATGGATATATTTGCACGTGGATTATACATCACACTGAGACCCAGAACTTTTACAGGGAAGGAAAAGAAATGTATCAAAATTGGCTTCTTACTCCACATATAAACTTTTGGGATGCTGGGATTTGAACTCAGAGCCCACAATGCCCAGTTCATGAAAGTGTCAGTTTTAGAACAAAGCCATTGGCAAGCTGAGCTGCCAGTCAGTTCCGAGGATGTGTGATCAAGACATACTTGTAACCTAGATATAGATTTAGATATAGATATAGATAGATAGATAGGTAGGTAGGTAGATAGATGCATGTGTAGTTTGCTATATATATATATATATGTATATATATATATGAGAGAGAGACAATGTGAGGACATTAAATTATATATATAATGAATTATTAGTTATTAAATTAAGCCTCCATTTAATGAAGTATCATGGTTGAATACTTATTAATGCATTAATGTAAAAGTAGTCAGTATTCTTTAATTAGGAGAACCATACCATGTTTCTAGAATGAAAGACATAATCCAGTAGTTTTTGTGTGGCATTCTATAAGAGAATCATGAACAAACTGTCAATTTAATTATTACTTTTATAACATTCCATTAAGCATTCTCATGAATAGGAATGTTTCTCTCAAGATCTCCCTCCATTTGTAGGTGGGAGTCCTGGCATTTGAACTCCAGGCCTATGTAGTTTACTTCAAAATGCAAACCATTAGTATGACACTGTGAAGATTTCTGATTGTCATGATGAAAAAAGAACAACAAGAAGAAAAGAAAGCCAAGTCTCAGAGGCTCCTGCCTGTAATCCTAGATCTAAAGGAGGCTGAGAGGTAGAGAATGCAAGTTTGAATTCAGTCGGGACAGGAAAGTCCAGGACACTCTTATTTCTAAGGGATCACAGGAATATATAAACCTATGAGTGGGGCTGAAGCTCAAGGGCAGAGCACAACCCTTGAGCAAAAGGAGCTCAGGGAGAGTGCCTAGGCTCATAGTACAACCCCCGGACCTGTCAAAAAAGAAAAAGCCAATAAATCTATGTATCCCCATGTATGTATGCGTATACTTCTATCGGTGAAGATCCAGAGTCACCATGTTGAAAGGCACCCAGCTAGGAAATTTGCTTTGAATAGAATGATTTCATAGCACAGAGAGTGCTTTCAAGACATTCCAAGTTCTGGGGCTCCCCTCACTGTACCCAGTGTAGCCTGAGGGTTTCTGTGCACTCCAGGCTGCTGGAGGAAGTCTGCCTCATTGTTTAGACAGGCAGACAAAAAGACCTCACTCCAGGACAGCTGTGTAACAAACAACTCCATCTGAGCCAATTAGTAAGGATGAGTGTAGGCAGACTCTGAAGGCCAGGAGAAAAAGGCCTCTTTCGTACCCCAAGCAATCTGTCTCCCCAGTGCTCTGTTTTGACAGGAAACCTTCATTTGTGCCACCTCCCGTGGCAGCCCAAGTTCCCTGCACTTATCCTGTCTTCCTTAGATTAAGTTCCAGTGTTGAAATAACCTGCTACAATTAATTCAAGGGTCCTTCTGGCAGACAACAAGGGAGCTGAACCTAATCAAAAGATTCCTAATTGGCAATGTTGCCTCCCTAGGTTTCTGGAAGCTCACTAAATCTAAGCACATATGTAATATCACAAAGCTTCCTGTCATCTAGGGCTGGTGAAGCTCATAAGACTTTGGAAACCTTTGACCTCTCGTAGTTGAGCCCTGGATGGCTAGGTTTTGGGGTTAAACACAGTGTCTGGGTGCTGACCATGAGCTCAGAACAGAAGCTCAGTGATTTACCAACATTTGGTGTCACAGCTTTATTTCTGGTATCTTTGTGTGTGTGTGTGTGTCTGTGTGTGTGTGTGTGTGTGTGTGTGTGTGTGTGCGCACATACACTTATCCTGGAACTGTACCTCAGGACCTGAGAACGGTACTTGAGTTTCCCCTGTGCAAGGATAGCACTCTACACCTTGAGCCACAGGGCCACTTCAGGCTTTTTGTATTGATGTGTTACTGAGGAATCAAACCCAGTGATTCATACATGCAAAGCACTCTAACCCCTCCTCTTCAGATTTCTTTCTTTTCTTGTAAGTTGGAAGAGTTGAAGTCTAGGCATGGGGCCTGTTTGTCCTTGAGCTCTTCAGCTAAAACCAAGCACTCTACCACTTGAGCCACAGCACCTCTTCAGGTTTTTGGTGGGTCACTGGAGAGAAGCGTCCTTCTCATGGAATTTCTTGCCCAGGCTGGCTTTGGACCATGATCTTCAGCTCTCAGATTCCTGAGACAAGCGTGAGTCACTGGTGCCCAGCATCCACTTCAAGTTTCTAAGCAGAGAATAGGAGATAATAGTCTCATGGGACTTTTGTGTCTGGGATAGCTTGGAACGAAGAACCTCAGATCTGTTTCTTGAGTAGGCAGGGTGACAGACCCCAGCTACAGAGCTACAGATGCCTAGATTGTAACTTTCTGTTGCAAGGGGGTCCTTGGCTCCATGTGGTAGGGTGCTAACCATGAGCCCAACAGGAAAGAGTCAGCGCCTGGGCCCTGAGTTCAAGGTTCACGACCGAGAAAAATAAACAATTGTCTGCAGGAGGCAACGCACTAGATTTCAGTACATACATCATCTTGCCCCTGACATGGGGACATATGTATGCCTCAACGTTCTCATCTGCACCATCATATTACTTGTGGAGTGCTTACAAGGACCAGATGAAAAAATGAACCCCGTGAAGGACTTAGCACACAACACCTCATGAATGACTCATCACATAGCTGTACCCCACACTGTCATTAGAATTAGGGTGCTTCCATCAGTATCACCATTCTTTCAGAAACACATCACAAACCACACAAAATTGACATCAAATGATTTAGAGGGGTGGGATTTTTTTGGTGGGGTGGGGAGTCAGCCACGGGGAATGCACTGAAAGTTTGGGGGTACTGATCTAAGGTTGTTTGCTCAAACCTAGAGCTCTACCACTGTGAGCCTCAGCTCAGAGTTCCACAGATTTCCTGCCAGGGTTGGGTTTTAAATCCACCAGTGTCAGATCTCAGTCCCTGAGTACCTTGGATGACAGCGGTGAGCGAGCCAGCAGCTTCTGGTTCCATGGAGCTGGGTTGCAGTGGTATACCTCTAGCTAAATCAGGTAAGATGGCAGCTGCCAGCATCAGACTCCCAGCTTGCTTTGTGATGAGGTATTTGCAGTGCTATCCTTATATCGTTGCAGTCGAAACATTCTATCTTTTTTTTTTTTTTCGGTGCCATTCCTTGGTCTTGAGTAAGGATCTAGACACATTCCCTAAGCTTTTATGCTCAAAGCTAGTGTTCAACTGCTTGAGCGACAGCATGACTTCCATATTTTTCTCTGTACACAGTAGTGAGGAATCGAGCCCAGGGCTTTCTACCTACTAGGCAAGCATTCTACCATTGAGCACCAGGAGTGACAAGTGTATGAACAGATAAATGTGTAGATTGGTAGATAGAAAAATAGATGTATATGTATAAAACAGGAGAGATATATCTGTATACTCTGAAATTGCATAAACAATATTACTACTGATTATTGGCAATTATATTATTCCTTTCTTTTTTAAGTCTCATGATTGAATACATAATAAAGTATTAATTGAAGATTCTTCAATGTAGTATAATTGTTGTGTATAATTTTATAATATAATCATACACTAACTACTAATTTAATTGTTACTTTTATAACATTCTATTCGTAGGGAGGTATATGGGAATTGGTTTCTTAGTATCTCCCACCATTCATTAGTGGCAGTCCCAGTATTCGACCTACAGGCCTATGTCTCCAGGCCTAAGTTGCTGGTTTTGGCTACAGCTTAACTAATAGCCTGCCAAACATCAACAAAGTAAGGTCAGGTACATATTCTGGGCCTTGTCATTTAGACCCAGGATGGTCAAAATACAAAGGAAAAATAAAGAAAAATTACCTCTTTGAACTTCTCAGTTTTATCCTACTCCTTTTTATGTATTTATTACTTTTGTCCGCCCCGAGATTTGAAATCGGGTCCTAGGATCCCAGGGCCAGCTGTGGCAGAGATGTCAAGACCTGAGTTCAAGCCCCGTGCTTGGCCAAAATAAAATAAAATAAAGTAAAATAAGCCCCTGCCTTGGAATTTGCACCATTTTTCTGGCAGGCCTGGGATTTGGACTCAAGGTCTGGGTAACTCTGAGGCACTGTGGGTGAAGGGGAAATGCTCACTTTCCTTGAAGACAAGAAATTCAGACCAGTTCCCAGGGGCTGAAATGAAGCCCCAGCACTGGAAAAAATAATATTCATATATAAGATCTATTTACATACATGGATTTACTGCATATCACGTTTTTTACCCTTATTTATTTAGTATTATTACACATATAACATTTTTATTATATCATATTACATAGGATATATTTGCATATGGATTATGTGTCATACTGAGACCAAGGAATTTCGCAGAGAAGAAAAAAAATGTATCAAAATTGGCTTCATACTCCACGAATAAATTTTTGGCCATGCTGGGATTTCAACTCACAGCCTAGAGTGCCCAAACCATAAATGGGATATCAGACTTGGCAGACCATCCTCCGGCAAACTGACCTGCCAGAAAGTTTTGAGGACCTGTGATCAAGCCACAGTAGAGCCATATATATATATGTTGATAGATGTGTAGATTGAGATATATATAATTATATACATATATACACAGAGAAAGGGACTGTGAGGATATTAAATTATATACATATTATTACCAATTATTAGTTATTAACTTATGCCTCTATTTAATGAAGTATCCTGGTTGAATACTTGCAGTCCTAGCATTCGAACTCCAGGTCTGGATAGTTTATTTCAAATGCAAACCATTGGAATGACACCGTGAAGATTGCAGATTGTTACGATTTAAAAAAAGAACAACAAGAAGACGAGAAAGCAAGCCCCAGAACACACACGTACACACACGGGCCTGTGCACATGCACACATTAATATCCTTAGGACAAACCAATGGCTTATACCAGCAATCCAAGCTACTCAAGAGGCTGAGCTCTTAGGAGGGCAGCTTGAAGCCAGTGCAGGAAGGAAAGTCTGTAAGACTCTTCTCTCCACTAAACTACTAAAACAGATAAAAGGTGAGCTGTGATTCAAGTGGTAGAGTGTTACCTCAGGGACAGTGCCTAGGCAATAAGTTCCAGCTCTGAGATGTTGTTTTTGATTTTGTTTTGTTTTTGTTTTAATAAACACCCTTTGCCATCCCAACCCCTACTGGCCATAAATTCAGATTTTGGTCATCCTAGATCTCACTTCAGCTCCTGCCACTTCCACATCACTGCCACAATTGGCTGGTGTGTGGGCAGCACTGGGTTAAGAAGTGAACTTACACTGGGGGCATACCCAGGTCAAGGCTAATGCCCCAAAACATTGAGGTACTGGACATAACAGTCTTTCATCCCCCAGTTCCCTGGCCCTGGAATCTAAAGTCTGTGCCTCTGTATTTTGGGCATCCGGAATTGTCCAAAAGGGCCTGAGAGGCCCAGCTGGGGCCAGAAGATAGACTTGCTTGCAATAAGGTACGTTGACATTTCCTAGACACCAACGGATACTTACAAGCCACCTTGACCTCACCTCCCATGTAGCCCCAGATCCTCCTTGTTTGGGCAGCCTTCAGTCAGCTATCAAGCTCAAGTTGACCAGAGCCACTGGCAACCACCCTACTGCCACTCCACTGCCAGCCTGCTGAGAGGGATATGCAGCCAGAGGCCCAGATGAGGAAAAGGGCAGGACATCTCATGACTGAGCGCCACCCCTCCAGAGGCAGAGGAGAACCTATGCCAGCCAGCCCTGCTGACCCAGAATTCCCTGGAGGCATACAAAGATATGGACAGATAGACTTGGGCCTCAAAAAAAAAGCTGGAATATGCAGGTCTCTGGCGATTTAGGACTCATTGTAGACACTGATGGGGGCTAAAGGGAAGGTTGCTGTGGAGGAGGGGCATCATCCATGGTCAAGAAGAGGTAGACAGGTGTCCAGGAAGGGGACAGAGAAAGATAAGGGGAAAATACACACAAAAACATACAGGAGCATCCCAAGGCCTCCGCAGTCCCTGAGCAACTGAACATCCGAACCCCCAAGAAGATGGCACTACCATCCTCAGACCAAATGTAGAGAAAACTCAGAGCCTCTCACACGTTTGGAATGGCTCATAACACAGCATGGCATTTCCTGCTGTACACACCGCTATCCAGAAAACTCAGCTACCTTATTTTGGGTTGTCAGTCATGGGGTTTGAATTTTGGGCCTGTGAGTAGTCCCTCAGCCCTTCAGCTGAAGGTGCACACTCTACCAGGAGCAACAGCACCACTTCCAGGTTTCTGGTGGTTCATTGGAGATAAAGTCTCACAGACTTTCCTGCCCAAGCTGGCTTTGAACAGATATCAGCCTCCTGAGTAGCTAGGATGACAGTTGTGAGCCACTGGTAGCACCTGGCTTCAGCCACTTTCCTACAACCAGGGGAAATCCAAATTGTCATGCCACCAACCACATGCAACCCTACATTTCGGACTTTGACACCAGCATCCAAAACCATTATTCCATGGATGAAGAAAATATAATTGACACTACCCTCCCACCCCTGCTCCCATTCGCTCACTTCCTGCCTAAGACAGGCCACGACCTCTGAGTTCTGGGTAAAGCAACCCCCACCCTTCTGTGACTTCACACTCAGGAAAACCTGGGGAGTTCTTAGATATGTCTGTACACTGAGGCCAGTACCTGGTCTCCCAACCACCGCACCCTACTCATTCACCATCTAATGCAAGCAAGGGATTTCTTTCTGGTTTTTTGTTTTTTAATTTTTTGGGTCCGGTCATGGGGCTTGAACTCTGGGCCTGGGCGCTGTCCTTCAGCTCTTCAGCTCAAGGCTAGTGCTCTACCACTTGAACCACAGCAGCGCTTCTGGCTTTTTTCTTTTTGCTTATGTGGGGCTGAGGAATCGAACCCAGGGCCTCATGCATGCAAGGCAAGGGCTCTAACACTGAGCCACTTTCCCAACCCCTTTCTTTTTTTTTTGGTTGAGGGGCTTGAACTCAGGACTTGGGTACTGTCCCTGATGATGATTTTTCCTCATGGCTGGGGATCTAACATTTGATCCATGGTTCCACTTCCGATTGAAGATTGGAGATGAGACCCTCAGAGGACTTTCCTGCCTGGGCTGGGAAACAAGATCCTGTGGATCTCAGCCTCCCTACTTGGGAGCCAGGCGTGAGCCACCAGTGCATGGTTTGTGGTTTCTCATTCTTTAGAATTTCCACCTAGTCCTTCTCTAGACACTACCACCTAGACTCTCCTCTAATTCCTTCAGGGACAGCAAAGGGAGGCTCAGAATCTGGGTAGGGCCATGGGCATTAAAAGGCCCCCTCCACATCTGTACCCCTCTCTAAGCTCTCATCTGCCTCCTCTGGATGGCCTGGTCATCCGGAGCAGATCAAAACCAATAGGACTTCTGGGGCCTGCCCTGTATCCCCCTGCCCCAACCAATGGGTACCTGAGGATTTCTGGGTCCAGCTGCTCCATGTCCCGGTGGAAGATACTGTGAGGGTTGCTGATAACTAGGTCCAGGGGTGCCCAGGTTAGAAGGAGTGTCCAGCTCCTTTCTGTCAAAGAAGGAGACACAAAGCATGGATGGATCTACTAAGAGCTACAGGGCATAGCCATCCACCTGTCACCAAGGTCCCTTGGAGTGCTGTTTTATATTGACATTCATGGGGCTTGAAATCAGGGCCTAGGCATTATCCCCAAGCTTCTCTTGCTTGAGGCGAGTACTCTTCCACATGAGCCAAGGTGCCACTTCTGGCTTTTTCTGTGTATGTGGGACCTAGGAATCGAACCCCAGGGTTTCCTGTGTGCTAGGCAAGCCCACTACTGCTAAGACACAATCTCAACCGTGGATAGCTGTTCTTCTGTGACCCCTCGGGCCTGTCTCAGGACATTCTTGAACATCTGTACCGAGTTTCTCACCAGTATCCCTGGCTGGAAATGAACATACTCAGCTATGTTGTCCTTTATCTACAGCATCATTGCTCTTTGTGCTCCCTGTTAGATCCTCCTTGTTCAGCAAGGTCCCCTTTCAAGTGTTGCCTCTAACAAGTCTACTTCAATTGTTCTGGCAGAGGAGGATCTTCACCACTCTGCAGGCTGCCAGCCTTGTCTCACTCTGCCATCCGGCTGGTGTGGGTTGAAAGCACACAAAGGAGAAGGACAGGCTTACACCAACCAATTTATGAATGTTCTGATACACTACCCAGGGACTGGTGCTTTATCACACTCTGTGAGAGGGCACTAGAGGCCCAGACAGTCTGGGGGCAGCAAGATGGGGCCATTATTTTTTGTGGGCTTGAACTCAGGATGTGGGAGCTGTATCTCTGAGTTTTCATGTTCAAGGCTCCTGCTCTACCACTTGAGCCACAGCTCCACTTCTGGCTTTTTGGTGGTTCCATGAAGCGAAGAGTCTCACCAGCTTTCCAGCTTATGGCTGGCTTCAATCTTTGATCCTCAGGTCTCTCCCTACTGAGTAGCCAGGATGTCAAGCATGAGCCTGAGCCAGAGGTAATGGGCACCAGAGCCTTTCTTTTTTTATTGTGAAAATGCCATACAGAGGGGTTACAATTACATGGGCAAGACAGAGCCTTTCTTTTCAGCTTCTGTTTATCTCATGTCAATTAGCAAGCCCTAGTTAAAATAGTCAGTTAAAGGGGATCAGTTTCCTTTCCTAGGTCAGTTAATCTAAGGAGATAGTCTTTGAAAAGGGTAGTTTTAGTTGGCCTAGATGAATGTGTGTGTGTGTGTGAGAGAGAGAGAGAGAGAGAGAGAGAGAGGGAGACAGACAGACAGACAGACAGACAGACAGACAGAGAAAGAGTATGCGTTTCGGTGATACCTACCCCTATCTCTGCAGTGCCTCATCCTCCTAGTGGTGTGTCCATCCAGGATCCCCACCCCAAGGAAGGTGGGTAGGGGAGGGTACATGAGGTCACCTCAAGTGGGATGATCTGAATTCTATCCTGCAACTGAAGCCTGGAGAGCTAATAGAGAGAAGGATAGGTTTAGAGGAACATCGAGGGAAGCCCCTTACCTTTGGCTAAAGTACTAGAGAGAAGACTGAATCCATCGTTTCTGGTAGTAAGATAACTGGTGCCCAATATTCATTTACTTTATTATTTTTTGTGAGTCCTAGGGCTTGGATTCAGGGCCTTGGTGTCGTCCCTGAGCTTCTTTTTAGGCTGAGGCTCTACCACTTACACTACACCACCACATCTGGCTTTTTTCTGGAGGGAGGAGTTGGTTTATAGGAGATAAGAATCTCACAGACTCTCATGCCTGGGCTGGCTCTGAGTCATGACCATCAGACCTCAGCCTCCCAAATATTCAAGATGACTGGTGGGATCCACCGGCACCTGATTGCCACCATCCATTTATAATCTTCTAGGGCCAGTGCTGGGCTACCTGCACTGCATCCCCGTTGTTGTGAGTGGGAAGCAGACATGGGTGGGTTTGATACTTGAACAGTCTGCCTACTTTTGAACATTTTTCCAGGTCAGTTTGATGGCTTTCTCCTTATTTATAGCAATGACTTGGCTCTGGCACAATAACAAATGACCCCCAAGAGGTGCCAGGTCTTGGGTCTTTTCTCTGCACACCAGCCCCCCTCCCAGAAAAGACACACTCCAGCAAAGCAAAGTAGACAAAGAGTGAATTCATTTTTTTAATAACCAAGGTCTGGCCAGATAAGGGGTGGTGAGGATCAGAGGCCTGGTATTGTTCTGGGTGGTGGGACAACCCAACGCCTCCTTATCCATTTTCCTTTCACTATCTTAACAGAGGATAGTGGGGAAGGACTCATGGAATGGATGGACAATGAATAACCATCATGGTCTAGCCCTGGCACAGAGGGGCTTACCTCAGGGAGCTAGTTCAACCAAGTTAGGACATTCAAGTACAATCTCATACTGAGGATCCCCTGACCTTATTAAAGCCTCAGTGTCTCTCACTGTCCTGCCTCGACACTGGGCAGTGAGGTGAGGTCTAGTTATCTAATCACCGGATGTGGGAACAAAAGGATTTCTTGGCCAAGGGACGCATACTGGAGGGCTCTAGGTCCCTCCCTCTTGGGAAGGAGAAAAGGGCTGATCCATCCCAGAAATCTTCCTGGGTTGTTAGTATCCTCAAAGAAACAACCCTGCTCAGAGCCCAGTGCCTCTGGTTTTGTCACCAGCCTCTACCCAACCCTGCCCCACATTCAGTCAGCCCTCTTTGAATCCCAGATCTGCCATATAGACTAAAAGCTGAGACAGAAAAGAGACCCACCTCTGCCTCTGAGAATGGCAGTCACAGGATCCTAGTGCTCCCTAGAGGAAGTCTGGGGGCAACACGGGTACCGACTTCCGCCCTCATTCCCTAGCTGTCCTGTGCCCATGGCACACTTACCTCTGTCTCTGTTGGAGGACTGAACACCAGGGGTGTCATCTTCAGATTGAGCCCTCGAAAGTCCCAGTCCCCAAGGATGTTCTGCACAGGCATCCTGACCCGGATGAAAGCCAGGTGGTCAGCGGTCAACCCAAGATGCCAGGACTTTTAATAGCCATGTGGCTGGGTCGAAGGCTCTATCACTGATGGTCTAGGTTGTCAGGAGAGGTCATGACTCCAATGTCCTGACACATCTGACCTGCGATCGTCCTCCCTCTTCATTTTCCTTCTTATGCCTTGCCCCCACCCTCTTGACACTCCCTCACCACAACACCTCCCTAGCCCTCGGACCAGAAAACAAACTTGTTGTGGCCGGGGATGTTTGAAACCTGGTCTTAGCCCTCTGGTCTACCTGAGGCTGGTACCCTCTGCAGTTGGCAACCACAAAGCTCCTGAATGTCATTAAGTTGCTGAGGTGGCAGTGGCTTGGTCCTACATACTGGCTTTAGGCTCTGAAACTGATCGCACAGAGAGTGTGAATGGTTGGCTCCTTTTATCCAGGGACTCCAAACCAACGCTCACATGCTCCCTTCTTCCTTCCTTTCTTCTTTTTCCCTCCATCCATACCTCCTTTCTCTCTCTTTCCTTTCTTTCTCTCACTCCTGGGCCTTGAACTCGGAGCTTGGGTGCTGCCTTTGACTCTTTTTACTCAATGCCAACAGTGTATGGCTTGAGCTACACATCCACTTCTGGCATTTCCTTTTGGGTAGTTAGTTGGAGATGAGTCTTACAGGCTTTCCTGCCCATGCCTTAAGCCTCGAACTTCCCATCTCAGTCTCTAAGTAACTAGGATGACAGGTGTGAAGCTCTGGCATCCAACTCAAACCAAGGTTTCTTCATGTGCTGTGGAACCAGCACTGGAACATTCCATCGTCTATGACCTCCCTGGAGCCTGGTGGACACTATAACTATTTGTGGATAAATAAATGAGCATCTGTCTACAATACTAAAGAAAAGTCCCATCCAATTCAGGTAAACATCCTGGGTGGGGGCAAAGCCTGATGTAGCTCTCCCACAGTTCTCCCTCCTCCCTCTTCTGCCCTCCTGGTGCCACCACACTTAATTGTTTTGGCTACCAGGATGGGGGCCATAATGTACTTGCGATTCCAGGGCCTCTGAGATGCCTATCTTCTCAAAGATCTCTGTCCAGCGGCTGACTAGCTCTGTGGCACTCAATTCCCCTCGCAGATATGAATGAGGTTGCCATGAGCTGAAGAGCCTGCTCAAGGGGCTTCCACTCCTCCTGGGGCCAGACAGGATGGTCCACCATATCTGGCCCCCAAGTTTCATGTTGCAGAGGAAGGATCCTCAAGGCATCCAGGATCTCTGAATCTCCCAGAGTCTAGTACAGCTGCTGCGTGGGGCTGGGAATGTGGCTCACTGGTAGAGTGCTTGCCTTGCATACATGAGGCCCTGGGTTCAATTCCTCAGCACCACATAAGCAGAAAAAGCTGGAAGTGGGGCTGAGGCTCAAGTTGTAGAGTGGGAGTCTATAGCTGAAGAGCTGAGGGACAGCGCCCAGACCCAGTGTTCAGGCCCCACAAACAACAAAGAAAATAAAGAAACCACAACAGGTACTGGGAATCGTCTCTGCTCACAGCTGGCAGACTGGGGATTGTGAAGTAATAATCTCTGCTCCCCACGACATCCTCAATTGTGGAGGTCACCCTAGAAAGAGCCGGAGGAGAATCAGCAGCTGCCAGAGAAAGGCAGTGAAGGCACGAAATTCATAGTAGGAGACCACCTGGCTTGAGAAATCTGACTGTGCCACTTTGAATGCCATTGGCAGCTGAAATGGTCCTTCTAATTTGACTCATAAATCCAAGCGTTAGTGGAAATTGCCAGGTTCAAGAAAAAACCCTGGAAAAGGTGGCATTTCACTTGCCCAATCAAACTTAAAGGGTTCCAAAGTCAGTGGTCCCCTTTTGCTTCCAGAAAGCCTACAGCAGGTTACAGAAACTGCCATTCAGAGAGCCCTCGCTAGCTGCCATATCCTGATACCGAGCAGACTCCAGCAGCGGTAACACACTTGCCTACTACTGCCCACCTGGAAATGGCCCAGGTGGGACACAGATTGCAGTCTGCAGGACTCCAGGGAGGTCTGCCCACCGGTGCATTGCCCCGGGAGGCAATCCACACCACCAGTAGGGGTGCGGAGCCACCTGCTCAGATGCCCATGGACACCGTCAATGCCCTGGGTAAAGTTGCCCACTCATCCTCGGATGTGTTGAACCATCTGCCATGTCACACCATTCACCACTTCCCAGACCCTCCTAGCTTCACAGCCCCTGCCATAACCCGCCCCCCTACTCGTTCCCTAATTGTGTTTGGCAGACACATTCCCAACCCTTGAATTAGCTCCCAAATAATAGGTCTAATTCTAACTCCATTATTTACTCATGTAAAACACACACACACACACACACACACAC